>NW_025336481.1:37132605-37593145 GCF_004798865.1 Varanus komodoensis | reverse complement strand
TAGAAATGTTATAATAACAACAACAACAACAAAACAACAACATTTCAGGACATCGCTAGTCTGGCTGTCAAAACATACTCTAATCTTATAGATATGATTTATGTAGAAATCAGTAACACTGTGACAAACAGTAACACTGCACAAGCAGATATCTGCTCATGCAATGGGCCTTTCTCTCACTTTCCTCCCCGATGCAGCCTCTCTCCTAAATCTGCCCTGGAAGTTCCCTAACTGTCCAGAATGGATATTGAGTATGCTGGGGGCTGGAGGGGAACTGCCCCTTCCCCTACTGCACTGTTGAAAGTTATTCTGTTGGTAGGCAGGGTTAGCTGGATAAAACATTACGGATTTTGTTTGGCCTTACAATATGCCAGTACATAGATGGGTAGTTGTTGTTATACTTTTGCATATGGAAACCAGGTTGAGAAAGATATACTCCAAACCAATCAATGATCTGTGGTAGAACAGGGCTGAAGTCTAGCAGCATCCACTGACGCTCCCCCTGAAAGCAAAATATACTCTTAAAATATCTATCTCTTCCTTTGTACTTAAAGCAGAAACAGGCTACATAAAGCAATGTGCCTTGCAAGGCTTACCAATGTCTGTAAATGGGCCTAAATGATGTTTGTGTTGGGATCCAACATTAGACTTGGTTCAAAGAAACTGTGCTAGGACGGAGCTTTCTTTGAAAATTCCATCAGCCACTGGCAAATAGTTTTTTACCTATTTGAATTTTGTGGCCCTGTGAAATTACACTTGTAACAAGATTTCTGCTAATAAAAGTGTTGCCTCTCTAAGAACCATCACAAATAAGGACTATTCGTTTAGATAGAAATACTGTCACATACTATGAGTGCATGTGGCAGTTGCAAAATATCTAGCTACTGTTGGTGGAGTTGCTGTGATCCTGCCCTGTTCATACATTCTAATTACTGAGAGTGAAGCTGTCCACAAGAGTACCTTCAAAAACCGATTATCTTTTGTGAGAGACTGGTTTGGCTGATCTTCCACAAAAGGCCTTAGAGACAAGAGGCAAAGTCATGGAAATGAATGTGGAGGAGTCCCAGGAGGTGTGGAAACCAAGAAACAGGACGTCCAAACAAGACTAGTATGTGAAGTGCATTCATTTTGCAACAAATGGAGTTCCCAACTGCCAAATTGTCTTTACTCATTTCTCTCCATTCTCCCCTACAACCAAATTAAGTCAGGTGGGGGTGGGGGAAACGGAGCAGGCAGAGTGATCAGCATTTAATTACAACTTTTTTTGGGTCAGGCTTTGGACACTCATTCCTGGTCACAAACTCCAAACCTTCAAGGAGGCATTTAAAATTCTAGGGAACCTAATGACACTTAGGAGAGAGCTGTGTGACCTTAGACCTAATGCAATCAAGATCTTTGGAAGATTTAATCCAGTCTAAAATAGAAGCTACATTAGGATAGAGATTTTGTTAGCAAAGCTGTATTTGCTTTCATTGACATCTACAGCTTATGGCAAAATGTTTTGAGCCCAGAAACAAAATAAAGCCCAGAAATGCCTCAGGTGCTTTGTGCAAATTATTAAATTATCATAGACACCTGAGACTTTTTTGTCTCAGGTATCTCACCACAAGCTCTGGGGCTTTGCAGCCTCTTTCTCCAAGACATGGAGCTCACTTGTCCCCAGAACCTCAAAATCCCCTTAAGGTGTTTTAAGTTTGCTTTCTGTGAGCAGCTATTGGTGGTTCAGGACTTGGACTAAAACTAAATGTTATTTTTGATCTATAAACATCGCCTAACTACTAAGTGTCTTCTAGAATTGTCTCTAAAATGGGGACCTTTTCTCCTATTTGTCTTATATTTGGCAGGTCTGATCCCTTGGAGGGATAGCAGAATGTCTGAAAACTTTCAAGCCAACTGGATGAAGTGATAGTTCCAGGCAGCAGAAAAGCAGCTTTGTCTCCCATTAAAAGCAAAGGGAAACGAGGGAATGACTGTAACAGATTAAAAAAACAGCAATTATCAACAAAACAACTATGACTTTAACAAATGATTTTGTTGGGGGGAAAAGGCAAAAATGGATGGAATGATGGAACAACTTTTTTTCTTGCATGCTTCTCATACCAAGAAGGAGAAAGAAAAGGTAAGTAGAAGAAAAAAAATAAACCTAATAATGAAGAGTATAACAGACAAGGGGTTTGAGGAAATGAGAAGCAATGAGAATTTTTAAAAAGCCAATAGGAATAAAGGATGGGGAAATATGAATATTGTTGGCAAGAAAGGCAAAAATATGTGGTGGAAAAGGAGGCTGTTTGTGCATTAGGAGCAGGAGAGAGTAGACACTGGGCTAAAATGAGTAGAAAGGGCATGACACTGAAGAAAGGAGTCATCAAGAGGAGAGTGGCACTAGGGAAACATACAGGCTAGGCATAGGAAGGGCTGTGAGCTGTTGGCAGGCAGGGAAAGAAAGAAAGAAAAGGAAGCTTTGGAAACTGGCAGGTTGTGGAGATACAAGGGGACTCACAGTAAGAATTGGTGGATGCATCTTCTGTGGACAGGCATGGTGCTTCTTAGTGCATTTACTCCTATCACTCCCTCAAGAATATAAACTTGGGGAGGGGCTGCATTGATGTAATCATACCTCAACTTTACTCCTTTAGAGTAAGTTTTTTAAATGTTCAGAATCTGAATTTAAATGAACTTGCCAGTAGAAGACATTTGCCCCCAAAACCAACACAGAATGAAGGATTAACAGCAAGCACCAATTTTTAAAGTGTCTCAAACACTTACCTGCAATAAATCATGCATACTTTTAATTTGCTGCACGACTAGTCAGTGTCTGCGTGAGTGTTCACACGGATTCCTTTGCATTGAATAGGAATCTCGTTAGACGTTCTCCCCCCCCCCACCCCGCAGTATGTGAAACGTTTTAAAGTCCTCCATTCTCTCCAGCTGCCCCCTCCCCCAGCCAATCCACAAGAGAATTAGCAACATTCCAGCATGCCTGGCAAGTGCTCTTTTCAGCCCAGGTACCTGATGATGATTGATGAAGCTGTCAGCCCTACGGTAGTGGACAGAGTCACTTGGCAGACGTTCAGTGTTATTGAAAGAAATCACAAATACTTATTCCATCTCCTCTGCTCACTTTAATCACATTATCAACAGGCTGCCAGGATGGAGCCTTGACATTTGCACAGACAACCATTGTTGGCCTATTGCACTTGCAACACAGATAATGAGTAATTTTGTTTTACATGTTCCTACTTTACACGGTGCCTAGCTGTTAAAATAACACTTGATTTTCCGGTCCCTGACTTAGCCTACCTCAGCTTTCATCCTGTTATTAACATTCTTAAAAAGAGAGAGAGAGAGAGAGGTTGGGTTACAAAGGGCTAATCAAGGTGCTTTTCCTCCGTTATGCTAATATTTAATGCAGACTGATCCCAGTGATGATAGGAATTGGTCATGCTCCATAATACCATGATATAAGAAGTTCTAAACCAAGAGTTGTTCATGTGCTGCACTTACAAATACTAGAAGTAATGCCCCATAGAACATTACATACTATCATGGGCTTTGGGTAATAGAACCTTACAAGGTTCAATATTCCTGAACCATCAGCTGGACAAATACAGGCAGAAGAAAAGCCGTTGCCATTCTTTCTCATTTCCTCTTATTTAATCTACAAGTATTTTTTTTTCTAGAGAACTTCCAGTTGTCTTTGACCTTACTAGCATAAAAAAACAAACACAGACCTTAGACCATTGTATGTCCATGGGCTTTTGGCTTTGGGGGATTTTTACAGCTCAATTTTCACAATCAACATTGTCCTTTATGAAGTGAGACAATGTAAGTAATTCTGTAAACAGTTAAAATCATTTCTCTAGCCAGTTCAGCCCCTCTCCAATAGTTTCTTCTCTCTGGGAAAGAGAAACATGGAAGTGTATTCAGATGGCCAGCATAAAAAATAAGATGAATTTATAAGATAGATAATTATGAGTAAATGCAGTGGAATTAGTCTAGCCTGGTGAGCAAAAATACTGTTGCTGGTCCCATATAAAAAAAGTAACACTGAACATAATTATTAAGTACTAGAGACCGATTCCAGTTGTTACCAGGATGTTGTTGCTGTTATTTTTACATATTGATATTCCTGTTGATAAATCCCGATACTATGGTGGCAGGCCTAAATTAGAAAGTGTTGGAGTAAGTTGGGAAGTAATACTGCAAAGGCAGAACAATCTCACTGTAAGAGTTCCTTAAAGAGTATGTTTAGCCAGGTCCTCTTCCATTGTAGCATACTGTTCCTTAAGACGCTTGATAGCTTTTGTGTGTTCTTCATCCACAATGGCTTTTAGGTTGTGCTGCTCCTTCACAAATTCCTCCCACTGTGTTAGACGTTGTGTTTCAGCAGTCATTAGCTTCTCAGTCTGAAGCTAAGAAAAAAAGGAAAGTTATAAATGCTGCTTCTAGAAGATGATAGGTAGTTTATAATGCAGGCCTTGTGGCTCTGTAAGCAGAATAAGAAAGGAAGCCAGCTTTCAATGCAGCAGAGGTCCTTAGACTTAATCATAACAGGATCCTCTAAATGAGAAAATAATCCAATGATGGTTTTGCCCCAGACCATCCATAGCACTTTCATTCTGCTTTAACCCCCAACTGCTATTCACAGCCAAAGGTGTAGTGGAGGGGAAACTTGGAGGGTTGGAGCACCCCCACTTATTTTGGAGGGGGTCCGCAGGGAGAGTATTGGATCCCTGAAGCCAGGGTCACTTCCCTCTCCCACTGCCTCTCAAGAGACTTAATTTTGCTGGTTTTGCTGGCAGCTGTCACTGTCTCCAAGTCCTGAATTTAATGGGTGAAGAAGGTTGGAATCAGTGCAGCGAAGGGCCACTAGGATGGTGGCTAATTTGCAGGGTAAGCCATATGAAGAGATTGAGGGAGCTGGGTCTTTTCAGCCTTGAGAGGAGGAGACTCAGAGGGGACCTGTTAGCGACATACAAGGAGGGGCAGAGGTTAAGAAAAGCTCAGGCTAAATCATATCATGGCCTCTCTAATCAATTCCATTCCCCACCCACCGGAATGTCCTCTTTCCCCCCCACTACAAGGCCAATTTTCTGACCTTGCAGACACACCTGACAGTTCTTTCTGCACCAGCCCTAAGTAGGCAAGGAGTAGATTTCAGCATCTCTGACAAAGGGCAGGAGCAGTGACATCAGTAAATCAAGACTATCCTAGAAACCATAGGGTGACTCTCCCAATGCCTTTCTGCCATGAATATGGGGTATTCTTGTAAATTCTGTAATGTTCTGTTTTGTGTGGAAATTACACTGGATTCTCTTGCAAAAATAAGTAAGTGAACAATGGAACCAGAATCTTGGTGTTTACTCATATATTGGTTACTCGATATTAAACAACCACCACCACCAATCTAGAAAGAGACAGAGTAAGTGCTTGGCTTCACTCTGGACTAGCAACAGTCAGTATTTGACTTGAAAACTTAAGAAGTGTCTTCAGTATTTAATAGCATCTCTTATTAATAATACTATATATTTAACTTCGGCAAAATATATGTAATGTAGCACCACAACCACTACTCCTGATTTTGATATGTGCATGTAATTTATTTCTCTTTTATAAATTATCCTGGACCACAAGAACCTTGTATGTAGCATTTGCCATTCTCCATCTTGGATATATACATTCTTGAAACATGCAGTATAGCAAGGAAACAGGACAGTCTTGTTCATGAAAGAAAGAAGCTGCCCAATGACGCACATAAAGTAAAGAAAGCCATCAATTAAAAAAATAATTTTTGGCTTTCCCAGGGTGGTGCAGAGGTTGGAAAGGAAATTTGCTGAGTAAACTTAATCTGACTCTAAATAATTCTGTTAACAGTCCTTTCCAATTAAGCCATAAAGCAGCACAAGATGAGACTAGCATGGTAAACAGAAGACAAGGCAGTTTTATGGTTTGTGGCATGTGCTCAACATATATTTACTCCAGCCAATACCAAAACTTTCCTATTGCTCCCTAGCTGAAGAACATATCATTTCTGTGAACATTATAAAATTTATCAGGACAGTTTACACTCTTCACACAACAACAGTCATAATAAAGCAAATGCATATATAAATAAAACGTTTCCCCATGTAAGGATGGATAGTACTGTGGAACTTGGAGTCGCACCAAGAATATCTCCCTTGAAAAGACTAATCAAGACATACTTGTGGACAGGTAACTGATTCTCTCCTGAGCAGATTAGTACACTTTGCCTTCCCCTGCAGCTTGTAGCCTGGTCAATTTACAGGGAATGCCACAGACCCGCTTCTGCAGTGCACCCTCAATGCACCTTGAGAACACTGTGATTTGGTCTGCACAAATCAATCTCAACACAGTGAATTGCCCTACAGATTAATAGGTATTTGAAACTGGATGGGCCCTTGGTCACTTTTAACTACGATGCAAAGAGCTAAGGAACGTGCTGTTGGCAATACTTTGTAATGCACTTTCAGTTAAGGGCTGAAGGTGGCCAACATTAGGGCCTGGACTGATAAATATTGGTGCCATAATAGAAATAATAAGTGCAGGGTGTCTTATTGGGTATCTATGCATGCAACAACTCCATGCTTCATATTTCTCACATCTTAAACTCCGTTAACTAGCCTGACTGACTGTCATTCCCATTAAAGAGCCAACAATCTGTTTTCTGCGCCAGCTGAACTTTCCAAATGGGCTTTAACAGTTACCCTAACTCTATCAAGTACTGCAGTATTCCAAGGTGAAGAAAGATGATTTCATCTTATGGTTCTAACGTCTAAATCAAAAAAACTCTTTCTATACATCAGGATAAACCAGCATGAAAATCAAAGTAATTGAGGATCTGGCTAGTTCTTTCAAATCAATGGATGCAGTTTAGCATTCCTCAAATGCTGCAACTGCCAGTCATCTGTGCCTCTGTGTCCAGTTTTCCGTAAATTCCTTCCATTTTCTCTTCTTCTCCCTTCCTTCTAGACTTCCCACAATTTGGGTTTTTCTTTCTTTCTGAAAAGCTGGCTTCTCAATTCTTTTAGTGAATTACAGAACCCATGTGATCTAACTCTCATAGCAAATTTGACATAATGGCTGTATTCATACGTTACAATAAAACCATGGATTTTTGTGAGAAGAATGTACTTAGATGAACTTTGGGTTTCTGTGCTTTCTCCAGTGGTATGCCTGTGAGAAGATATGAAGCTTTCACTTTCATTCTTGATTAATTACCATGTAACCTGACAAAGTGCAGTTAAGATTACGTTGAACAAAGCTCACTAAAAGAAGCCAGCTTTATAAGCCATGCTTTGAACTGGGCTTGTATAAAAACAGAATTATATTTAGCCAGATTAATTAAGATTAGCCAGATTCTGTTGGTCCAGGTGCAATTTTAAATTGCAGTTAATAGAAAAAAGCTTATGATGGTCTCCTTGTAGCCACACTGATAAGAGACAATGGGGAGGTGCATAAGCCTGAGGCATGCCAAGGGCTCACAGTTTAGCACAGCCATTGCTTACGTGATAGATAATGTTTGTTACTGCATACATTGAGCTTGCAGATACCTTCCTTAAGTTAATATCCATTTTACATGTTTTTGTTCACAGATCTTGTATTACAAATATATTCAGGTGAACATATTTTAAGATAAAATTCTATGCTCTTTAGGGGGCATGCTATCCTCTTTTATTATGACATACTGCAGATGTAAAGTCCCATGTAAGATGTAAAGAGACTAGGAATGACTTGTGGACTTGTAGTATCTAGCCATCCTAATTTATTCCTGGCCCTTGAATGTGTGAATCTCCTTTCCTCTCAGCGCTTCCTTACTACTGTACAATGTTACATCTGCAGCAGTATTAACATTAATTTTGGTTAGGCTGAAATTAGAAGTTGCCCCCAGAATTTGAAGAGGCTTTTCAGACTCTGGTAAATGTAACCATGCTTAGTGTTCTCACAGGCAATTATTTTAACACTGCCTGTGTGTTTAGCTCCAAGAAGAGAAGGAAGAAATTAATGCCTGAAAATGGAGGGGTGGGGGAGATTTGCACTCCCAATTTGTTAGACCTAAATCTAGGGAATTACGAACGTTAAGTGTGTCTGATGGTATTTTTGCTGTTATCCATTTCTGAGATATCTCAGATGTGGTATGTTCAATAAGGTATGTTCAATATAGCTGCAGCCTACCTAGAACACATCTCTTTTGCAGCTGAAAAAGCTGAACAGGTTGCCTATTTGCAATAGTGAAGTACAGAGGTAACATGGAATATTAACTTCTTGCACAGTTTTTTTTTCTAATCCTGAGGTTTTAGAATATGTGCATTACAAACAAGCAATGTGCAGCCATGTGAGAGATTCCAGTGAGTCACATGTTCTTATAATATGGCCTTTCATTAAATAACATCCACAAGTATGAAACACTTCCATTTCAATAAGCTGTATTCATAATATGTTCAGTGTTTTCAACTGACCAGGAAAGATTTACATTTCCATTCTGTTGGGTATTTTTTCTTCCACACAAAATAGGGATTTCGGTTTCTTTAACCATCACTTTCCTTTTTTCTCTAGCTGTGAAGGAAAGTCTAAGAAACATTTTCCACACACAGAAAAAGTGTAAGAGGATCTAGTAATTCCGTAAGTATTACAGCAATTCTGATGAAAGTCTAGCTAATGGCAGCTTTATTTAGCTCTTTTCTACATTTGTTGCAACTGTGTGAAAGGAAAATGTACTTTTTGCTGTACTGGAGTATCATGAATAATGTGCGCATTTGTTACAGAACAGTTACTGAATCTCAGAGCTCATCCACATTGCCACACTACAATTTCAATCTGAAGGGAAATGAATGTCCATTTTGTTTTCAAGGTCTATATAATGCAAAACTATTCACTGGTATTTACCTTTGGGTAGCTACATTTAAAGCCATGTCAGATAAAAAAGTGTCCAAATCAATATGTTGCTTCATGTGACAGATTTTCAATGTATATCTGGACAGAAACCTCACATTAGTCCCAAGGCATCAGCCCTTCCTCTCACAGGCCACAGACTGAAGTATCCTTTGATAGGTGTGGAACTGCTTTCATCTTAGTTTATATGGGGTGGTGAGCACATGTTTCTAATGTAATTTAAAGATTCAAAAGCAGAACTCTTGCAAGATGTAAACTACAAGATGTAAACTACAACAAACACCGAATCTCATCTAGCACAGTAACAGACAGGGCAAATTCAAAGCCACACAGTCTTTTGGTGGAAGGCAAGAAAATGATTTCGCCAGAATGGTTCTACTCTGTGCAACATATTAGCTAGTTTCTAATTATATTTTCCTGCCAACCTTACAGTTCGAAAGCATGCAAATGCAAGTAGATAAAAAGGTACCACTTCGGTGGGCAGGTAACAGCGTTCCGTGCACTTCAGTGTTTAGTCATGCCGGCCACATGACCACGGAGACTGTCTGGGGACAAACGCTGGCTCCCCCGGCTAGGAAACGGAGATGAGCACCGTCCCCTAGAGTCAGGCATGACTGGACTTAATGTTGAGGGGAAACCTTTACCTTTACTTAATTATAGTTTATCAATTTTTACCTGTCTTTCTTCCTGCTCCCTCTGCTGGAGTCTGCTGATCATTTCATTGGCTACCTGTACTGAAATATATTGGTTACTAAGTTTCATTGACCATTGTCATTCTAACGGACAAGTTTTTGACAGCAGCAACCACACTTAGTTATATTCAGACCAAGTTATTCCCAATGAAATCAACAGGAGAAGTCAATTATGTTTACTTCAATTCCCATTGCTTTCAGAGGGGCTAAAGTATGACTAATGTAGCCCAACATGTAAGATCTTGCTGCCCAAAGATACTTGATTTTGACCACTTTGGTATTTCCACCTAGAATCAGGATACTCTTTTTCTCTAAGTGTCTGTAAGGATACAAATAAAAACTTAGGAGGAGGAGAAAACTCCAGCAATATTTCATTTTAAATCAAAGAAAAACAACCTTTTAAAGTTAATAAAAATGGTTGAATTAGACCAGTATGGCCCTTAAGTACAGTTATATGAATGGGTACAC
This sequence comes from Varanus komodoensis, assembly GCF_004798865.1. NCBI lineage: Eukaryota > Metazoa > Chordata > Lepidosauria > Squamata > Varanidae > Varanus > Varanus komodoensis. The sequence continues at coordinate 37,583,075 of NW_025336481.1, read as the reverse complement.
CAAGAAAGGCTGAATTCTGCATCCTACACATACCTTATGCAATGCTCACAGATCTAAACGATCAGTCCATATGTGTAACACTGTTGCTGCCTTTACCAGACATTGAAAAAACTATGTCACAGTAAAAAAACTATAGGTTTGTATAACATTCTCATCTTTCTGCTTAAAAACATGAAATGTTAAAAATGTAGACCAAAAGAGTATTATGATCTTTTCAAAGTAAGCTTGAATATGTCATCAATCTAATTATTGTAACTTTACACCGTAGTAACACTTCTTGGATACACATGTTGCTGCAGTTGCATGCAATCCAGAACTTGACAGGCCCGGTTATTACCAGTCTTGCTCAAGGCTGAGTGCTTTGTACAGGTAATGCAAGTGTTAACAGTTATGATACAAGGAGGAGGAGGAAACTGCATATACAGCTGGAGACTTCACTGATGTTTTTCTTGGCAACATCTGCCGCCGCCGAAATGGCCAACTGCTTTTTGAATTAAAAAGCACATTTTCATTGCAAAGTAAAGTGTCATGAGCTCACATGGCTACTGCATTGTGAATATACCTTATGCTGATGGATGTAGCTAATGTGGGGAGTTTGGTTTTGGGGGAGGGGTGAAGATGATCCCTTCCATGGTCATACCCCTAAATATTCTGAGGCACTGGCTGGAGGAGTATTCCACCAGCTCCTGTCTCAGTTGGGGTGGCGCTGCTTGTCCTATTTCTCTCCACATTGGGCAAGAGAAGCTAGCGATGGGCAAGGAAGAATGGTAATGTCAAATAGTGGCCTGCATCCCAATGCACATTTTGGGAAGGGTCTGCTGTCTGCACAGAGAAAAGCACAGTGCCAATTTAATAGTGCATTTTGTAGTAGCCAATTTATGTATTGTATTGCTAATTCTTGATGTCAAATGTTGGCATACCATATGTTGCCAGATTGTGTGGCCAACAGCAGAAAATTACTTCAACAACTTCAAACGCATTCTGGAGCCATTTAGTCCCTATCTGCACACAAATTGTCAGTATTCTCTAAAGGCAAAAAGGCTCATAGAAAACAAATGTCTAGCTTACATCTCCTCAGTGATTCATTTAGATTTCCATGCATCACTTCTTCACACTTTGGCAGAGTTTGGTTATTTGCCTCCAAAGTTGTGTTCTTCAAGTTTTCAAGAACGCGTACTTCTCGGAGACCACGTTTTTCCTATTGGAAAAATTAAAAAGAGGGGATTCTGAATATCCTACCAAGTTTTGTCTATTTGCTGACATAACAATGTTAGCCAATCCAACCTCCTTTAACCCCACAAAATAATAGATTGGGATCCTGTTCCCACTTACCATTAAATTAGTTTCATTGACCTCAATGGCACTGGGCTGACTTGCATAGGTTTGTACTATTAAACAGCACAGCATATCTAGATCTTGGTCTCTTAGACTGCAATCCTCTAGATGCTTTATTTATTGATGTAACTGGTATCCTACCTCTCTACCAAGGAAAATGGCACCCAAGGTGGCTTATAATTGTAAGCAAAACTTATATAATAGAGAAATGTATTAGAACACAACTGAAATGCAGACCCTCTAACAGAATAAAAATAGCATCCAATCCAGTAGATGCTTACACACTAAAGCCACACTTAACTAAAATGATATTTGCCTGCTAGCAGAAGAGCAACAAAGTGGGAACCCATTTAGAGTCCATTTTGGTAGAGAGCTTAGAGCATGGGAGAGGCTGAAAGGGCCCCCCTGTGTGTTGTCACCAGACGCATCTCTGAAGGTCAAAAGACTCAAAAGAAGAGTCACTCCTGAAAACTTTAAGAACCACATAGCCTTGTATAAGAAAAGACATTCTTACAGGTAGTAGTATAGGACTTCACTGGACAAAACCAGCAACGTAAATTCTATCCAGCAACAAACCAGTAGCCAGTGAAGCTGTTATAACAAGGAAGTCAATGTGCTCCCTGTAACTGGCCCTGGTCAACAGTTTGGCCATTTTGGATCAGCTGAATTTTCTGACCAGTTTTCTCAGGTAGCCCCATGTAGCATGTTTTACAATAGAGCAAACGAGATATAACTAGGGCATGGTAACTAGGTATGACCATGGTTGAATCAGACATCTCTAGAATTTAACAGTAAGCCCCACTAAATTCAGTGGGACTTAGTTCTGAGTAAATATGCATAGAATTGCACTGCTAATGCTTCAGGATGTTTTTAAGGACATCAGTGCCCCATTGATCATCACCATTCTCTGTTTAAAACATCCCATTTTCCAATGGTAAAGCTGAAATATTGTTTTTGATAGTGTCATCATCCAGTTATGAAAGAAAGTCAACATGAGAGATGGGGCACCACAGTCAGGTTCTACACAGTCTTCTTAAAGTTTTGCTGCCATCTTGTGGCAAATAGAGACAACATTATGCTTTTTTACACAATGATATCAATTTAACATTTAAAATTATAGCTGTGGTTAAGTTCTTGACTCTTTTTAAAATACATTTGGTTATCTCAGACAGATAAGAACTTAAAATATTAAAAAAATAATATGTGCTGAAAGGTGTGCAATCTCAATTGCTAGAAAGCAAATGTAAGGATTCTTAAATTATGATTCTCATGCAGCTGAAGATGTAGTTCCCAAATCTGAATATCTGGCATTTTCAGAAGGAAGACATAAAAGTGATGCAAACATCCCAAAGCTGTACATTTTAATGCAAACAAGTGCAATTGATTTTAATATATACTTATAATTTTAACCTACTTTTCTACTTATTTGTTAACCTGAAATGTTTCTACAAATAGTGAAAAAGCAGACATCCATAAAATATGACTTTAAATCTTTACGTCTGGCTGTCTCTAACATTGCTGGTGCATCCCTCTTCATTCTGTTGTGCAAGCAGGAGAATGACAAAGGCAGCAGTTCTAAAACCAACTTGAGAAACAAGCAGAAATGCCTACTACTAGGTTTAGACAGGTCAGTGGAGTTGCCTTCTGCAAGTCCATTGGCTCTCTCTTTTCTGGAAACTAGTGCTTTTTCTTGTTTTGGCTTTCTCCTAGAATCACTGGTTCCCCACTGGACTAGTGGGCTGGGTGTGGGGGACTTTCTTGATGGTGCATGAACAGGCTAGAACACTGCCCTGTATATGTTTAGCTCAGAGCTCACTTGTATGTTTCAATATGTAAACCTACTTCAAATTCTTTAATGAAGTAACGAATTTCTCCTTGAATAACTGGTCTGTGATCCAGAAGTCGAGAATATATTTCTCCAACATCTATAGGAAAAGTAATAAGGCATGTTAATGATACATGGAACAACTTCAAAATATATATTACTGGGGACCTGCAAGAAAACACGGTGAGCCATCACCTTTCCTATATACTTTTTCCTTTCCCTTTCCTACTTCTCCCCAATTTCCCCTTCAGAAGCCCACCTCTTCCTTTCTTTTCCACTTACTACTTCCTCACACTTTTCCAGCAGATTCAGGGAGGGAACTGTCTTCGAGATTGAAGAACTTGCACTGTTGCATTGTGGCTGAACCATTTTTCAGACTGTGTGTCTGTAAAGCAGCCTTTTAATTTAAGAAACCCCAGCTGTGTCTTCTTAAAGATGCTTTCCTCAAGGTGCTAGAAAGGAAGCCAAACATTCTTGTGGGCTTTTGACTACAAAAAGTGCTAGCATACAATTCTGCTGGATTACAGTTTCACTAGTAAAGCACTATTAGGCTTCCTAAAGCAAAAAGAGAGGTAGAATTAAATCTGTAAACAGAACATTATTTAATAAAAATTACTTTTTGATAAGTATTTTCCTGACTTGTATAATAAAACAGATAAATAAATAATGTTATTACTAATGAACAGATGGTTGTACTGAGTTACTATTTTATATTAGCTTCACTTGTATCTTACTGTAAACTACTTGGACGAAACAGGTGGGGTAGAACATTTTAAAAGCAGTAACTCATTTTACCATTATTCCTTTTATCAGTCAGCTCTTCTAATTTCTTTTCCATCTGTTACTCTTTACAAATCAACTCCAAGCTTTTAAATCTTACTGTTGAATCATATATTTCAAGGATTCTACAGTTTCTGCCAAGCAGGGCACTGGACTTCTAATCCAATTTCTGCTCTAACAGCAATCCTGCAAACCATACCCACCAGCAGTTCCTACTAACTTTTCTTGTTGGGCACCAGCCCTTGGTATGAAAAAGCTTCCCTATAATTTTAAAGTAGCCTAACACCATGTACAACTTTGTATCAGATCAGACTGTTAGGGATTGCAGAGGAACAAAAAGATGGGGAATCTAGTAATCTCTAAGAAGTTTCCAAATACATGATGCCCCAGTTGTATCAGAGGAAGCTTGGGTTGGCTTTTGCCTACAAACCCATAAAGAACAAAGTGTAAGCAAAATATTGTCCACATGTTCACTAAGTGCCTCCTTCTAGCTTCTATAATTCTGACTGTAAGCACAAAGAGTGACCTGGCATTTTAAAATCATTTATTTAAATGCAGTGCAATCCTCAAAGTGCCCACTCAGAAGTAAGTGCCATTGAATTCAGGGAGGCATACTCTAATGTACGCTAATAGGATTATACCCTCTGGGTGAAATCCTATGCATGTTCAGATAGAAGAGGTCCTACATTCTTTTATGATTTCCACCTTTCCCATGGATTTTATACATAATATCTCCCTCCCAGTATTTAGAGCTAACAGTTTTCTGGTACATTAGAAACTCACAAATTTATGCTGACACAAGTTTTTGTGTACACTGCCCACTTCACTGGATGCATAACTTCAAACATTTCATACATCTGACAAAGTGCACAATATTCAGAAAAATTATATATCTTTAATGTGCCAAAAGATACTTCACTGTTTTTGCTGCACAGATTAACACAGCTACTGCTCTGCATTTAAGGGGCCAGATGTTTTGGACTTCAATTTCCAGAAGCCCCTGTAAGCACAGCCAATAGTCAGGAACACTGGACCTCAACTGAACATCTAGAGATTTATTTTCTACCCAACCCATTTAGAAGATGCATAATCTTTTTTTCCATATTTTTTGTAAATTTGCATGCAGAACTATTTGCAAGTAAACCCATTAAACTGCAATTCAGTTCCATATACTTTAAGAGCCAGTGTAGTGTACTAGTTAAGAGTATGGGATTTGAAATCAGGACATCTGGGTTCTAGTCCCCACTAATCCATGGAGGTCACTTTGGGCCAGTCACAGTCAGCTTAATCGGCACCAGGCCAAGACCTTTTTATTTAAACGATATTTTAACTGTTAATTGTTATCTTTATTTATTGGTTTTATAATCTACTGAGATGTATCTGGATTTTAAGGTTTATTTTACATCTGTCTGTTGCTTTGTAAGCCATCCCGAGGCTTTTTGCGAAGGGGGTGGCATAAAAATGCTTTAAATAAATAAAATAAATAAATAATCTACATCACAGGCTGGGTGTTGTGAGCATGAAATTGGTAAGAGAAGAATTATGTAAGCAGCCTTGAGTTCCTTGAAAAGGAAAAAAAGGCGGAAAATAAATCTAATTAAATAAACCAATATAAGCACGTTTAGTATCTCGTAATCAGAAGTCTACAGTGACAGCTACAAACGACGCTCTCGCTACTGCCTGGCTTCATTTACAAGTAGAACAGTTAATGCCGTGCTACCGCTTAAGGCAGGACTCGTCCACCCTTGCCCCTGCGCGCGCTCACCGCTAGACCCTCACTGCGCGTGCGCAACCAGACCCGGAATCACGGTTTCCACGGCTGAGCTGAGCGGGTCAGAGGAAAGGGCCGTGAACGCCCGCTCTTCCTACCTTTGGCGATAGTTTGCGTCGGCGTCGACCCCAGCGAGTCCCGCTTCTTGCCTCCGACGCCCTCAGGAAGTGGTGACTCCCTAGCCTTGCTTGGACTCAGGGTTGTAGGGCCCCCGCTGCTCATCTCACCCCACACAACTTCCAACGACGGCCACGGTGGGGCGGACTTGGATTCACCGCTGCGAGAGCGCATGCGTACCTGCCATAGAGGATGGGGGCGGGGAAAGAGTCAGCGCGAGAACGGCGCATGTGCAGGAAGCGAGCTACCAATGGGAGCCTGGAGGAGGGATCCTTGGCCGGCTGGTGTAAAACACCTTGGAAACTTAGCTGTAAAGAGTGTGGTGATCTATAGACACTGAAAGAGACGGAAGATGCTTTATTTATGCATGTATTTATTACATTTATATCCCGCCTTTTTCCTCGTTTAAAGAACGCAAGGAGGCTTACATAATGCTCTTCCTGCAGTCAATCTTTCCCGCACAACAACCCTGTGAGGTAGGGTGGGCTGGGATGCTATCACCAGCCCAAAGTCACCCAGTTGGCCCCGTGGTTGTGCAGGGACTTGAACCCAGATCTCCGGAGTCCCACTACACTGCACTGGCTGTGTTGCTGCGTGAAGCTTCGAAACTGGCCAGTTGACCCTTATTCAAAACATGCAGTGCTGAAATGGATGACTTGTAACACGTCAGACGTTTGGCTTACACCTTCCAATGACCCCTCAACATTAACAAGAATCATTGTTGGAGGACTAAACATTGGAACAACCTGAAATTGTCCATCCATGGTTTAATGTGTGGTTTTGATGTATAAATCAATAGGCATAACTTTCATTGGTTAAATCGTGCAATCACTGACACATAGGAGAAAACCTTTCTTTTCTAGAAAACAGTACCGGTGCATCCTTGAAATGTAGCTGGCACTAACAAGGCACCAGACTAGAGAAAGCTAGTTGACACTTGATAATTAACAGCAGGTCAAACAAAGGGCAATTCAAACCAGCCCACCCCATCTTCCTCCTCTTCTATGCAATAGTACCCATTCTTTCCCCTTCTTTGGAGCATCTTCTTTCGTATGCAAGTGGGGAAGATCATGCCATTGTGACTTTTCACTTCTGTAACCTATTGGGCAGTCTTAACTGTGTTCCGTGTAACCCTTTAATGATTGATATATAAAAGAACCAACTGAGGACTGTCCAGGTGCGCCATATGGAATGATTGGTGGGTAGCTGGTCATTATCGAGAATAAATTCTTTAAAAGACAACATTCCCCTGTTGTGTGATTTGGGCATACACACACCAGGACAAGGACCATTTGGTCAACAGTTTGGATCCAGATTTAGTCATCCCAGAGTGCAGAATAAGGAATAATGAGCTCAAGCTACAGTAAGTCAGTTTCCTGCTAGATACTAGGAAAAGTTTCCTGACTTTGAGAGCAGTACTACAATGGAACCAATTACCTACAGGGGTTCTGGGCTCTCCCACACTATTTATTTGTTTATTATTTCCATTTGTACGTTGCCACAATGGCTCATCACTGAGCTCCCTGAGAGGCTTACAATGATTAAAATAACATAAAATCTAAAATCAATAATCCTAAAAACAATCCAAATCCATCAATAATCAAAACATAACTGATCAAATTAAGACCATTACATAAAAATTTCAATTAAATTATTTTAAATAAATAATATAAACTAAAATAAAACCATAAGTTAGGGAAAAGTAAAATCAAAATTCATTAAAAATCAACGGTTAGAGTAACCACAGAAGGGAAATATCTTGGCCTGTTAGCTGCGATGGAGCCAGGTGCACCTCTCTGAAAAGCCTATTACAGAGGCAGGGTGCAAACTACCAAAGAAGACACTTCTTTTAGCCGCCACCACCTCCTCACTTCCCCGGGTGATGGCTCTTTAAGGACCTCCTCACTTGATCTTTGTGGGCGTGCAGGAACATATGGAAGAAGGTGATCCTTCAGGTACCTAGGGCCCAAGCTGTTTAGTGCTTTATATGTCAGCACAAGCACTTAAATTGGGCCCAGACTTCCACTGGTATACAGTGTAGATGGTATATAAAACTGGTGTAATATGGGCTTGCAGTTGCATGGCCCTATTTTGAACCAGTTGGAGTGTTCAGACTGTCTTCAAAGACAGCCCCGTGTAGATAGAGCACATTGTAATAATCCAGCTGGGATGGTTCCAGGGCATGTGCAACTGGCTAAGCTCTGTCAAGATATGGCCGGAGTGGATAAATTAATTGTGGCTGAAAGAAGGTGCTCCTGGCCATCAAGTCCACTTGGACCGTAAGTGAGAGTTTTGGATCCAGGCGCACCCTCAAGCTGTAGACTCTGCCCTTAAGGGGGAGCATGGCCAGGTACCAGTTCAGGACTTCAGTTCAGGTGACCTGGATTTGATGTAAAATGGAGGTAAAGCTGAGTGTCATCAGCAGATTGCTGAGATCTCAGCCCAAACCTCCAGATGACCTCTCCCAGCAGTTTCATGTAGATGCTGAAGAGCTTAGGGGACGGTATAGAGCCCTGCGGAGCCCCATGGCAGAATTGCCATGGTGCAGAGCAAATGTCCCCCAGCACCACTGTCTGGACCCAGTCAGCCACATAGGAGCAGAACCACCACAAAGCAGTGCCCCCAACCCTGGATCTAGGTTCAGCTTTTTTAGGAGTTGTCTTATCACAGCCTCCTTTGAGAATGGTGGGACCACTCCCTCTCTTAATGAGGCATTGACAGCCTCCTGGACCCAGCCATGAACCCCATCCATAGCATTTCTGATTAACCATGAGAAGCAAAGATCAAGCAGACAAATGTCCACATCATTGGGCTACAATAACTGAAACTTACTCAACAAAACAGTATCAAAAGACTGCACACTGGAGACATCCCTTAAAGGATCTAGCTCAACTGCAGAGTCTAAATCAGGGGTCTCAAACTCGTGGGCCAATTGCTGGGACAGGGAGGGGCCCTGCGGCCTTCAAAGCCCCGGTGGCGCCCGGGCCGGCCTCCGGATGAGCAGCCCACCACCACCGCGGTGGTGGAATACTTGATGCGGCTCAGCCTCACCCAGACTCTACTTCCAGTGGCCCCCAGGTAAGTTGAGTTTGAGACCTCTGGTCCAAATCAAGATGGATCTGAGTGATTTTTGTTTGTTTATTTTTGGTCTCTATTTGGTAGTCACTGAAACAGTGCATTTGGGAGCCTGACCATATTTCTGTCACTTTTTGCTTTTACTTCTTACCTGGGCTTTGCAATTGTGAGTGTTTCTTCCATGGTCCATCTAGGCTTGTGGTTTTCTTTTTCCTTCAGGAATTGTCTTTCTGCATCCCTGGTTCCATTCCACAGCTCTTCTGGTTCATGGTTAGTTGAGTTCAGTAATGCAAATCTATTGTTTATGTAGACTTCAAAATCCTCAGGAATGTTATTTAAATTGTATTTTGGCACTAAGCTTCTGATCTTTGACTTTTGATATTTTAGTTCACGTTCACTGCAACAATCACTTCCTGGTCTTGTTTTGACAACAAGAATGCAGCTTCTCCATTTTCCACTCCCAATTACATTCTATTTGATTTTTTTATTGGCCATCTGGTGATGTGCTGTCATCTGTCTGGCAACCTGAATTATGTATTTTCAATAAACAGATGGTTGGCTTCACAGGCTTCTGTGAGTCATTCTCCTGCTCTATTTGTGACCCCCAGACCAAATTCTCCCACAGCTTTGGATTCTATTTTGTTTCCTACTTTTGTTCCAGTCACTTGTGATGGTCAGCCTGTCTTGTTTTGGTATATTATCCAGTTCATCTTGGACATTTGCATAAAAGTTTTTGATTTCATCTTCAACATGATTGGAGTATAGACATGAATGCAGGTTATTGACTTGCAAAGAATTCAGAATGATACTATTTGGGTGAACTTTGCTTTACTGCCTGTGCCATAACTTGCCTCAGTATTAAAGCCACTCTCTTTCTTCTGAGTTTTCATTTCCAGAGTAAAATACCTTGTGTCTGTCTGAGTGAAAGTGTCCCATTCCAGTCCACTTTAGTTTGCTCACATGAACTACTGTAACATTTCACTGTTTCATTTCTGGCTGTATAACAAACTATTGCATGCCATTAAACTGATGGAAGCTGAATTCTGACAAGTAGTGATTATGATTTTTGGCAAACAAACAAACAAATTAAAAAGGCATGCCACACTAGTCAATTTGGCATGGCAATACGAAACCAAAGTGGCCAGTATTAGGCATAGTGACTAGGCTTATGAATGCTGTGTCATATGTATATCACCAACCCATGACTGTCTTATCTTAGAGAAAAAAATTCAAGTGGTAGGTTGTGCTAAATAAGGAAACACTGGAAACAAGCCTATTGCATGTTTTTGGGTATACCCAAAATGTACTTAATGGTAATGCTCTATCATAGCTGAAATCAGTGGATATATCCATACCTTTTGAGCATCTCCCCCCAGCTGCCCCAAGGTTATTACAGAGTTTAGATATTTTTCCTCCTCTGCTTCAAATGCAGGGGGATATTTTTGCAGCACTAGATGTACTGAGAAATGCCCCTTGCTTAATTTTGTAAGCCACCCAGAGAACTTTTGTGGCAGCCTGTAAAGTGCATGTATAAGAAATGCTATATTTGTATTGGCTTTGAGGTGAGAAGAATACATTTTGCACTTTCATTGCTATAGAAATAGTTTCCCTAGAGACACAGGTGTGTGTGGGGGTGGGAGATGCAAATACAGCTGTTAGCTGCATTTTTAAGGGGCCAGGTCAAGGTAAGGGGATAATATTTTGACAGCAGCAAAAAATGGGTATGTATTGTGGTAAGGGAGAGCAGGAGGCAGATGGTATTTGCTACTTGCCCACAAGGAGTGGCAAGTTACATGCCTATTGGTCAGTGATCCATTTCCTGCATAGTGATAATTTCTCTGCAGGTAAACATGGATGTGCTATGGTAGTGGAATGATTATTTTGCAGATCAGGAAACTATGCCTCTCCAGTGTGGAACATACATGCTACATTTTATGCATGATAGTATAAATGTCTCTTGCTATGCAGAAATTGGTTCTAGACAGGAAAAACAACTCTTATGAATTAGAGGTTTGAATTGAATGAAGGCCTGTTCTGTAACAGATTTGTATTTGGTGCTTGTGTGCAAGCTTAGGATTTCTTTTTTCTTTGTTGTATGCTTACATAATTTTGCCGCAATTTAATTGTGGAAGCATTTTTGAAACAAATGAAAGAGATAGATGGTAGTGGTTATAAAAAGGCAGTCTCTGTTTATCCTCTACCTGTCATTTTGTACAACAGAGTTATCAAGTCATAAAACTATAGGAATATTTATGGCTCTGAGCTTGAAAATCAACATATGTAGTCATCATAGAGAGTTTTGGGGAAGATTTACTAAACAAATTGTGTCACTTTCGCCTTACCATAGAACCCGCTTTCTCTTTCAGGGATCAGCTTGCCATTTACCATTAGTGTTCCTGGGATTCTGGATTGTGAAATTTCCAGATTAACATGCCGAGTCCTGTCATTTCCCCCACAGGCTGTCTGGCAATGATAATCCACTAAAGGATTGTTTCATCCAAGTGGCGCTGTTTGAGTCAAATGCTGGCAACAGGCAGGGAAACCCAAACCTGTTGAGGCAGACTTCTTACAGGATATGAAAAATCAGAATGACATACTTTAAGAGAGGGGGTTGTGGGGAGGGGGGATCGAAAGGGAGATACAGTTTGCGTGAGCAGAATAAGACCATGGGCAGCATCTGTGATGGAGGGCTGCGATTGCAGTCACAATTGTTGGAAGTTTGTGGACTGTGATGCTGATCCTGGTCAAAGTGGGCCTCGGGCTCCACTGTTTGGAGTGGTTGCCTTGTCAGATTAGTCATACAGTTATCATATTTGATGCTCAACCTGGACAGACAGGCCTGCCAGGCAGGAACTGCTCAGGCAGATGATGTCAGGGGAGGACAAAAATTATCCACCGCAAGACTAAGAAGACAGATGACACCCAGCAGGAACAGCAAGCCAAATCTGCGGAATCCACAATACAGCTGGCTAGCCGTAGGCTACCTGCCTCTTTGAAGTGGAATAGACATCACTGACGAGCTGTCACATTAGATCATGAGGCTGGGAAAAGCTGAAAGAGATTTAGTTCTTCCAATAAAAGGGAAACTTTAATGGCTCCAAATCTTCCTAAAGGGGGCCAAGGTAACATAGGAAGGGGAAAGGGGGGAATCCTTAAGATGTAATGACAATAAAAAATTACCAGCCTCCCTCCTTTCTCTGAAGTGAAGGATGAGCCACGCTGTGTTCGGCAGCCGCTGAAATTATTGCAGTCACTACCAATACAAGAAATAAAAGGTACGCCTGCAGGAATGCTAGGTAAAGCAGTAACGTGTAATCACTACTACCAAGTCAAGCTCACTCTCCAATGTTTAACATCCTTCTGCGTAACTCTAAAGCTGCAGGGCGATCACATTTTAAATCCACCACACAAGAGATGCAGTGCTGGGATACAAAAACTCTGCATTGGTATATGTGTGTGTATCCAGAAAGCACAGGGACAGAACCGTGCTGCTTTCCTGTAAATGTTTTGTGATAAAATTCAACAAAGTTTTGTTTTTTAAGCAAGGGAAGAACAGAGTTTCATTTCACCAAATCATACACTAAGGTGAGTTACCTAATGGGTGGAAATGCATTTGAAGTGTAGGTAGCATGTGAAATCTAGGGCTCTAATAATGGAGGGGAGTGGAGTTAACTAATTAGTGACGCTAAGAGGAAACATTACACTTCAAAGGCAGAAATTAAAAAGGAACTCATCCATGAAAATACCACATTTCTACAAGTTTTGGATCAATGGTCCATAAAATAGCTGAGACATTAAACAGACACCAATGGAAAGAACTGTAAACACATGCAACTGTAGACATGGCCGGAAAGAAAAGAATGATGCATTTGAAACTGTCGTTTTCTAGAAACATAGAGATGGTAGATGTTTTACCTGTACAGTGTGTGGAATCTATACTGGCCAAAAACTTTCTCTGGCATTTTTTATTTTCTGGCAGATATCAATTTTTGTATAAGGTGTTCTCTCTCTCTCTCTCTCTCTCTCTCTCTCTCTCTCTCTCTCTCTCCCCCCCCCCCTTTCTTTCTTTTAGCTATCTGTATTGACTGAATCAATAAATGGTACCATCATAATACTGGTAATAACATAGAAAATGCTTTTTAAATTTCACATATCTCCACAGTGATGTCATAGGTACCTGCAGTATACTCATTCACATAGGAAGATTCTCTCTTAATCAAAGTCTTGCCTTGGTTCCATTATGTATCTATACAATTTACCACATTCATAACCATACAGTTATGATACAGTACAGCATTCAGTGACTAGAAAGCAGATCAACTGATAACAGATAACATAAATAAAATGAACCAATTCAAGCTTTGGATACCTGATAAGAAACCAATTAAAGAAGAACTAGATGGAATACATCTATCATCAGGTCCCTTAAAGATGGCAAAAACAAGGATTCATTTCTTCATGCTAGATTAATGCTCTTCATTCTGTCAAACTATGGAGGGTGAATGAAAGCTGTGTTGTGAAATTACAGCAGCAAAGCAGAGCATTTGGTGCTATTTGCAATAAGCTGATGAATGTAAATTGCTCTAAACAAGCAAGCAGTGGTTTCTTACAGCAGCCTCTCAAACCTGGTGCCCTTGTTGTTTCAGACTTCATCTCCTATCAGCCAGCTAACATAGGCAATGATCAGGAATGCTGAGAATTGTAGTCCAAAACTTCGAAAGGGCACTAGGTTTGCAGAAGGCTGTCTTACACCTGCTATTCATTGATGCAACTTACGGAAATGGAACATATGCACTAACATTTCTCCAAAAGGATGCAGTTGCTCTTCAATGGCTAGCGTGGAAGGGTATAAAATAGCTATGTGGCACTATAGGAATGGTGGAGATAGTAACCAAGATGAAGCAAGGATAACATAGTAGATCCCTTGTTGTTTGTCACAGTACATATTGCTCCCTAATTTTAACAGAAGAGACACATCATGGTCCACTGACCCACTGGAAGAGGAATGTCGTGAAACCACAGTTCAGAAAACCTTGACTAAGTATCATATTTCCCCCAAAATAAGACCTAACCGGAAAATAAGTCCTAGCATGATTTTTCAAGATGCTCATAATATAAGCCCTACCCCAAAAATAAGCTCCAGTTAAGATCGTCAGCCAGACAGACGCATTTAGTACATCTGTTGCAACACATGACAGACATAATTAACTATATAATATTAATATATAATTAAATATAAATAAATAATATTGACATTAATACATAAAGTAAATGATAATATAAATTATAAATAAGTATTTGTAAATACCCAAGCAGGTGCCTTTGGACAAGAGGTAAACACCTATGTAAACAGATGAACATGAGACTTATTGCCGAATGACCAATCAGAGTACAGACACAACACACAAATAATGTGTGCACTTGATAATGAACGGGCGTGTTTCATAATTCAATACGTCGTGTTGTAATGGACATACTTAATGTACTCATGTGTTGCCATTCCTGTCTCATAAGTCTTCAATTAACGCTTGATTTATTGGTAGATTTAAAGGGAATAATAGTTTGACCCCCCCCAGACAAGATGGGTGCAAAAAGAAAGAGCTATTCCATTGTGTACAAGGCAGGAATTGTGGAGGATTCTTGGGGCAAGAATCTTATGGCTTTCATAAGAAAAAATAAGACATCACCTGGAAATAAGCCCTACTGTGTCTTTTGGAGCAAAAATTAATATAAGACCCGGTCTTATTTTCAGGGGAACACAGTAGGAGAGAATGAATGCTTGGCAGAGCAGCTGTAATTAATCAATCTGAGACAAATATGTAATTCTGTTCTCGTTGGTAGTTGTGATGTTGAATGGATACTAAGGGTGGCCCTTTGGAATGCATACTTTCTTTACTGTATGACCTCATATCTGTCACTTCTCTTGTGTTTGTAGAATGGTCTCTCAGATATAGCAAGTCACCATCATTTAGGCAATCTATTGGTCACATTTGCTATGTCAAACAGTAAAACTCAAATATGGCTATAAATATTCATAACTGTTAGAAATGAGCATAAGGCCAAGAGCACAAGTTTTAACTGATGGCTGTATCTCTGTGCAACATCATCTTGCCCTACCGTGATCAAACGTCTTGGCTCAATCATCAAGAAAGCTGAAGTGCATCAGGAATGACAACTGGCTGATTATTTACACAGAGACATTTACTCTGTGTGTGAACACTTCTGTTGTGCAATGTTATCACACCATATGCCACAGACTTCACATCCCAGCAGCATGCACACGATATTGTGTCAGGCTCTTGAATATATTTAGATGCAGCATTTATGCAAACTACGTCATGTGCACCATTGTTCACAAAACGCTATGAAAATAAAGCATTCCTCAAGGCCATACATTTCTGAAGAAACAAAACATTGACATGTCTGTATTAGATGGGCTTTGCAGGAAGAATGGTGAAGGGGTTCGGAGTCAACAGGTAGCATAGTGAATTTTTCCGGTATCCAAAAGCCAGGATAGCTTCTTGAAGCCATGGCAAGACCTTGTAGCTTTCAGCTTGTTAGGAAGAGCACACAGGTAAATGGCATTGCGGCTGCCTTCCCTGGTCACTTGGTGGGTAAGGGTTACTTTGGGCTGTAAGAATGAAACTCTTTAGTTCACTGAAGCAACTTCACACCCTTCTGCCAGGCCTCATCTCCTGGGAAAGTAAGTTGCAGCCTGTGTATACTGAAGGGAGAGAGGGAAAGAAGCCCCTTTATAATATCCACAGCTGGAGGTGTTAGAAACATAGAAACAGAGCAAGTCAGAAAGGGTCTCCCGGGCCATCTAGTCTGACCCCCAGCTCTGCCGGCTCTGCTCACGACATGTGCATATCTAGCCTATCCTTGAACACCCTCACTGATGGGGCCTCAAGCACCTCCGTTGGAGCACATCCTGCCCTCCTCTGCAGAGGAGGTCTCTACCCACTTCCGTGTGACACCCCTCAAATATCTATATGACGCCAACAGATCCCCTCGGAGTCTCCTCTTCTCCAGGCTGAAAAGACCCAGTTCCCTCAGTCTCACCTCATACGGCTTTCCCTGCAATCCGGCCACCATTCAAGTGGCCCTACACTGCACTAACTCTAACCTGGCTATATCCTTCCTGTAACGAAGGACCCAGAACTGTTGCGAGCACACCAGAGTCGTATAGAGTGGTAGTAATACCTCTCTTGATCTAGAAGCCATGCTTCTGGCTATGCAACCAAGGGTGATGTTCGCCCTCTTGACCACCGCATCACACTGCTGACTCATGTTTAGCCTGCAGTCAACCAGTACCCTGAGATCCCTTTCACAAGTGCTGCTCTCCAGCCACTTGTCCCCTAACCTGTATTTATGACACCCATTCCTATGCCCCAATTGCAAGACCTTGCACTTATCCACATTGAACACCATCCTGTTGTCTCCTGTCCACTTCCATAGTCTGTCCAGATCCAAAAGGAGTACCTGCTCCTCAGTTGTGGCCACTGCCCCCATTTTTGTATCATCTACAAATTTGATCAGCAGACTGTTCACCCCTACTTCCATGTTGTTAATGAAAAGCTTGAACAGGATCAGCCCCAGGACAGAGCCCTGGGGGACCCCACTTGTCATTGGCGGCCATCTTGATGATTCCCCACTAATGGCTACCCTCTGCTTTTGGTCAGTCAACCATGCCCAAATCCATTGGACAGTGCATTGGTCTATCTCAAAACTCTTCAATTTCTCAACTAGGATATCATGGGGCACTTTGTCAAAGGCCTTGCTGAAATCCAGGTAAACCACATCCACTGAGTCCTCTCCATCTAGCCACCTTGAAACCTTGTCATAGAATTCCACAAGGTTTGTCTGGCAGGACCTGTTTTTGTGGAAGCTGTGTTGTGTAGCGGCCAGACTCCCTTCCCTATCTAGCATCACTAGATCTTTCGCTATTATGAGCCTTTCCATTGTTTTTCCTACAACGAACGTAAGGCTAACTGGTCTGTAATTCCCCATGTCTCTTCTACTACCCTTTCTGAAAATTGGAACCACTGACGCCACCCTTCAGTCCTCTAGAACTTCACCCATTCTCCATGAGGCCTCAAAAATGCAGGCCAGTGGGCATGAGAGAACCCCTGCCAACTCTCTAAGTACTCTAGGGTGTAACCTGTCAGGGTCTGGCGCCTTTGTAACATCCAGTGCCCTGAGGAGCTCCTTGACTTCTGGGGGGGGGGTGACTCTAATCTGCGCCCCTAAATCCCTGGCCTCATCTAATCTCCCATGTGAATCTCCCCCATCCTGCTTTGTGGAGAACACAGAGGCAAAATAGTCATTCAGCATCTGTGCCTGTTCCCTCATATCAGTCACTGGATCCCCTTCCTCCTTATTTAGCAGTCCCACTACTTGTCTCCCCTTCCTCTTCCTATTTACATGCTGAAAGAAGCCCTTTTTGTTGCTCTTGATATTCTTTGCAAGTCTCAACTCGTAATCAGCCTTAGTTTTGCGAAGAATCCTTCTGCAACGGGCCTCCTTCTCCTTTTGTCTATTTGCTCCAGTGCCCATTTCCTATGGAGGTTCCTCTTGCGTCTAATCCCTCTTACCACCTCCTTTCGCATCCATTGTGGCACTCTCTTTCGCCTCCCTGCCTTACTAGCTAGAGGTATCATCAAGGCTTGCGCCCCCAAAACCTCCCCTTTGAGTGCCACCCACCCCTTCTCAACTCACTTCCCTTCCAGTAACCTGTCCCAGGAGACTTTCCCCAGTCTGGCCATGAGTTGGCCAAAGGTGACCCTCTTGAAGTCCCAGCCTCTAGTGTTCAACTTGCTGCACGTCTCCATTCCCCTGATCTCAAAGCAAAGGATGGAGTGATCACTCACATCTAGAGCTCCCTTAATCTGTACTTCATCTATCAGCTCCCCACTGTTGGTCAAAACCAAGTCCAGGATGTTCCCCCTCCTTGTTGCCTCTCAGACCCTCTGTGTGAAAAACCCTCCCTCTGTAGTGTCTAGGAAGTGACAGGACTTGACTGTCACAGCTGAGTGAGTCTCCCAACTAATATCCGGGAGATTGAAATCTCCCATAATTACTGTGACTCTCCCCCGAGATATCCTTAGAATCTGGTCTGTCAGGACATCATCCAGGGTCTCAAGTTGACCTGGAGGGCAATAACATACCCCCACTGTCAGGTCTCTTTCACTGGCAAAACCCCTAAGTTTCACCCAGACTGCCTCTACCAAATCCCCATCTGTGCTGCATTCTATCACACTGCATCCTATCCCTTCCCTGACGTATAAAGGCATGCCCCCACCCCTCTTTCCCTTCCTGTCCTTTCTAAGAAGGTGATACCCCTCTATGTTCACATTCCAGTCTTGCCTTTCATCCCACCAAGTTTCTGTGATTCCCACCAGGTCATACCCTCCTATTCCCAGGAGAGCGTCAAGCTCTTCCTACTTATTACCCATGCTCCTAGCACTGATGTACATGCACTTCAGCTCCTTCTCACAGCTTCCTTGCTTTGGGATCTCCAGCCTCCTCCTTCCTCCCATCTTCCCTGTTCCCATGTTATGTTTTGCTTGCAGTTTGGGGAGAATTGACATGTTGCTCACCCTCAAAGGATGCCCTGCCCTGCTCAGGCAACCAGTACAGCCACAGATATAGGGAGCACAAGCTTTTCTTTTCCTAGTCTGTATTCATATTTCATTAATGTAATCAGTAATGTGGATATCATCATTGGAATAGGTGGTTTCGTTTGTTCCTCAGTATCCTTACATCTAAAGTGAGCTTGGGGGCTACAAATTCTAGCCTGTTGGCATTGGCTAACTATATGCTCCAAGTCTGATTCAAAGTGTTGGTTCTGACCTATGAAGCCCTGTATGACCTGGGACAACAGTATTTGATGGACCCCCTCTTCTAGCTACAATCTACCTTTCTGCTTTTATAAAGATTTGGGACTTCTAAGACCACCCCACTAAGGCCTGCCTGGCACAAATGCTCTTATCTTTCTGGCATCTGGTTAAGACTGTCTTCTGTTAACATATCTACATAGTAGAGCTTTAATCAATGCAGTATTTAATCAGCTCTACATAGTGTATCAGGGTATTGTGTCGGCTGCCTAATAGTTGTAGTGATTTAAATTGTTATCTACTGTTGCTGTTTAAATTCAGTTTTAAATTTTGCATCTATATTTTGTAATGTTTATGTTTTGTTATTTGTATATTAATATATATATTATTTGCTGCTGTAAACTTCCCAGAGAACTTCAGGTATTGGGCAGGACGGAAATGAAATAAACAAACCCTGGTAATTGGCTGTGTGACTCAGGCTGATGAGATTTGCAGTCCAAAGTATCTGGAGGCTGTCATATTGCTAGAATTACATCTTAAACTGCCTTGCAGAAAAATACCGAGATCCACAACAATAGAGTATTTGCACTTTAGTACATTATATTAGCTTTATCAAGTAGAAGGTACAGCTGGGTGCGGATGCAAATTTTTGAAAATAGTGTCTTCGTGATGACTTTTTTAGAATTCCCAGAATGAATTTTCTGAAGAGGAAGAGATTGCTTTTCTAATTTGAGTAGAAAATCCTTATTTTACAAGTGAACTTCATGAGCAAATTTTGGAGTCATTTTAAAGTAACCCATCCTCAAGCAGTTCAGAATGACTTGCAAGGTGTTATAATTATTATTGTACTGCCTATTCTTAATACTGGGTACCTTCCCATCTAGGAACTTATGAGGTTACCTGTAACAGTGATAGGCAGACTTCAGGCTTGTGGAATCTACTGTTTTGCTTTGTTTTTTCACTAGAAGCCCAAGATTCAGTGATTAGAGCCTGGTCCAAAAGACAAACACCAATAAGTAAATAATTTATTTTGATTAGCAAAATTAGGGAATTCATTGTTCTTTCACATAGAATCTATTCTGAGTTGTCTCTCACGCTTTCTTCATTTCAGCAGTTTCATTTAAATGCTATTATTGTTAAATAATTGGGAATCTGGAGTTTAGAGTCACCTACCACAGATCACCCAGAAATTACCAAGTAGATCTAGAGCTATTTTCTGCCTATCTCTGACCTACAGAGATGTATGTATATTAAATACCTGTTAATTTTTGTCTAAACATTAGTTTCTAAGTACAATGAATAAACCCTTATGTAGGCACCCTTTACTAAAGGGTGTGCAATGTGCTTGAATTGTAAAGGATAATCCTCCTACATTGACTAATGGACATAAATTGTTGCCAGCACATGATAGCAGGTGCAAGAAAAGGACCTGATATGGAAAAAGAGGCTGATATTGAAGCCTTGGACACACAGGGGAAAAGGAAGGTATTTCTGTAGAAATGAAGTAACAGTGTAGTAAAAAGAAAGTGCTTTAAGTCACTGGGAAAATGGAACATTTAATTTGTTTTGAAGTAAAAGTTATCATTCCATTTACACACACTATCCTGCTATTTTAATTTTGTGTATCAATTTGTATTCCCTCCCCGAAGAAATAAATAAACTTACGCTTTTAAAATAATTTATCACATAAATATGATTTGCATCCAATACATTTGGCTTTTCTTTCAAAACTCTTGGCACAATAGAATTTTATAGTAGCTTTTACAAAACTAGCATAAACATTCATTGGAGAAAAATACAAGGGATTACTATGCATGATACAATTGAGATAAATAGCACAGCTGACATATTGCAGTAGAGCTGCATGTTTCTGCACAATAAAGGCTACGCTCCTCTATGTCTGTATGATTAAAATAAATGTTCTACTTAAAGCAGCTTGATTCACATTTCACTTGTTGAAATTTGCCAAACAATTGTTTTAATGAAGTCCATATTTCTAAACAGCTACTCAATGCAACGTTATTACTTGAGGCACCAACTGTTCAGCTTCACATATGGAAATGACAGAAATGAATGTTTGCACATCAGCGATTCCCAAAGATGTTTCTCATTTTTCAGGAAATTCCTAATACAGCGTTTAATGTGTATTATAGAGTCTGTTCTTGATGAAGACTATGCTGGACAGATGTTGCCGGATACCTGGATAATGCTGAATATGATTAAACCAACGAGACACATTAAGGTATTTCTCCTTCTCCTGCACTGTAAGGTCAGCCTAAACAATGGAAGAAAAGTCCACAGTCATATTATCAACAACAGCAAGATATAAAACATTTCTTTAACTTGTCAAATCAGGTTTCAAAATCTGGTCTGTAAGTACTGTTGATTACATTAATTTCATTCTAAATATGGAAGATACTGCATTGCCTTACTACCACGATCAGCTCCTCTTCCCTATGTAACAGCCATAAAACTATGACCACTTGTGCTATTTTGCCTTTTATTTCTTAGTGAACATTCTGCTATTACAAACCTGACCTACTTTAAGATTTCTCCCTCATGTTTAACTTCATCCATTATATTAAAACATTATGGTACTTCTATGCTTATTATTTCATTATACTGTATGAACTAATGTAACTGCTACTGAAGACGAAAACAGCGGCACTTGTACTGGCTATAAAGGTAAACTGCCAGCTAGATGGCAACGAATCTCCTGCTTCATACTACTTATTTTTAGATTGTACTTCTTTGTATTTCATTAGATTTAGAAAAATATAAGTTGAAAGAAAAAGCATGAAAACAGATTTCCATTTCAGAAAGATGAGAATGGAATCACATTTTTTCTTATGCTAGACTAAAAATAAGAAACCCTTGCACAGCTATGATCTCTCTCTTTTCCAGTTACCTTTGCTAGAATGGAAAATGTCTCTTGAGGGGGAAAGGTATCTATCATTAAAGGCTGTAATAAACTTTGACTCACTATGATGTGGTGCAGTCCATAGTACAATAAAATATCTGCTAAAGTAAAATTGTTTCCTGTAATGTAGACTTTATCTTCAAGGTATGAATTAAGGTCCTAGAAAAAAAGATGAGAGATTAATGCAACTTGGGCTACAGAAAGATTTACATTTTAAGAGCATGATCTTCCATATACAATCAATGCATACACACATATATGTAGGGAAGCAACAAGCTATGCCAATTCAGTGACAAAACAGGAAAGGGATCTTGAGATTCATGGCAGATAGTGACAATGCTGACTCAGACTGTTTCTGCAGTGAAGGCAGCAAATACAACACCCACTATGATAAGCAGGAATGAACAAATTCTTGCCATGCAGCGATCTGCTATTTTTGGGTTGGCTTTGCTAGCCAAGTGAACATTTACAGTCACAGCTTCCTGGCTGCTATCATTTGGTTGGAAGCAATTACTTCTCCCAACAGGAAGAGAACCCCCCCGTAATCAGTCTGCAAGAAAAGCAGGTGGGGAACATTCTAGCTTCAGCTGCTGTTTAGCTGAGAGGCTCTAAGCATCAGTACAGAGCAGCAGGTGAAAGCACCTCTACCTCCCTGCTTTTCTCTCCTGTAAGAAAGCATGATGGGGAGAGTACGACCTTCAGATGATAATGGGTGGCAGCTGTCAGAGCCTCTGTCCAATCCCGGAAACTAGGAAGGGGCAAAATCACTACATCTTGCTGGGACAATTTATGGCCATTTTTGCAGCTTCGGCATTGGGAGCAAGGCTTGTTGAAGGCATATTATTAAATATAATATTAACAGTTTGTTATATATTATTATTGAATCTAATAAAATATTATCACTAAGACTTTCTTTGCCATTTTTCTACAGGAGTGAATCAACTTTCTCATGCAAGCCACTGAAACCCTCTACCTTCACATTTAAACCAACTCTTTTAAAAAAGTTTTCCTACAGCAGCATCAGCCTTGTACACAGACTAGAATGGGAAACTTTTAGGATCTGGCTTCTGTTTCATGATGAGGCTTCCACACATAGAGCCCAACAGATGAAGTCCTTCCTGCTGCAGGTTGTGCATGTGGATGCCAATGGGAAGGGCTACACTTCACTGTGATTTCCAAGACCTGGGCTATTCTGTAATGCCCCAGCCTAGCCACACAGGTAGGATAATGCTTGAACAGGGCTACTGAGTAAACAAAAAGCATCCATTTCAGCCAGATAACTTAACAAAAAATCTTCCGGCTGAAGCAATTGAAATGAACAACAACAAAACTGCTGTAAAATATATCTCTTTGGCCAAATGCTAAAAATACAATTTCAAATACAAATAAATGATTCCACAGATAGCTATGTAAATGTAGATCAATATATATAGCTAGAGAAGACAAATCAAATGTAACTGAAACATGGTATATGCTTTCAAATCAACAAAAAAGGCCCAGGAGATATACATATACAAATTTACCGTTACTGTTACTTTGAATGGGTACATTCTAAAAATGTGTCTCTGAAATAACATCACATTGCCATGCAGCCAATACTGGTCTGGTAAGTATTTAAGTCCAAGGAGAAATTTGGCAAAGAATTTAGGGATGCCTAAAACTCATGTGCTGATATAATTCCATGGTGCAATGACTTCTGAAATACTGTGTGTGGTGTCCTGTACTGTGTGTCCTGAAAACCATCACAAAAAAGGATATTGTAGAGCTGGAACAGGGGTAGAAAAAGTCCATGTATATGACCAAGGGTGTCAGAACTCCATCGCCATGAAGAACAGCTACTGCTAGTAGATGATGCAGAGCAGAGACCTGTGCCTGAACTGATACTTTAAGCAAGGGAGTCAGAAGATCTAAAGCCAATGCTAGTGTGATTAAACTCTAGATTTCACTGCCAAGTTGAGATATTTTTTAAAATACTAGCTCTTAAAGAATGTCTATAGAAAACTCAGCAGCTTCACAAAAAATACAGCATATCCCTAAGATTGGCCTTTGTATCAGAAGATGACCAACATAATACTAATTTTTAAGAAGAAATGATGAGAAGTCCCACAAAAGTTAGTATTGATCTAAGCAACTATGAGGAAAGTGATGGTCAAGATAAAAATAATAAATACACAGAAGGACAAGCCCTGTTGAATAAGAATTGACATGGCTTCTACAAAGTTAAGTCCTATCTCATTTACTTCTTAGAGTTCTCTGAAAAAGTCAACAAGGATGTCAATAGGAGTGATCTGGTAGGCACCGTTTACTTGGGCTTTTAAAAGACTCTTGAGAAAGTCCCTCAGAGACTCTTGAACAAATTTCTTCATCAATAAGATAAGAAAGGTCCTATTTGGTTTGGCTGCAAGTTAAAGAAGAAGCAGATAGAAGGATGAAATGGTCAGTTCTTGCACCAGAGAGGAGTAAACAATGGGATAACCCAAGGGCCCATGTTTTAAACTTTTGCATGAATGATCTTGAGTTAGGAGTATCAATGAGATGGCCAAATTTGCTGAAGGTATCAAAATATTTTGGGTGGTTAAAACAAAATGGAACAGCAGAGAACTTCAAAAGGACTTCTCCAAGCTAGGAATTGACATTAAAAAAGCAAATGTGTGAAATACACAAATAAATGCAATTCAGTGTTAGCAAGTGTAAACCAAGGTACATGGGAACAACTTGTCATACAAGTTAAAGGATCTAAGCAGGCAGTGACTGGCCAGGAAAGAAATCTTGATGTTCTGGTGAACAACTTCATGAAAAATGGGCAAATGTGTTGCTGCTATGAAAAAGGCAATGTCCAACTTGGCTGCCGTCACACGGGATTCTGTTTGGCCACTGTGGAAACAAAATGCTGAACAGGCATTCAGTCTGATCCAGCACTGCCCTTAGGTCCTTTCCAGATTGTTGAAGCAATGCGAACTGTGCTGTACACGTGCCTACAATGGTTGTAGGCAGAAACTGTGGCCCTCCTGTGCTGCCATGGCGGGGGAGTGGGGGCAGAAGATGTATTGTGCAAGCTGCCTTCTGTTATGAACCACCAGAAGGGTTCATACACTCGTTTGCAACTATTTTAACTTAGAAACTTACAGAAAGATGACCAAGAGGGAACATGGTAAGTTTATAAAATTATGGACTTGGGGCCACCCAACTAAATGGACTGGAAACAGATTCAGAATACACAGTTTCCTTTAATTCCCTACTGTGGGATTTCCAGATGCTTTTGGTCAGCCACTGTGGGAAGCAAGATTCTAAACCTTTAATCTGATTCAGCAGGCTGTTAAAATTGTGTTGCTTTAAAGGTACCAAATTTCATTTCCCAAAAACTGGGATTTATGTCCATAGTTGATTATTTTTTAGTACATGTGACAACTTATTCTAATGGAAAACTAGTTGTCTTATTTGGGTACAGAACTTAAGTTTAGATGCATATGTTATACACACGGAAAAAACTCTTGCTGAAAGGGCTCAAAACGCCCTATATGGAGCTAGGAAGTTTAGATTCAGCGATCAGCATGTATTAGCAGCATGTTAGTGTTCTTGAAAAAGCCACTACTGTGCCTAGGTCACAGGACAACTGTAGTCATGGCATACCCTATTAATAATCCATTCATGTGGCAGAAGAGAGGTGAAACCCACGTACAAGTGTAAGCAACAAGGAACTTCTGTAGTTACTACTGGGTGAATGGTCTTTCAAGAAGAGAATCGTGCAATTGCCTAAGTCAGTACTTAAGCAGCTAACTGGTTAGGAAACAATTAAAAAAGTGGCTACTAAGCATAAGATGTGGGCCAGCTGAAATTCAGTATGTTTAAATCCAATTGCTTTCAGTGAAAGACAAGAATGCTTGAATTTTGGATTGTACCCTCCCATAGAAATACTGACAAGTTTTGTTTTCATTGTTCAGTAGATTCCTGCATAATTCAAAGGCCTGGCAGCACTGTTATTAATAAGTCCAGAACAATATAGAATGTGTCTGGACTGGACAGTCACTTCATTATATGCATACTGACACCCCTGCCACCACACTCTTAAAATGATTTGTTTTTTAAATGAGGCATTTCAGTGAACAGTATAGCTTTTTTACTGCAACGTACTGTCACCTGTTGATAAGATCAGGACAAAAGTGAAGTACCTACTAGTTAAATAGAATAAAGAAGTAGTGAACACACTTTTTAAAATCAAGACTGCTCATTAAGGGCATAAAAATGGTCTTGCTGAATCAGGCCAGAAGTCTATTTATTCCCCATTTACTAGTGATGAGTTATATACTCTGAAAAGCTGATGCCCAAGGTATAGGAAATAGCCTACATCGGCTCATTACACTGCCTTAAATTCAATTTTTAAATTATACTTACCTTCAGAATTACTTTGATATCTTCTTTACTAGACTGCTTATCTATTTGTGTTACTCTGTATTCTAACCACTGCTGAACCTTTGCTTTCTCTTCTGTACTACTCCCAAGCAGCTGTTCCTTCTTTGCTTGTTTGACTAGATGGATGGCTATAGTAGTCAATCCTGTCAGACTGGGGCCATCATTTGCCTGTAGTACAGGAGTCTAGAGAAAGAATTCAAGATGATTCAGTGATTCTAATACAGAACAACATTTCAACTGCTTTAGTAAGACATTCCCATTCCTATCAAGGTCATTTTTCCGCACAAGAGAAAAAAAAAACTTTGTGCAGAAAAAAAAATCCAACCCTTGACACATTTCTTGGAAATCAATCCTATTTAAAAGTTGATTAATCTTACCATCTACCAAACAAGTTTAGAAGATGTTAGCTTTGATCAATGGAAAATGCCACTTTATTATAACTTTATGCATCACTATTGCTATTTCTTCTCCATCATTTCTGAAAAGCACACACAAAAGTAAGCAAGAAATTAATGGGCAGAGAAGAAAGAGCCCAAAGTGCTGAGGATAGCCCAGAGCCTCATACTGCAGTCTGGTTTCATAACAGATCAGGCAAGTTGATCCAATAGGAAGTATTTCAGCTATTGAGCATGAAATACCTAAAACTGTAACAACCGCTATTAGTGGTATAGCTGTATTGCTAGAAGGAACTAGGCAGGTTATATAGATTATGCAGAATTGTACAGTTAAACATTTCTTAAATCAACCTTATATTTAAACAACAGCAAGGAAGGCACAGAGGACTAGGAATTGCATGTGAATGAATGAGCAAGCCAGTGAAAAAGGATGCAGGGCTCTATCCTGCCTCTGTACCCAGTATGACAAGCAAGCAAGCTGCTAGAAAAACCCCTCCTATGTTCCCAGCACAATCATGATGCTCTCAATCCCTCCTTTAGCATACTAGGAATCCCCACCCACCCTGCGAGCAAATTGTGGTCTTATTTACAAGCCTGTCTATCAAGTATCACTTCAGCCTACACATATATGTACAAATTAGAAAGAAACCATTAAAATGCAGTTGTACATGCAAAACTAGCACTTTTGGGGAAAAGGATTTAGCATAGTCTTGTTGCTGACATACATTCAGCACACTTGAAGCTGTTTTTAACTGCACCACTCTGTGTGTGTGTTCATGTCACATGTTTGGAGCACTGTCACACAGTGGTGATGGGGCAGGGAATACCTTCTTGCACATAAGAATTCCCCCACCCCATTACCATTATATGACAGTGTTCTAAGCATACAACGCACACAAAGCGGTATGCTTAAAAAAAATCTTAAGTGAGCTGAATGTATATAAACTGTCATCATTTTCTCACTTACTGAAGGAACTCACCCTGGTAAGGAAGAACCTGCAGAGACAAAATGTCAATGACAGTTTAATAATTAATATAAACTCTATTGATTTGTGATGCCCTTACTTCAATTTTACTCATCCCAAAACGTAAAACTGTAAGAAAATAGCACAATGCCATATCTTAATATTAATAACCAAAATATCATCATTAATACTAGAGATGCTTGCCGTTCAAATGCATTTTAAAGATAGTATCTACAAAGCAAGAAATATGAATGAGAAACAACAGTTATGCCTCCCTGGAAGAAGAGGGCAACAGAGCAGAAGGATGTATGAGGTGAATCGTATCAGGAATCGGTATCAGCACGTGTAAGTTATTTAAATGCAGGGCATCTCTTGGAAATACTAAGAAAAAGAGCTAGCTGTAACCGTACAACCAAACTTGTTAATGACGGGAGCGGTGGATGCCGCTCCAGGTGTCACATCCGAACGCGTGTCCGCCTTGACGGCCTCCTGCGCATTCAAACGACCGGCGTCCCCTTCCCCGCTGCCCGGCCTCACTTATCCCCCCGGGCGCTTCACCTTCCGCTCTCCTTGGCCGCTGTATTTGTTCCCCTTCTTCAAACCCAAGGACTTTTCCAGCAAGCACAACTCCTCCAAGCCAACGCCAGGCCCCACTGCGGCCGCCATCTTTGGCGACAGAGAGAGCAGCACGGTCGCCCTCCCTCGCCTGAGCCAACAATCCCCGCCGTGATTGGAGGAGGACGGCGGCACGTGACCTCGCTTCCTCAGGAGCGCGGGCCCTGCGCGTGGCGGGAGATGCCGCGGGAGGGGCGGTGGCTGCGCTTGTCGGCAGCGGCAGCGGCAGCGGCAGCAGCAGCAGCAGCATCTCTGCGGAGCTTCGTTAGCGGCCCAGTAAGGTTTCACCAACCAGGCACCCTCCAGATGCGTCGGACTACAATTCCCAGTATCCCCTGCAGATTGCAGTCTCAGTCTTCTTCCAGTTGCTTGGCTGGAGTCCTCTTTTGAATGAATGCTTGAGCTACGGCATACACAGCCTTCCACAATTTTGGTTTCTTCATTGTTGATATTAAAGTCCTGTAAATTTTCCATAGTCATGACGCTTTTCTTTCGCTTCCATCAGTTGTTTCAGTTCATTGCGGCTTTCTGCTAGCAGTGTGGTACTACCTGCATATCTTAAATTACGGATTTTAATTCCTCTGAGCTCAATCCAACTTTCCTTAGACATGTTCTGCGTGCACATTGAACAGAAACACATGGTACAGACTTTGAAAGGTGATACCATTCTTCCCTGCAAGTTTGCAATCTATTGATAAAGGCTGGATCTGTTGGGAAGGATGGAAATGTAAATAAAAGGTGAGGAGGCTCCATTGAAATGAACCACAGTGAACAGATAGGGTTTTTGTTTTTGTTTTGGAGAGGCATTTAAATGTAAGAGAATTACCTACCTTGTGGGAAAAATTATGGAGACAAAGAATTACTGTAATCTTGAACTGAACAAGAAAATTAGAAGTGTAAATGAAGGAGAGACGAAACTAGTGAACAGAATGGTATAAAGGAGGTTCTGATGCAATCTCTAGAGAGCAACTTTGGGGGCAATTAAGAGCAATACCAACTGATAAGCTGCTGTTTTGGATCAGACAGTTTAATGATAACAGTCCTGGATGTCAGATAAAATTTCAAACATGATTGTCCCAACTCCCAAAAACACATGAAATGAAGAATGGATGTGTTTTAACATCGCTACTGTTTACTCGTTATATGAATGATCTGAAAATTGCTGAGTCTAGAATGCTGTTTGCCTAAAGTGACAGGTTCAGCTGTCTCACTTCTGCTGTATGCAGATGCTGCAGTGTTATTTTCATGGATCCAGGCTGGACTTAGATGACTTATAAATACATTCTAAGAATGGACAGCTTGACTATCAACTATGAAGACGTGATAGTTCTTTTTGAATGAATGTAAGAAAGATAAGTGAGTTTTTGATAGGTAATCAGTTGAACAAGCAAACCATTTTTAAATACTTAGGAATAATATAACAGTCTTTGTTGTCCTGGTTAGTTTAAATGCAAAAGTACATATCTGGTGCATTAAACTGTATTGTTAAATGAGGTTCAAAACAAAGACAATATATACCTTCAGCTCTGACAATGTATTAAGCCACAGTAACCAACAAGCTTTGGATATTGGGAATAAATACATTTATAAAGAAAACCCAATCTGCTTTTCTGATAACAATGTGCAGCTAATGCACTAATAGACTTGAAGCTGGGATTTGCTTTTTGAAAATTGTTGCATGGCCCTTTATAACTAGATATCAACTGTGTCTTTATTTCTTTTATTCTTAATTATAATTCTATTCTGCCTAATAGCTGAAACTCTCTTCTGCTGATTTTGACTATTGATCTTTAATCCTAATTAATAATTTTACCTCTCTGTGACTGAAATCCATCCATTATAATATCAATTCAATTGCCTGTTCATTACATAATTGTTTCTAACTCTACAGGAGTAAGGAAATAGTATTATCAAGCAAAGACTTACTGGGCATAAATTTCAGAATCTAGCACTTTGGCAAAAAGGGGTTGTTTGCCAGTGTATCTTGGCTGAGGCTGATTTGTGGCCTGCAAGAAATTAGCAACATTGGCAAGAAATTGGCAAAATGCAGAAGAACCTTTTCCATAGCTAGTTAAATTCATGCCATCTGGCTGAAGGGCTTAACGTTGCATTCAATAATCTCCTGTGCAGTGCAATAGAAATGCTATCACATGTATATCAACACTGCACTTTCTATAGGGATACAAGAACTCATTTTATTTCCCATGTGTGTTGCTTATATTCAGGAAGTATCCACCATAATTATCAAACAGTTATACATCAATACTTACGGACAACACTACCATGATGATCACCAAAAACACATTCAGATCTCATTTGCAGCTGCTAGAATGACAGCGCAGATACTATGCAATTTGTTTTGGGTTTATAATTTATATAATTTATATTGGCTTTGCATACAGGAACCATCAGTTTCTCCTGGCTCACTCTTGCCAATTGGAGGATTCCAGTAAGTTCTTACTTACCCAGAGCCACCTAGCTCCTCTCCTTCTTAAAGAGTGGGTTTCAGCAATTATTTCTTCGTTTTGACATTCTTCAAGGTAGTCTGCAGGTCTTTCAGGATAAATGGTCTCCAGCCACTCTTTCTGGATAAGGAGTCATTGGCAGAAATCTGGACTGAAGCTGATAGAGGGTTGAGAAGGTTAGCTTGTAGTTGAGCTCCCAGTGCCCCTTCCTTGCTGAATCCAGACTTTGCCTCTGGGATTGGCCTTTCTACATAGATCCAATAACTTCTTTCATTCACCTTGACAATGGATCTTGTCTCTAGGATCACTTGGAATGTACCTTCTTATCTGGGCATAAGGACATTTCTTCTTTTGCAGACCTTTGGGACCTTTCTGTTGTTAAAGCAAAATTTGAACTTGGACTCAGGAATTTATTCCAGTGGAAATTAGCTTTTTCTGCAGGTGAGAGGTTGCCAGCACATCACCCTGCCCTCTGACCCTATTTTCTGCAGCTTCAGAGGTTTCTTACACAGTAACTCTGCTACTTTTGGAATGTTCACTTGGCTTAGCTCTCCAAAATAATCCTCCACTGCATTTAAGGCTTACAAGGTTCTTAAGTGCAGCACGTTTCTGTGAAGGAAAAGGCTTTCATACATTTCATTAAGGCTTTTCAGTAATGTATTGAGGTGGTGGAATACACTGCCCTTTATTTTTGTCTTTACACATTTGCCTATATTCTGGACCTCACAACATGGGTACATACAACAATAGTATTAAGTTATTATATGAAAATCTGGTGCCAGTCAATCAAGTGTCACAGTTTTGATCATCTTCATAATAAGTATCTTAGCACAATCAGGCAGCTGACTCTGCCAGCTCTCATTGTGGTACAAAACACACCTTTCAGTTACCTGGATTCTTTTTCTGTATGACTTTAACCAATTGGACCATACATTTAATCAGAGCTGCATGCACTGATAACTGTAAGGCAGTCAGTGATGCATTTATACAAAGACCATTCTATATCTGAACTTCACATGAAGCAAGAAATCTTTTAGGCTTAAAGTTTCATTTTTCTTCTCTTAAACATTAGGTCTTGGCAATAACCAGTTTGTAGTCTCAGGATTCAAAATATGGATTTACACTTTGCTCAGGGTTTTATTTTAACCCTGCTCAAACACCAAATAAGAAAGGTAAGAAAAAGCTTTCTTAGCCATTCTTGGTAGCTGATACAAACATGCTTTGTCTGCCTT
This sequence comes from Varanus komodoensis, assembly GCF_004798865.1. Taxonomy (NCBI): domain Eukaryota; kingdom Metazoa; phylum Chordata; class Lepidosauria; order Squamata; family Varanidae; genus Varanus; species Varanus komodoensis. The sequence continues at coordinate 37,551,334 of NW_025336481.1, read as the reverse complement.
AAAATATTCCCCTAGCATCTTGCCAAGAGTGCTAAAAGGGTCTTCTATTTTAAAACATTCATCTCTCCACAAATATACTTGCCACTTGGCAATGTAAGCTTTGAACAACTCCCAAAGGTGCTAGCACTTTGCTTATGCTCAGGAGCTGCATGTGTGAGCTGCTTCTGCAAGTGCTGATATATTGTCTCCTTCCCAAGCATCTTTACGTTCCTAGCAGTATGATCTGGCTACAGTTTTTCCTAGTTTTTGGGCTGACCACTTCTCACCTCCAGGAAAAACGGGTAGTTTCATTCAAATTCTCCCCGCCGCCCAAACAGCAGCAATTTCTTCAGCACCTGCTACATTCTTTAACAATCTTCTCTCTCCCTACTATATTTTATTTATTTATTTATTTATTTTTCGATTTATATCCTGCCTTTTTCCTACAAAGGGCTCAAGGCAGCTTACATCTCCTCCTCCATCTTATCCCCATAACAACAACCCTGTGAGGTAGGTTGGGCTGAGAGTCTGTGACTGGCCCAAAGTCACCCAGTTGGCTCCATGGCTGAGCAGGGACTGGAACCCAGATCGTCTGAGTCCCAGTGCCATGGTCTTAACCACTACACCACATTGGCTCTCTATATGCACCAAATCACTGTTTTGCATGGCCCTAGGTTCATGCAAATGTACTGACCATCAAGTTCATCATCCGAGAACCTTAAACTCCTCCAATAAGCCAAGTATCCCAGCAACCAAGAGGCACTGCACCAATGTAGATTTTCACGTAACTGCACCAATGTAGATTTTCAAACACATGCTTCATGGGTCTGCCCTGGTGAACTCCAGGCAAATCCATTGTCCCACACTTCCCCAGCATCTCCATGCCAAGCAACCTCTGGGAGTGTGATGTGTTCATAAGAACTGGTCCTCATCAGCAACTGCGCTGCCCTGTTTTGGATCAATTGAAGAGTCCAGACTGTCTTCAAGGGAAGCCCCACATAAAGTGCAGTCCAGTAGTCCAGTCTGGCGCTTACCAGTGCATGAATGACTGTGGCAAAAGTACCCTCATCCAAGCAGGAGTGTAACTGGTAAATCAGCCAAAGCTGATAAAAGACATTCCATGTTTTTATATCTTTAAGAGCAAACTCAGTCATTGCTTCTTTTGGCCTATCCCCATCCTGCACTGATCCTGCCTTCTGTTAGCCAGAGAAATTGACCACATTGCACACGTATCTTAACAGTGGACAGTAAGCAGAAAGTCAGGTGCCAGCAATTGTCTTCTCTACATTATCACAACTAAAGGATGCTGTTTCAGCTGAACAATTTTTGTTATGCTAGGGTTACATTCACACACACACAAATGCTGAATTCCTGTCCAACTTGAAGGACACTCAAGGTTACAAAGAGTGCAGGCTCGGGGAATCCAAAATTTATATCAACCTCCTCTTTCTCAGCCATCTAAGGTTATTCCACAGAGAAAGAATAGTTTATCATCCAGGCTTTCATTACTCATTTTCTTTTCAGGCTGCTGTAGTTCACAGATCTTCTCCCTCCCTTTCCACAGTTTAACACTTCACCAGCTATCAACTCTAACTCCTTAATTGTCATTTTCTGCTGTTCTACCTGACTAGGATTCCTGACTGATCAGAATTGAATTCAGCTGATCCATGACCCACCTAACAATATTCAAAGCAATTCTTTCACCCTCCCTCTCCAGAATGTCACTCAACAATGACAACAACATAATTGTTTTAATATATGTATAGTATATATATGTATTATATGCATCACATCGTTCATCTCCATGAATTCATCTAGTCCCCTTTTAAATCCCTCCAAGTTGGTGGCCACACCTAAATCTTGTTGTAACAACTCCTAGAGTTTAACAATTTGGTGTGTGAAGAAGCACTTGGTTCTCTGTTCAGGATCTGCTCAGATGGAATAGTCTAATTAGCCCTTCCGATTTGAATAGCCTAGTTTATCCGACTGATCTTTCCTGTGTGACAAGTTTATGTTTGGCGTTTATGTTCTGGGTTTGGTACTGTTTATGTAAAAGATACAGGAAAACAACATGCAATGAAAGGTCCCTGTCTTAACCATGTACTTCTGTGACTTTGATATGTGACTTTTCCATCAGACAGCTTTTTTCGATGAAGCTTCTTTTGCGTGCACATGACTCCTTACCCACTGTCGTTTCTGGGTGCTTTTCAATGATCTCATCCTCCAGGGCATCTTCGGTGCTTTTCAAGGATATTTGCGGGGCAGGGGGGTTGGATCAAGGAAAGTCTGGCATTTTGGAACATGCAAGACATACCACTACACTAGCACAATTCTGCTGCAACAAAGCACTACCTAGAGCTTATATGAGGAGAACAAGTACAGAAGAACCCCCTCCCCTCTCCTCCCCCTTGTAGTGGATCCAATGTTAATTTCACAAAGTACACACCATAGTTAAAGGTCTCGTCTTTAGGTTTCTCAGGACCCTTGGAGAAGACACCTTTAATGGGCTCCCTCTGTCCTCTTCTCACTGCCCCCCACCCCATCGTTGCACCAGAGCAAGTGACACACAAACAGGCTGCAGCGGTGAAGGGGACATGCAACTTCAGGGGCTCTTGTCAGTGGGTCCCCTGCAAAGTCTCAGGCCCTGGGTGGATGCCCAGCCACACCATTCACCAGTCAAGAGCTTTGTGGTGAGAGCTTCCAGTGAGGCTCCAACTGCCACCATTAAAAGCACGCTCTCCTCTTTGTGGAATAGATCCCTGTTTGTTCCTCCAAAGCATTTAGCAGTGGTGATGGAAGATCTATCAAGACATGCTGATTAGATATTTGAACTGTAGTCCTGTACACATTTACCTGGGAATAAGTCCCATTCCATTCAATAGAGTTCACTTCTGAGTGGCAATGGCTACAATTGAAATGTTAAATACTTAGTTTTTAATAGGTTTCTTACTGTAGAAAAGGAAATGTGTAATTCCTTTTTGGGAAAAAAAACATTTCAGCACTTCTGAATTCAATGTCAAATCTGTCAGTGACAATAAAGTAGCTATAATTTGAATAATCTAGATTGTTATTAAAATGTTTCTGATGCAGTTCATATTAAGTCCAATAAAGAATAGATTTGACATTCTAGTCAGTGGGATTTATAAAATCGCTATTTCCTTGCCTTTCCGTGTAATTATGTTAAATGTACTGTTTGTAGTAGTTTTCTTGGAGTGACGAATGCATTGCTCTGGCTTTGTTTTTAACTTCTTCCTGGCATTCATTCGTACTTTGTTCCAGTAGATGGAGCTTCATGATTAAAACAGGGGTATGGAAACTTGCCCCCAAGTAGGAAACAATTCTAGCAGAGCCACTCTGGAGAGGGAGCAAACAGATACTTTGCTTAGAGGTATCTGTTCTCCGAGCACGCTTGATAGCCTCTCACATGCAAAGGCAGACACACAAAGTCCATGTCAGGGCCCTCACTCTCACTGAAAGGAGCTTGAAAAATCTATTTTGTCAAACAGAGCACAACTCTAATCTACTGTTATCATAGTCAAGTTTTAACTTGAAAGTACCTTAGGTTATAAATTAAATGTCAGAAGCAATTAATTTGGCGCATGAAACAAGAAGCGGATGACTGTCCTTCGGAGAAAGGCCTGACAGCTTTATGGATGTCACTTTGGGATCTGTTAAAATGAGCTTTGCATGCCAGCACATTTGAGTGTGTCATATTGCTGTTAGCGGTACCATAATTTTTCGTCGATGTAGCTTTGAGACACAAAATTGCAGAAGCCTTAGCCAATTAAGGCCAAGCTAAACAACATAACTAGATATTGTCTGCATGTTCTTTTGACTTGGATTGGAGATTTAATTATACACAGAGAATTACAAAGTTAGATTGCATGCAAAAGGAAAGTCTCACAGAACAAATACACAAGGACAAATCTTTTCCTGGCACTAATCTAATCCTTGCACTTTAGCCATCAGGGTGAAGTCAACCCTCTTCCCTCCCATCCCCATGAAGAAGTCTCCATTTTCTTTTGCTACGTATTTTGTGCTCTATTTAGCCTTTGCATCCTTGCGTGGAGAGAATTATTTACATTCCCATTTGAAATTCCTAAAAGCATCTTAGTGATTCATTTCGGTAAGCAAAGGGCAACCTGTTGTACTGTAGTAAATAGAACCAGGTATGAATCACTATTCAGTTTTGAATCTGTCTGGGTGAACTCTGGGCAGTCCCACTCCACAACTCCACAGGATTCTCATGAAGATAAAATGAAAACAAGCAATGAGACAGGTACAATAAAGAGCCTTGGACTGACCATTTCAGCCCATGCCGGGACAGCCACATACATGCTGAATTCAGCCCAGACCTGTAGATCTGGTAAAAGAATGATTTGCCACTGAAGTAGCCAGATGTGAGCTGAAATGATCCATAGCAATCAGGTACATAGAATGTCTTACAGTGCCCTACTCTGTGGAGGACAGTCCTCTGTTTGAAGGCATCCTAGATTTTTATTCACCTACAGTACTTTATTTGCTACATATATGCTGCATATTGGGAAAGGAAAACAATAAAGTAGGAGGAAGAGGAAGAGGAAGAATTTGGCTCTTACTTGAAATTACTGAAGGCTTGGAATCCATAGCAACCTGCCTTCCGGAACAGTTCTGGGTCTAGTGAGACTGATAGAGAACCGTAGTCTTGTAGCTCCAGAGCCACCATCAAGGTTCAGCATAAGTGGGCACCAGCCAAGGTCCATGCCTCAGCAAAGGGTTCACTGCTGGTCATGAGAGCCCTCTTGCTGCTCCTCTTGCCATTGCCACCTGTTCACCTGTGCTCGGTCTCTGGCCTAGAGGGAGATTGCCAGCAAGCAGTGGGAGTGAACACCTGTCTTTGCCTGCTCATTCATCTGCCATCTCTTTCTGGGCAGAAGTGGTCACTGAGTCCACATACAGAGGAAAAGCAAGTGGGAGACAGCAGTGGAGAAGAAAGAAGCCCATTAAGGGTTCTTCCAGGATCTGAAACCAGCACTGAGTAGCCCATGCTAGACCATGCAAACATTCTATCTATCTATCTATCTATCTATCTATCTATCTATCTATCTATCTATCTATCTATCTATTTAAAATTTTTGTATCTCAGGGTGGTGATAACATAGATAAATAAGACACAGCATCACAATAATATATAAAATATATTATATTAAAACAATACTTTTTAAAAGCTGGGAAAATAAAAAGGTTTTGGCCTGGTGCCAAAATGAAAAAACCATTGGCGCCAGGCGCACCTCTCTGAGAAGCCCATTCCATAGCCAGGGTGCCACCACAGAGAAGGCCCTTCTTCGGGCAGCCACTCTTCTGATCTCCTTCCTTCAAAGAGGGCTCCCAAAGAAGGACCTCTGCTCCAGAGGTCTGGGCAGGCATATATGGAAGAGGCACTTCTTCAAATATCCAGGTCCTAAGCTCTTTAGGGTTTTGTATGTCTCAGTGTTATTGGTTGACATTATGCTCAGATAGGGATTTTCCGCATGATGTATTTGACCTGCCACTTCATCACGGCTTCTATTTCCAGATTCTTGGTGGGATTAAGATCAGCTCTTTCATATTGTGCCTCAGCTTCAGTACTGCATCCAGCTCTGGACGCCACAGTATAAGACAGATGACAGTAAAGGGCAAACAGGTTCAGAGGAGGGCAACCAAGATAACCAGGGAGCCAGAAATGAAGAAAAGACTGCAAGCACAGGCCATGCTTAGTTTTGAAAAGACTGAGTGAGGTATGATAGCGCAGTCCAAGTATATGAAAAGTTGCTACACAGAGGAGGGCCAGGATCTCTTGTTGATCATCCCAGAATGCAGGACATGGATTAATGGGTTCAAATTACAAGAAGCTGGAGTCCAGCTGAACATTAGGAAAAACTTCCTGATTACAGTGGAACCAATTACCTGGGCGCATCAATACAGCCCAGACATCTATACGTTAGGGATGCTTTGACTTGGAGACCTGCATTGAACAGGGAGTTGGGGGCAACAACCTTATTGGCTCCTTCCAGTTATTCTGTGATCTAGTGTGTGTCCTCCACTCAATTTTTCTTTCTCTGCCTTTCCATTACACAACCACTAGGAGGCACTGTGGTGTTGTGGCATTACACAATACACAAGGGATGGTTTCATGTTACCATTCACAGATAATACCAGACTTGAAAAAAACCAAAACCAAAAAATGCTTGCACAGAATCAGAGGGACCCTGAAGGATGACGACATTATGCAAAGGATCTGCAAACTACTGCAAATGAGGAATTGTGAGAGCAAAATAAAAGCCTTGTGTAGCTGGGCCTTAGCTATCCAGGGTTTGGGGTGTTTTAAAAAATGAATTGATATTGAGGCATTATTAATAAAAGTACTGCTATTGATCTTGTTATTTTTGAATTTTTATTATTTTCTTCTGTTTTGCTGTCACTGCTGGTTTGTTTCCCTTTCATAGTTCAAGCCTTTCGGTGTGATTTCCTTTCGTGCAAAAGCACCCTACAGTTTCAGGGTTAACCTAAAATATTTAAAAGGAAGCTTTGCAAATTAGAATGTAGCCTTTTGAGAGGCTTTTCTGAGCCCTTCTGGACAGCCCTTTCTGAGCCCTTGGGAGTGTTACCAGGAAAACACACCAATTGTACGCTAGAATATGGCACCCCCCACGCTGCATCTGTAAGCAGGTTCCCAGTGCCTCATCTCTGCCTTTTTGCTGAGAGAAAGAGAGAGAGAGCTGCAGCAGGAGGGAGGGGATCTGATCGGGGCTGCTTGATCAGTAGCAGCTGTTGCTGTGAAAGAGACTTGTCACAGGGAAGCAGATGTGTTAAAGAAGTACTGTCAGCGCCCGAGTCAGGCTCCATTGGCACCTCAGCAGCAGCGGGCAGGCTCCTGGACTTGCCCTGCGGGAGATTGTGGCAGCTAGTCGTGACACTTCTGTAATGCAGCATCTTCCCAGTCTTCTGAGATTTCCCCCGTGAAGAAAGGTGACCTCAATACTGCCTGTAAAAGGAAGGAAATTAATTAGGTTGCTTGAACATGTAATACGAGGGGCCTTGGATTCTTTTCACCTGATCAACTGAGGGTCATAAGTCTTAATTTAATGATGATGATGAAGAGGAAGAAAAAGAAGCAGCAGCATTTGCACCATTTCCACCATCCACCACCATTGATTATCCTGTGAAAATACGCATTGTAGACAAAAAGGTTTGGAGATCCATAGTCCACCCCTGAACTACATAGTAGATTCCATGAGGGTATAATATCCTAGTTTATTTTTTATTTATTTTATTTTTAAATTTGTATGCCACCCACTCATTAAGACAGATTCTTTAGGCAGCTGATTGTAGAGAATCTGATGAGTTCGGTTAGACAGGAAAACAGAAAGCTGAAGGAGGGTAACTTGCCCAAGGCACCACCTCCTAAAAGTTATGAGGCTGGACATGGGCTTTCTGCTCACACTCCATGTTCTTCACTAGCAATGGCATGGTGCTATACGTGTATAGACAGAAAACAGATGCACAACCTCCCAGAATATTCCAGACAACCATGTTGGCTGAGGGATGCTGGGAGCTGCAGGAATTTTTACTGTCTAAATATACATAAGGTTGTGCCTTTAAGAACCCCGGTTTTCTTCATGTGATAGTTTGTATGAGGTACAGGTCTGCAAGAGCATGGTTCCACGCAGACTTTCAGTATACGAGCAGCGTAATCAACCCAATTGGCTTCCAGTTGAACACTGCCTTTGTTTGCACTGGGGATTCATCACCTTTTGCAATCAATCAAAGGCAGCTTCACACTGCTCTAGCTTATGAAGGATCTGACACACAAGCATGCCATTCCATCTAATCCATGTGCAGTGCAAACCACGATGGGAATTAGAGCAGCAGCAGATGCAGCAGAGCAAGCTGTTCTTTCCAAGCACAATTAGGAGAGTCAGTGCTCATTTCAAACCCCTCTGCAGGTTGGAACCTGGGTTCCTGAAGGAATGCCCATTCCAAGGGTGGGAACCTGTGGTCCTCTAGATGTTGTTGAATTCCCATCAGTGTGGCATGTTGAGAGACATATTCCAATGGCATCTCCTGAGTAACAGCTTTCCATCTCTTTATTAGTCCAACATGAACCTGCCCTGTTGAGGGCACCTTTAGAGGCCATTCATACCTCCCACAATCTGAGGTGAGGCAGGTGGTGAATGGAGGAAAAGGCTTCTCATTGGTGGCATGCAGTCTGTGAAATGTTCTGCCCAGAAAGACCCATGAGGCATCTACTTGGATGACTTCTTGCCTATAGAATGGTTCAAGAAGCTAGCACACTTTTATTACAAGTCTAAATGATTAACAATACACTTACCAAGAAAGGAGTTTGCCTTTCTTGCCACAGTCACATGCACATTGTCATCAAGCTGTCCTCCAGAACCCCAAGATCTCTTTCTTGGTCAGTCACTGCTAACAAAGCTCCTACCAGGATGTACTTCCTGTTGGGATTTTTTGCCCCAGTGTGTATCACATTGCACTTGCTCGCTTAAAGTTCTTCTCATTCCCACTTTGTTTTAACCATCCTCAATAATTTGACATCATCTGCAAACTTGGCTGCTTCACTGCTTGCTCCCAATTTCACTTATGGCCTCAGCAATTCACAAGGGAGAGTTAGGAAGTGGTGTTAGAAACTGGCTACTGAATTACATGAGAGACGTCATTCCTACTTTGATTCTTTAGATGAGGAACTTTGATTGAAAAGTGTATTCTTGCCTGAGGCTAGCCAGTGAATCGAAGGGGAATAAGGTTTCTATCCGCATCTCCCAGATCCAAGTCTAAAGCTGTTCCACAGTTTCATAAAGGTTCCCTTTATTATGGGGGAATATATGGCCAGGCCAGCATCCTGTTCAGACAGGCATTTGTGTTTAATAAAGTTAACATGCCAGTTTGCTGAAATAGGTTTTAATGGCTGTCTGTTGTTTATTTTTATTACTTTAAAAAATGGAATTGCTTTCATATGTTGATTAGAACTGTGTATTTTATTCTCTCCCTGTCACCCCTGAACAGTGTTTCTGTGGAAATACAGGAAGGATGCTGGGAGGTGTAGGATGATTTTCTGTTTAAACTTGCATAACATTGTGCTGTTATATTTGAATGATGCAATGGGAAATTTAATTCTGTTTATCGGCCACCCAATAAGAGTGCTCTGGATGACACACAAATTAAAAGGAAATTAAAAATCTCAGAAATTACAATGAGATGAAAATTAAGGAGCAGCAGACAAGAACAATGATCAAATCACTTTAAAGCCAAGATCAGGAGATTAAAAACAGGCAGCCAGGATCCACTGGGATAAAGAGTCATATATATATATATTTTCCCACAGGGCAAAAATTACAGCTTAGTGTAACATTTAGACAGCCTGGGAACATAACAATGGTTTTGTTCACTGCAGGCAAGTATACATTAAAGCAGGTACGAATCACTGCCCAGGAATGGTCCTTCCTTTTGTAGATATCTCCTGTATCTCAGAGAAAGGTATTCTTCATATCCTCACTGATAGCAAAGGTATAGGTAGGAAGAAGCAGTCATTTGTATATTGAGGTCCGAAGCTCTGAAACTTTTTTTTAGGTCTAAACCAGCATTTTGAATTGGGCCTGTGAAGATGAAGTAACTTCATAACACCCAGTCCCTGATTTTATAATATCTCAGCTAAACGGCAGTTTGGCCTATTAAATCATGAAATAATTTTATTTCCCCACAATACAAGATGGTAAAAAACCTCAAAATATTGGCAGAGGACAGTTGTTACATAACCTCCAAGAAGAGCAATGCTTTTAAACCCCAAAACATCACAGTGGACTTAATCACGATGTGCAAATATAGACCTAATCTTTCCGTTTTCATAAAGGCAACTGTGTTTGTGTCTCTCTCGATGAGCTTAAGCCTGTGTTTGCTTGTCAGAGTTTTTCTTCAGAGATGACATTAAACCCGGCCAAGGAAAACATCTCTGTTGTTGACATTGGCATATGCATACCATACGATGCATTTCTGCCACAGAATGTGATCCTCATTGGAGAATGGGAAACAGAAATGCAGCAAGGCTAAGAAAATCCTTTGTTTCTTGAGTACTGCACAAACCCCACAGTATCCATTTTACAACAACCGAAAGGTTTATGCAATAGCTCACCTTCTGTTACACCTTTCATTATATCACTGCTTTCTTGCCATAAAATGATGCCTCAGCATCTTATGAAAAGAATTTATTTATTTATTTATTAAAACATTTTTATGCCGTCCCATTCGCCGAAGCCTCGGGGCGGCTTACAACAATAAATTAAAAGTAATTATAATATATGCCTCATGGACAAGAGGGTATTCACAGTGATGATGTCTGCGTTTAATGGGGTTGATCCTGCATACACTTACTATCAAGCAAGCTCTGTAGAAGAGAAGGGGACTAGGTGAACATGCCAAATTTCACTTTCATGGCCGGCTCTCTTGCCACCTATTTCTGCAGCAAACCTGTCCATTTTTTCCCCTTGGAATAAGTCCCATTGAACTTCATGAAGCTTATTTTTTGAAGGAAAATGAATAGCATCGTACAGCAATCTTCACAGAATGGGTTGCGCTTATGTTACTTTTTTTCTGGTTGTGTCATTATGGATAAAAGTAAAATTAGAGATGTGCTGGATTCAGCAGTCCGATACTGCATTGCAATGGGTTTCTAAAGGAGATTGTGGGATTTTCATGCATATTGAGCATCAGGCTGGGATTCATATTTGAAATGCTCAATGGGGTGCAGACATTTTTTCAGCTGAGGGCCAAGATAGGCATGGGTAATTCATTCCAGTGGGGTGGAGCTACAGGCAAAAGGGGTGGGGCCAAACCCGAGAAATACCAGTAGATTAATACTTAAGGCTCTTCCTGCCTTTTATTGTGTTTTAAGAGAAGCATTTCAATTCTTTAACTTGGGGAAAAGCCTGTGCAAAAACTGAAAATCTGCCAAGTTACCAGTGATTTGGGAAAATGGGGTGGGGCAGATGAGAATCAAGATGCTACTGAGATAATTTTTTTTAAACCTTTTAATATTTTCCCCTGATTTTTCATTGTATTTTTATCATTTCTTTTATGGACTGTGTAAATGGGCCAGAGAGCTTCAGCTGTGGTGTGGTATAGAAATGAAATAAATAATAATAATATTTATTATTAATAAGCCACCCAGAGAACCTTTGGGTTATGGGGTGGCAAAGAAGTGGAAATAAATAAAAATAATAATAATAAGCAAAGCAGTGAAAGTACTATAGGCCAGCAATCAGATTTATCGCTATAAATGCAAGCTTACACACATAAATGGGTAGGCTACATGGTAAATCGATTGTGCTATAATTCCTCAGTGATAATAAAGAATCGGTATTGATACTAAACATGTTATGTATGTGCACATCAGTCCAAGCTTCTTTCTCTCCTTAGAACACTCAAGAAGACCTCTGTGGTCAGAACAGAGTAAGTGCTGATATTGACTCCTTACATCTCTGTTTTGGAATGATAGCACAGTAGATTTACAAAGTAGCTTACCTATTTATGTCTGAAAGCCTGCATTTATATACATAAAACTGCTTGTCCATACTTAACATAACTTTCACCACTTACTTTAGCCCAATTCTTTTACTGAACAGTTTGTTTTGTTGGTATAGTAACTCCCTAATTCATTTTTCTGAAGCTGGGAGCCCTGATGTTACTACACTTGTCAAAATCTAATAATACATCCACTACATAACATTGTTGCAAAAATACAATATAATGTGGTATAGTGATACTATTGATGCATGACACTCTCCAGTGGCTGGCTGAGAATAATGGGCATTATAGTCCACTCATCTGGAGATTCCTGAGTTAGGGAAATCTGGCATATCTGTTCTAGACCAGACTTTCACCACCTTTTGTTAATTCTGTCCCTGCTGCGCAACATGTATTTCCTAATATAAGTAAAATAAATATAAGTAAAATATAAGTAAAATAAGTATCTGTTATCTTTACTCTATGCTAAGCTCCTAAAACAGGAGTGGATGGCTTGGGACCCTCCATATGTCTTGGCCTACAGCTCCTATCAGTCCTAGCAACATAGTCAAATGGTGAGGGATCATGGGTGTTGCAGGCCAAAACATCTGGATGGCCACAAGTTGCCCATCATTGTTCAAAACAACACAGTCATGCGTTTTTCTGGAAAGCAAGTTATAAAGGGAACCATGGTGAGAAATTGGAGCGGTCCATTGTCTTCATCAATTGTAGTGTAATCCACGCCTGTTTATTGGCAAGTTAAGTCCCACTGTGTTCAGTGGGGCATGTTCCCAAGTAAATGTGGGATTCCAGCTTAGAGCTGGAACTGGGAATGTGCCTGGAAACTTATGCTCCCTTAGCTGGGAGTAAGGCCTACTCAACTCTGTGGCTTACTCTTGTGTAGGAACACATAGGATTGTCCCGGAAGCCTCACCATACATCTAAGTAGATATGTTTAACACTACACTGATAATATATTAGTAACATTTTTAAATGTATACCATCTCATGTACCAGATTGCAGCACATATCAGCTTATAAAAGAAATACAAATTGAACTAGTTTAAGTGCCAACGTGATTAAATTGTGTGTGCGCGTGCATGAGTGTGTGTATGTAAAAAATGAACATGCCTTTAAATCCTTTTCATGAAAGTCCATTTTCTGCCAGCAAAGGGAATTTAATTCTCTCGACCCACCAAATCATTGAGTACAGTACATTTATTCATTAAAGTAATCAATCAGTAGAAATAGGTTTTTCTCTGTATATATATTAAATGGCAGAAATGATGAGTTCATAAAAATGTCAAGAAATTTTCATCTCTGTTATTCTCTTTCTTAGGCCAGCTGTCTCCGAATAGATTATGTAATTTGCAGGAGACCTCCTTATTCTATCTTGATCATGAAAAGTAGATATTCAAAGTACTACACTTGCAATTAAGGTGAAAAGATAGGAACTGTCAAACATTGCAAAAATCACTATAACCTGCTCTTTGGAATGAATCACTCATTTCTGCAATAAATATCTCAACCATTTCCCCATGTTTCAACCACCATTGGTATTTGCAAAGTGCATAGGACAAAGCCAACCAAAATGAAACATTGTTGAATCCCACTGATTGCAATGAGCCCCACTGAGTTCAGTTGGACACATTTCATTTCTGTACTGCCCAATAGCTGAAGCTCTCTGGGCAGCTTAAACACAGACCTAACTGCTAATTTGAGTCTATCAAATTGCAGTCTAATTCTTTTTGGACCGCACCCAGTGGAAAGAGAACCCATTTTCAGTATCAGGACTCATCTACTTTTGGGCGTCGTGTCAAAGTTCTTGTTCCTTCCCTTTCCCACTCCCTTAAGCAAATAATGAGGAATTTGAGACAGAAAATCAGCACCAAAGTGCCACTATCATTAAACAACTTCAAAACCGATTCAAGAACAAAGTAAAAGCTTGGGCTTCTTTACATAAGAGCATAAGAAGAGACCTGCTGAATCAGACCAGTTCTGTACACACTGTCGCAAAACAGCTGCCTGCAAGATGCCACAAACACGTGACTGCTTCTTCCTCTTTCTTTTTTTGGAGGATTAGTGCATCCTTGGACAAGGATTGCATTCTGGGGGTTGTCTTCTCTGCCTCTCTGTATGTTCCTCTTTGCCACACTGAGTCAAGAGCAGAACCAAATGGAGTTCTAGCCCTCACTTGGTTGTGGAGCTCACTGGTGATTTTGGGCCAGTCACAGACCCTCCGCCCAACCTACCTCACAGGGTTGTTGTTTTGCAGATAAGAGTGAGAGAAGGAGGCAAATGATGTAAGCTGCCTTGAGTTCCTTGACAGGAAAAATGGCGGGACATAAAAATAATAAATAGCTAAATAAATCAACTGTGCAAATATACTAGGCTTCTGTGGAAAATAATGCCACCATCCAGGAAAACATCAAACATTCCTTGATCTAAAATAAGCCTAAAAATGGCCAGAAAACATGGGAGAGACCTTGGAGCATTGCAAAGCCATGAAAGGACCAGTCCACTTTCATGAGTGAAGAGTCACAAATGCACAATAAATGCCTCATGTACAGAAGTTCCATGAGACATTAATTCAGGAACGAGGACGTGCATGTATGCATGTCATGGAACCTTGCATGGATTAACAATGAGGGACAAAATCTAAATCAACAGAAATGTGAAAAAATGTTTTGGCCTGGTGTGCTTTCATTTATTTATTTAATTAGAAAGCTTCTATGCTGCCCCATTCGCCGAAGTCTTGGGGCGGCTCACAACAACAAATAAATAATAACAATATAAAAACAATATAATTGTAGACATCCTGGCCAAATAATTGGAGATGTCCTAGCCAAACAATTGGAGACGTCCCCTTTCATGGGGGAGGGATGGTCTCAAAGGCATCAGCTTCCACTCATACGCAGCCCATGCGTTCCCACTTGTAATTCCATCTTTCCTTGATTGCAGATAATTGAAGAGAAAGAGATGCAAGAAGGACCCCTCTCTATGGGCCATCTGGAGGCACCCCCTCCATGAACTTGGATGCCCTGTGCAAAGCTCAAAGAGAAACAGTTCTTCTTGCAGAATCTGGGATACTGATAGCATAAATTAAACAAATTTATGTCAAATATGGAATTTGATGGGGCAAACATGCTATGAACCAGAATGTAATGCAGTTCAAGCTTGACAATATGTTTCAAAGCTTATTAGCACAAACGAGAATGTTATAAACATTATAAACATTTTTCAATCCTAGAAATGAACAAACTTAGCTTGGACTTTCTGCTGTTCTGTGATATTGGATACAATGAGTTCTTTTAAATCTTATTTTATCCTTGGTAGCTTTCAACCCTTCTGTGAAAGTTTTGTGAAAGTTAATTTTTTGTGTGCTTTCCATGTTCTAACTATGAGCTTTTCAAGGTCTTGATCATATTAATTTCATTTAAGGATCTTAAGGCCACCATCTCTGGGAATTTCATTTTGTTCCAAAGTATCTTACAGGGGAAGCGTCTACTAAAAAGTCAGAGTGCAAATGCAAATCCTCTGGGCATTTGGTCACTGAAATAATTTAGTTCTTAGAAAGCCAGATAGTTCCTTGGGATGTGACTTTGGTTGCTATGTTGCACAGTGTTATCTTTCACCTGGATCCTCCAGATGTTGGACTGAAGCTTCCACAATTACCTGAAAGCATGCCTTAAAATTATTTTTTGCTGTAAAATTTCAACAAAACAAAATTGTAACTGCATAGATTTAAATATATGAATTCCAATACATGCATATGAGATCATCTGTGGAGAGCTGACTGTGAAGAGGGCGGCTACTTGGGGAAGGGCCTTTTAGGTAGTGGTGCCTCATTTATGGAATTTGCTCCCTAGAGAAGTACGCCTGGTACTGCCACTGTGTATGTTCCGGTACCAGGCAAAAACATTTTTATTGACTCAACATTTTAATGGATAAGTGATATGTTATTACTACCCACGCCAAGTCTTTGCTTTGTTTTATTTTCTGCTTTGGTCCTTGTTTT
Source organism: Varanus komodoensis (assembly GCF_004798865.1). NCBI lineage: Eukaryota > Metazoa > Chordata > Lepidosauria > Squamata > Varanidae > Varanus > Varanus komodoensis. The sequence continues at coordinate 37,535,803 of NW_025336481.1, read as the reverse complement.
TATTGGTTTTTATAGGATTTTATATTTATTAATCCATTTAACTATGTTGTAATTTGTTTTGTTTAGCTTTACTGAACACAACATTTAATTGGAACATTTTATTGATTGCAAATTTCTTTTAATATCATGTGTTTTATTGTGTGTAAACTGTTCAGAGAGTCAGCATGGCTGAGTGAATGGTATACAAGAATTTTTATAAATAAATAAAATAAATAAAAACGTGTGCATGTAAGTCAAATGCAGCTTTCTTTAAAATATGCATTGTTGTTGTTCAGTTGCAAAGTTGTGCCCGACCCTTCATGACCAAATTATGCAAAAACTTTGACAAAGGCAGACCAAGTATTCATATAATATAAATTTGTAAATGGTGTCTATATATCACCCATTCAAATCTTGGAAACATTTTGAAATCCTCAGTCCCTGAGAGCTGCATTCCACAACTGGAGGGTGGAATGGGTTAGGCAGAACTGTAGGCTTGGAAAGCAAATCTAACCAATCTAGTTACACATAGCAACATAGAAACAGATCGAGTCAGAAGGGGTCTCCTGGGCCATCTAGTCTGACCCCCTGCTCCAGCCGGTTTCGCTCACGACATGCCCACCATGTGCATGTCCAGCCTATCGTTGAACACCTCCTTTCTCCAACACCTAATCATTTAACGATTTCTCATTTTTGTTGTCTGCAGTTTTCCCCATTCTGAAAGGATGAAATTTCTTTTCTAAGGCTTAGCTAATGGCAGTACAACTGTCCCCTCTCACCCCCCATCCCGGCAAGCTTCTCCAAAATGGAATTTGGCAGGAAGAGCTTCTGCACTCCCCGTTCTAAGCTCAGCCCTAAGATATTGGCAATTTCCTTCCCATGCTTATTAGATCACCTGGTGTTAAAAAGTGGCTTCAGGACTGCAGTCGGAATGGAGAAGCTGGCTCCACCTTCTACAACCAGGCATAAGGGCCAGAATCTTTCCCTACCATCACAACCTGTGATGCTGTGAGCCGCCCCAAGGCTTCGGCAAGGGACGGCATAGAAATGTTTAAATAAATAAATAAATAAACAAACCTAGGAAGATCTTACCATGATTTGTGTTAAGCACTGGTGCATGATGGTCCAGAAAAGCAATTTGGTTTTGATGATTTAAGTCCTATTGTCTGTGAATCTAACACTACTGCTATTTCAGTATCAGCAGAATATAACCAGATCCCCCCAAGACAGAGAGCTACTCTGTCAAGGGAAGTTACTGTGTTACATGCTATTAATTATTCTGACCCCGAATAACTCATCTTTCATTGGTACACAAATGCTCAGGGCTAATAATGATCTCCCCACACTGCCACTCCTGTCTGTTTCAAGATCAGAAGAATGTGTGGATGTTTCTGGAAAGTCTGAGCCTGCAACTGGAGAGGAATGTTGTTATTTCCCACATCGGACATGCATCTGTCATTTAATGTGACAGTGGGTTGACATTTTGGAACTGAAGTGGAATCTATGTTTTCTCTTTCATGTAAAATAATCAAGTCATGATCATCCATAAGAAAAGATCCAAAAATCCATGGTTAGGGCAATGCCTTCTGAGACTCTTCCTCAGGGCAGATGTTACAGGAAGCAGGTCTGAGGTAGGGTGAAGTAGAAGGAGGAAGAATCCTCTTCACCACAATAATAATGAAGTCTGCGAAGTCACTGTCTTGAGATGGAGTGGAGGAAGACTGGAAACAGAAACGGATGAGGCCAGCCTTCTCCAACCTGGTGCCCTTCAGGTTACAACTAGACCACAACAGTTGTATCCTCCTCTATCCTCCTCAGAGGGCACGGGCAACCATCAGGAAATCTGAGAGTTATTGTCTAACACATCTGGGGGTCCTGGGTTGGGGAAGGCTTCTTTGTGGAGTCATGCAAGTTTCTGTTATGCCTAGGACTGTTGGGACAATCAAGCATAATGCCTGAGCTCCTCCATTGTTGAAAATATATTTTATAATTAATTTTTATGTGGCCCAACTTGGAAATGGCATTTTCAATCTGACCCAAGCTAGAGAAAGTGTGTGCGTGTGTGCAAGTACGTCTCACACCCTTGTTGGTTCTCTCTGAATAGTTGAAGATAATGTACATGTCTCGGTGAAAACTGCTGTAACCTCAAACTATTAAAATTTTATGGTACCTTAAAACTAACAACACAATCCTACACAGGTCCACACAGGTGTGTGCCCCACTGAGTTCAGCAGAATTTCCTGCCACGTATGTGTATATATGGAGCCTTAGGATGTGTACCCTTGCCTGATAGAAATTCCTGTTGAGCACAGTGGGACTCAGCAGTAAGTGGACACACATGGGATTTTGCTGATAATCTTTTACCTCTTACTACAATGATGGACAGCTTGTGGACTTTCAGATGTCTTCTGCTAGTCAGTCAATGGTGAGGGATTATGGAGGTTGTAGTCCAAAACATCTGGAGGGCCACAAGTATCCTAGTTACGAGAGCACCAAGGAATTCGACTAAGGCAATGCAGCAACCATTCTGCAGATTTGGACCTGCAGTGATGCATCCCTGTGATCGGGCATGTGTACCTATCCCTGACATGCATTGGAGGCCCCTCCATATTCTTTTTTTACTCAGACTTTACATCTGGATACACAGTAATAACAGAAAAAAGAAGAAATATTATGCATTCCATTTTATATCATTTCTAGACTGTACCTTCCAGAATCTGCCAGGTTCTGGCCTACCTATGATAGCCTCCTTGCTGGGAACCGACTTCTTGCTTTGTTGTGTCACTACTAGCCTGGCAGTGCATAGAAAAGCCCTCTGAAAATGAAAAAGCCTCAGACACCACCCAGTGTCAGGTATTCTGTACCTCAAAGTGGTAGAGAAAAGGATGTTCTTTGTACTTAGCCATGAAAGAGCAGCATTGTTATTTCTACTGTTTTTATTGTCAGCATTTCTTATTTCCACTGCAATGATTTAGACAGGCTTCTCTAACCAATAACCCAACAGTGAGTCCTCTGGAAAGAGAAAGGGAAAAAAGCAGGCAGGGAGAAACCTCTTGGCTAATCTGAAACACATTACAGTACATGGCATGCAACTGACTTGAGGCTGCTAGTAGAATGAAAAATGTCTCTTCTACCTATCGCAGTGGGTGGGATTTATCTAAAAATGATTTTTCCTGACATTATCAACTTCTGGATCCTCTCCAGTTCTCCAGATGACCTGAATACAAAAATAGTAAAACTGAACAGCCTCTAAATGATTTTTTTTAAAACGCACACACACACACAAAATCATGCATAGGACTTGCTCATCGTACTGTGAAATTGAATACCTCAGAGCTGGACTTGGCAGGCAGGGAATTTATGGATACAGGAAGTCAGACGCTGCAAAGCTGGTATAAGAAAATGGAAGTTACAGTTGCACAGGCCATTCTTCCTGTGGTATTTCAAGGCCGATTCACCCAGAAGGCACATGCAGCTGGTGCTACTTCTACGGCTTATTCTTAGGATCCAACTACACATGTTAATGACCTAGCATGGCTTTTTATTTACCTCAGAGTAAGCATTTGTAGTCTGGATTCAGTTCAGGACCATCACGTTTGGCAAAGGAAGTTTAATTATCTTTCTCGTCCTTCCCTTTCAAAATTCACCTCCTTGGTTTGGCAATTGAATAAAAGAAGAGGTGGGAACAGCTTTAATATCCACAAGGATCCAGTTGGCACAGAATTTGAATGGTGGGTGGGTTAAGAGCTGATACTTCAAACTCCATTGCCCATAAACCACATCCTCTCATGCACTGTGTAAAGGCAGGGCAGGAAATGACACGGTCGCGGGTACCTGGAATCTCCCAACTCATATTTGACATTATTTATTTATTGGTCAGATTTATAGCCCACCTTTTTTCTTCCAAGTAACTCAAGGCAGCTTACATAATTGATAAGACTGAGAGCAGGAGGAGGAGTATTACATAAGCTGCTTTGACTTCTTTGTAAGAAAAAAAGGTGCCATATGTCCGAAAGTCACCCAGATGGCTCTATGGCAGACCAGGGACTAGAACCCAGATCTCCTGAGTCCCAGTTCCCCACTCTTAACCACAACACCACACTGGCTCTCACACATGCCTCATGAAGGAAGCAGAGGAATCTAAGAGAGGCCCTCCTGCAAGTATTTTCCCACAGACAGACTCTCCAAAAAGAAGCATTAACGCTCTCTTCCTAGTTTCTGGTTAAATGTTGCAATGGCTTTTAAAGGTTTCTGATTTTTCTCTTTTTGGTGAAGGACGGAAGTATAAATGCATCATCTCCATGTGATGGCCATAGTTTTCTTCCAAAGGAAGACAGTCCCTCAATAGATGACATCTCAGGAGGACGATTTACTTATTTATTTAAAATGATCATGTATTTTAATAGCTTATGATTTGGGGAGAATTGCCTTACCTAATAGAAGAGAACCCCTTGGCTTTAAATTGGGATAGGGTGGAGTTAGGATAGGAGGTGATAGAGAACCTAGATCAGGATGGTGTGGAAAGATGTTGTTGCTGTTGTTAGCATCATCATCCTTATTGTGATTCTTATTTTATTTGATAGATTGAAGTACCACTGAATATACTGAAAAGTATCTGTAAGCAATTTGCAAGAAAATTCCACATATACCAGTATACTTTATAATACACAAAAAGACAATTAAAATACCTAAAATTGTTCAAACTTTCTATAAACCATTAATTAAAACATTAACACCAATTTAAAACCAGTACAAGACCATAACGACAAACAGAGTAGGGAGCACATTCACTCAGGAAAGGCCTGGGTAAAGAAATTGGCCCTTGATTGGCTACAGTGGCTGGGTTCAGACAACAGGACATGCCATGGTGGTTTTTTTCCCCCTATTGTTGGTCTGTTGTGTTGCCTGAACCCAGTTACGCTATTTCACAATGGAAAATTTGATCTTTAGAAACTGTTCTAAGAAACAATGGTTTGTTCTATAGTTTCTCTGTCTCTCCATGACTTGTGTTTTCTGAACCCAGGATCGTGGTTTCTAGTGTCTTGGTATTCAGCTACAACAGAGTCCTCAGAAAAGGGTGGCAACAGCAGGAGCTGCTCCAGCCATCTAGTTTCTCTGTGTGTACTAATCAGGAGGAGGCAGGTGACATAGGTGGGGACTGATGGGACTTGAGATTGAATTTTAGGCACAGTGGCTGATTGGATTATGTGTCAACAGTGAAAGAACTGATGGAATGGAAACCATGATAAAGTAGAAACCACTTGATAATCTGTTGGGTAGATTATGGTAAAACAATGAACCATGGTGGTCATGCAGGTGTGAATGCAGCCATTGTCTTTGGGCAGAGATGTGGAATAGTTCAGATTCCTAACTTGGAGGTCACACACAGTGTTGTGATCCCAGAAACTGAGGCTCCACTCCCCCCAAAGGGGTCCTAGGAGGCAGTTTGGGGGATGACAAGGGCTGGAGACTGGGGCAGCCAGGATATGAGTTATCCTGATGCCACTACAGCCTCCTTCCTTCCCTCTGGGTTCTAGATGGACGGACAATAGCCTTCCAGTGAAAATGCAGAACAAGCACAATGGGGAGGCATCAGTCGATCACCTCCACCACTCCTCCTGCTCTGAGTTGGATGATTCTAATAACCAGGACTTTTTTTTGTCATAGAACGCACTGGAACAGCGTTCCGGCACCTTTTTTTCCAATGGATTTTACAAAGTGATTTTGAATTGCCTGTCGGCGTAGCAGGTCAGCAGCAAACATCATTAACATGGTGCCTGTGGGCTGCTTTTGTGTCCGCGCCGCCCGGCTTGGGATGCTGCTCGGCTTGGGATTGGTGTGTGTGGTCGTGCGCTGAGTGCTTACTGCCGGCGGTGATGTGAGTTCTGGCACCTTTTTTTTTTTTTTTTTTACAAAAAAAGCACTGCTAATAACCGTCTGAGTTCAGAGGCTTAGAGACATCCCCACAGGACTGAGCCTAAAACACAACTGGCATCTATTGCATACTGGAGGGAATCATTCTGTAAATAGGGTGCTGCCAAAGAAAAAGTCCACTTCCTAGTTGCTTTGGAATGGCAGTCTGCAGGTCATGGTTTTAACAGCAAGGACTCCTTGGGTGATCTTCACTTTCATCCTGCATCAAAATGCAACCTAGCACTAGTTGCAAAAGGGGTTAATTTTGTCCCAAGACAAAAGTGCCTAAGGGAAGGCAAATCCTACACATGAAAGGCCTTTGTTCTGGCTGAATTTTTTCCCCAGGAGGTTTGAATCAACATAACAATGGTTTTCAGCATGAACAGGTAATGTAAGACTAAAGCTTTCCTGAGGTTACACATAACAATAAAATCTGCATAACAATGCTTGGTCAATTGACTTTTGCTCTGCATAACAATAGCTGAGCCTACAAACTTTAAACCAGCATAAAAAAGCCCCTTCCTCAATGGATTTTAATTTTGTTTGCGGGGGGGGGGTTTAGCTCAGACTCTTGGAAGTTTTGACCCAGAAAACAAATGTCTAAGGATAAGCCCAGACTGTGCTCAGAGACACCTTGCTTTTTAATCATAGGTGGATGCTTTTTGCACCTGGCTCTGCTTCATAGGTCATTTTTCTATATCCTGGTAGATCCCACAAGTTCAAAGTCTTTCTAGCCTTCATAACTGGAAAAAATGGGTTGGATCTGGACTGGCCTTTCTGCAAATGGAAATACTTCCTTCATTCACAGAAAGGACTGAGATATAATGGAGCTTTATCACTGGAAGAATAAGGTGGAGAGGTAACATTTTGCAGATCCCTCCCTTAATGTCACGTACCTTTTACCCCACTGTTTTGTAGGGTCCTACGGAGATTTTCGGAGATACAGGAGATTTTTGGGCTGTTCAGGGGCTGCAGGAGGAACAGATTGAGGAACTGACAAAAATAATCTCCTTCCTATGTTTCTTCTATCAGTAGTGTTCCCTGAGTAGGATTTTGTTTGTACTGGGGAGCTCTGAGATGAATTCTGTAAAGAAAGGCCTCTTCATAAAAGGCATTTATTGCATGCAGGGACTTTTCATGACATCATGGTCCTCCAGGGCCTGTCTCATGTTTTCCAGCATGTTCATTACTTTTCTTAGAGCAAGGAAAGCTACAAGCTACAGGATTTCAAAAGTGGAAAAAAGAAACCAGAATGAAAATCCTATGCCACATTGCAATTCCACTATAGTGCCACGCCACAGGACCACCATGTTTCTGGATAATGAAATATTTAGAAAAGTGGGAAAAGACAAACCCTACCAAACTGCCTCTTGCCTGAGGATCTCTCTATTCCTCCCATCAAGGAAAAAAAAAGAAGCTTCAGTAAAACAGCAGCTCAGTCAACTCGTGTATGAAAATCCTAAAAGTGCTTCTGTTTTCATAAGAAGAATTAATTCAGGGGAAAAGAACACTGTTCTCTAAGACCAAACTGTAAATTATAGAATTCCCCCCAGCATTCCCAAACAAAATCCTATAAGATCTGAACTGACGGCGGGAGGAAGTGGGGATTTTTTTTTTTTAAAGACTTGGCAGTGCAATTCTATGCATGTCAATTCAGGAGTAAGATCTCTTGAGTTCAGTGGGGTTTACTCCCAGGAAAGGGAGTACAGATCACAGGTCAAATTATTGATATATATATTCTAAATAAGTATATTTCGCTGTGAAATATATATCCCAGTAATTTTGATTGGGGTGCTGTTGGTACACAAAGCTGAACAAAGTTGGCAGTTTGGAGTCCAGGCACAATTTTTGGATGCTGCTCCAAACAGAGCTGCCCCCACCAAAACAAAACTCCTCTTGCATATCAGGGAGGCCTTTTTTATTCCAGTTTACTTGCCCCTGTGCTTGCATTTTATGAAATATTTAGAGAGAAAGGCAGGATCTGATCATAATAATTACTACTGCTTTCACTACATGGATTTTTGTTGCTGTTTGTTTTGAAGCAAAGCATTCATGAATGTGATTTCCTACCTGTAATTGAAAGTGTTCAGTCTGTTCAATCATCTGGTCCCATTCTGACCCAATTTTGCTTTTTGTGTAGATCAGGGTGGCAAGTGCAGAATTTGCTTTGGCTATAATGTCTTTGTGAATGCTTTAAATTTTACCATTTCTTTTTTCCTGTTGTTTGTTCTTTATTTGGCCAGCTGAGGTCACTGTGGTACCATATCTCCAAAAACTGGCCTGGTGGGGGTTTTTTTTGGCTTTTCTTTTTTTTAAAGACAAGCAAGCACCTTACTGGTGAAGCAATAGCAGCAGCATCTTTACCTCAGTTTATAAAAAACAAAGACTAACTGACGGTTGTAATTTTGATGGAGAGTTACCTGTAGGCAATGCAGCAATCAAACTCACACTCTTAAGGGAAGGCTGATTGAGTTAATGAATGCAATATAATTGTTCATCACTCCAAATTGAGGGTGAATTCTCTGAATGTAAGAGGATGAGAAAGAATACAGGCTAGCCATTTCTTAAAAAAAATAAAATTGGGGAAATTCTCCTCTTGTTCACCCACCACCCCCAACTTTTTGTGTTCTTAGGTCTAATACACCCAGACTATAGAGTCACTTTAAAAATAATATAAGTAAAGAAAGCATGAAAATACCCACTTTGGATAGCATGTTCTCCTGGTCACATCTGGGGTTGCAAATAGGATTTGTTTGTGTGATTGGTGAACTTAAATGTAATTCTCTAATTGTTCCATTCAGGCAGTGACTCTGACTGTCCTCCTTCGTGGTGTGTGTGGCAGGTTCAGTTGGGAGTGAAACTGGGGCAAGGCAAATATTTAAACAAGCAAGTTTGAAATTCTGCTGGCCAAGCTGGATCTTCTAACTCAGTGGAAGAGATACCCTTGGTGGATAACATCTCCTGGGTCCAGACAGGGGGAGGGTGGCCCTGTTAGTTCTCCTCAACCTCTGAGTGGATTTCAGTGCTATCAACCATGGTATCCTTCTGGAATGACTCTCTTGAATGATGCTTGGCGGATAGTTTGGAAGGCAGGGCCCAGAATGTGATGCTGTGGGACTTCGTTCCACCTTTTGGATACTGGCCTTTGGAGTGCCGCAAGGTTTGATCCTTTCTTTTCAATCTCAACGTAATATTGCTGGGTAAAGCCATGCAGAGTTTTGGGCCAAGGAGTCCACATTGGTATATGGATGGCATGCAGCTGAACCTCTCTTTTCCATTTTTTGATCCCAAGGAGGTAGTGGCAGCCCTGAACAGACATCTTGAGCTGAGGAGAGCAAGCAAGCTGAGGCAAGATAAAAGTATGGTGGATCAGGAAATCTGACTATTTGGATGATGATGTACAGTCGCACCTGGATGGAGTTGCACTCACTGTACAGGGGCAAGCATTTTACTGTCATTGGAGAATCCACCTGGTTTTGACTTGATCTCAAAAGCACAAGTGGCATCAGGGACCAAAGGTGCCTTTTTCATTTTAAATGATGGGCTTACCTAGAGAAGACAGAGACTGGCACTTCTTGAGGGCTGTAATGCTAGCAGTCAGATGTCATCATGTCATGATTCTATCCCCACCCTTAATTTTTGTGGGAAGAAAATAAGGTGGAAGGTGTGATGGGGAAACATTGGAGGACCACACCAGGAAGATGGCATCATCTGGAATAACCACCTGCCCAAAGGAAACAGCTGGGGCAGGGGGTAGTGCAGAAGAAGCTTCATCTGAAAGCACTCCTTGTCTCAGGAACACGTGGCTTGGTTACATCCAGGCCACATAATGCAACTGCAGGGGCTCCAGCACTTGTGGGCCTATGGGCACAGTGGCCATTTTGGAAACTTGCCCTGGGTACCACCACAAATGGGCTGCTGAGAGATGAGGGCAATGATTTTAAAAATGGGGAGGGCTCTCTCTCTCTGTGGTTTTTGTGCATGTGCGCATCTGTTTGGCTCTTCTTTCACTCTCTTTCTCTCTTTGGTGTTCATTCTTTTTCTCTTTTCTTTCTCTCACCATTGCCATATGCATGAATGGAGCAATTTCTCCATTCATTTGTATGGAGTGAGAAGAAGCTGAACAGTGCAGAAGGCTGCAGCTGGAATGCTTCTAGGAGCTAGGCATTCATAATGCATGAAATCTATTCTGCACCTGCCAGATTGGCTGCCAGCGCATTTCTAGCACCAAATTAAACCGCTGGTATTTGACCTTTAAAGCCCTAAATGGTTTGGGACCCCATTATCTGAAGGGCTGCCTCAATCCATATGGTTAGTGTTGCACTGAAATCTGTCCTCCAACTTCTCCAAAGTTTTCTTTCCCTATGGAACAGGCATCTGTTTTTCTACTTTATTTTCAAGGTGCTTAACATTCAGTTTTTATTCTTTTGGTGGAGTTCTTGAGATTATCATGCTGTTGTGAGGTTTTTCCCTTCGTGTGGCAAATGTCTCTGCCTCTCTGTTTCCTTCCCAGCTGCATGTGGTTGCTCATCTGGAAGACCCCTTCAGGAGGATTCACTTTAAATGAAACTTAGGAAGGCAAGGAAGTTAGAGTGCTGGAGAGGGGGATGACTGTCCAATGAAAGAAAAAGGCCATTTATCACTCCCTCATCCAGCCAGAATTTCACTGTTATTTTCCTCTCCTTTGAACTTTTAAAAAAGTGTTTTAAAAATTTGTATGATGATAATAACAAGTGGCAGAACATTTTAGTCCATCTGTTGCCTGGACCTCTGGTGGGAGCTGTACGTTTGGTGATTATCAGAGACAGGGCCTTTCTACTCATGGCCTCACTTCTCAGGGAAATATGGGTAATCCCTTCATTACTGGCTTTGAGGGTATTTGTAAAGATGTTTTATTTCAATCTGCATTTGGACGATTTTATGGACTGGTGTGTCTCCAACTATGTATCTATGGCTGTTCTTTTAATGCAGACTTTTGTAATAATTTATTTTTATTGCAATCATTTGCAATTTTGGTCATTGTAGTCCATACTTTACATTGCTGTGGCATATCATAGAATCATAGAATAGTAGAGCTGGAAGGGGCAAGAAGCCCTTCAAGTCCAACCCCCTGCTGTTGCAGGACAACAAGTTACACCATCCCACTCAGATGGCTGCCCAGTTTCTCTAGTGTGGGAGAGCCCACCACCTCTTGAGGCAGCTGATTCCATTGTTGTATTGTTCTGACAATAAGGAAGGTTTTCCTGATGTCCAGCCTGAATCTGGGTTATCGCAACTTGAATTGATTATTTCATGCCCTACATTCTGACATTAGTAAGAAGAGATCTTGACCTTCCTCTTTGTGACATTCTTTGAGGTATTTATAGAGGGATATCGTATCCCCCCTCAGTCTTCTCTTCTCAAGGCTAAACATACCCAGTTCTCAGTCTCGCCTCAACCCTGGATCATTTTTGTTGCCCTCCTCTGGACCCTTTCTAATTTACCTACATCTTTCTTAAATCTTGGTACTCAGAACTTGACACAGTATTCCAGGTGAACCACCCTGTGAGGATGGATACAATTAAAGAAGTTAGACAGCATTAGGCAACATACAACAGCTGCCACAGACAGCAAATGAAAGGGAAGCAAATTGTTTCTTATTTATTATTTAGGGCTGGCACAAGACCTGCTGAGATGGAACTTTGTTTTAGCACATGGACAACGCAGTGTTATTCATAAAAGCAAAAGAAAACAGTTGTTTCTACTCATGTAATTGTACTGTTCTGCTATACTACAGTGCCACCTAGAGTGTCTGTAGTGGAAAAGCAGGAAAGGAAACTCTTGGTATTGTGTTTTGTTCTTTCATCTGCAATGAAACCAAAGAAGGAACAACAGATTAACCACCTCCCTTCATTATAAAAAGAAGCTTACCGTGAACTTCATCAGAGCTGGACAGAATAATTTGTTTAAAGCTGCACGTTAAGATATTAAGCAAGTGCCACATGGGATCTTTTTTATTGGCCTTTCAGCACAAACATTTAGCAAAATGTAATAGCTGCAGCTGAAGCTGCTTTTGCAATTTATATTTTATTGAACTTTATGGTTTATAACAAAAAACAAATCCTGTTCTCTTCATCTGTCAGCAGACGATTTCACAAGATGGAAAACTTTTGTGGTCTCTCTCTCTCTCTCTCTCTCTCTCTCTCTCTCTCTCTCTCTCTATATATATATATATATATATATATATATGACATAATGTAAATTCAATATATCAGCTTCTACAGTGTTATATAGTCTTCTAGGTATGCCTGTACTAATACGAGAGAGAAGGTTGTGGGTGGCAGGGGGGTGAAGGGAGAAAAAAATGAAGCTGTATCTAATTAATCTAAGAGTTCCAGGAAACTGCTTTTGTAGTTAGAGTCCTGGGCAAGAGAGCTAGGCCCCAGTGGCTCTGGGCCAGTCACTCTCAGCTGAGCCCACCTCACAGGGTTGTTGTGAGAATTATGTGGAATGAAGAGGACTATGCAAGCTTCCTTGGATTCCTAGCAAGAGGAAAAAGGTGGGATAAAAATGCCACATCATCATAATAATACCTCATGGGAGGAGGATTTCATTTTCAGAACTAAGCTCCCCATGCCAATCATGCTGATCCAAAAAGGATTTAATTAGCCTCGGGCCCACATCACAAGATGCACCTTCCTACCTCATTCATTTCTTCTTCATTAGTCCTTTCCTATCTAATCCTTTATGGACCTAGTTCAGGATGCTTGAGGAATTCCATCTTTGTACATTTGATATTTGTTTATTTATCATACTTATACTCCACCTTTTCCTCCGAGGAGCCAAAGTCAGCATACTTGAGTCTGCATTTTACCATCACAACAACCCTGTGAGGTATGCAAGGCTAAAAATCAGTGACTGGCCCAAGGTGACTCATTGAGCTTCTTGGCTGAGTGAAGACTAGAACCCAGATGCCCTGGACCACTTCCAGCACACTAACTGTGATGCAAACTGAACTGACTGAAACTAATGTGCAACCCAGAAGTCATCAAGTTTGCTCTTTTCTTCTACTGTTTTAATGTTCCTGACTCAAAAAAATTCATGGTATGTTTTACTGTGCATATTTTGAGAGAGAATATAGTATTTTAAAATGCATATCTACATGCAGATTATTATGCAGATGTTTAAAAAACTGCAGATTACTGTGGAAATAGGATAGACTGCACTTACAGGTGGACGTACATGAAATGACGTGGACCAGAAACAGACCGAGTTACCCATTATGTTATGCACAATCTTCTGTTGAGAATAAAATTGATGGATGGGGACCCTGAAGCCACCTTTTCTTCCCCACAAGCCGAAAAAGATGGGATATAAATATAATGTAATAATAAAAATTATACCTACCATTTGCACTTTGATCTATAGCAAAATGTGTATTTTATTTATTTATTTATTTATTTATGTATGTATATCCTGCCTTTTTCCTACAAAGGGCTCAAGGCAGCTTACATCATCCATCTTATCCCCACAACAACAGCCCTGTGAGGTAGGTTGGGCTGAGAGTCTGTGACTGGCCCAAAGTCACCCAGTTGGCTCCATGACTGAGCGGAGACTAGAACCCAGATCGTCTTAGTCCCAGTCCCACGCTCTTAACCACTACACCACACTGGCTCTATAACTTAACCCTTTTTGAAACAAGGTGATGATGAGGTGTCAAAGCAGCAATATCAAGATCACTGAAAATGGATTTTAGTGAGCTGTTTAGTCACCGAAAGTCACTATTTGTATGATATATTAAAAACCCAGCAAGCAGCTGGGAAAGGGAAAATCTGCATGTCCGCATCAAAGGGCACTAGTCACATAGTCATATGCAATCTATGCAGTAAAGGCTGCAGTTCGTAGCAGTAAATCTGCCTAACACAATGAGGCTTACTTCTGAGTAAATATGCACAGATTTGTGCTGAATATATGAGCAGAGTTGGATCAGGACCAGCATATTTAACTGCTCAATAACTACAGCTCTGTAGAATTCAGTCAGTAGCTCTATGCAGACTTGCTTCCAAATACAGTGGTATCTCTGTTCACGAATGGCTCAGTTCACGCCCAAATTGGGTCACAAACAGAAATTTCAGAAAAATTTTGCCTGAAGTTGCGAACTCCGCATCGGGTGATGATCGTGATCGTGCCCGGGGGTGGGGGAGATGGCCGCGATCACAGTCATACTCATGCAGGGAACACAGGCGTGATCGCAGGCGTGCCGTGGTGCGGGGGAGATGGCCATGATCGTGCTCGAGGGGAGGAGGTGGCCGCGATCTTTGTTGTTCTTTGTCACTTTGTTTCAAATTTTGTGATTAAAAAAAAATTGGTTACCGAATGGATTAACCTTATTCACATTGAACCTTATGGATAAATTTGACTTGGCTCACGACCAATTTGGGTCACGACCAGAGTTTGTGAGCCAAGGTGCCACTGTAAGTTCCTTTTAAAACAAATAAACACAAAGCGGCTCTTACTTCTGAGTAAACAGCCTTAGGGCTGCATTGCATTAAGCAAATCAGGCAAGCTATTTGTTATCTCATGTTCTTAATCAGCTAAACACTGATAACACACATCCTGTCCAACAAATCTGTACACTATTTTGTAGCATTTTTATTCTGAATGAATAGCCAACTTTTCCTGGCGGCTGTCACTTGCTGTCTAACAGTGCAGCTGTATGCACCTATAATTGGAAATCAACCTCCCTGGGTTCAATGGGACTAATTCCCAGGTAAATGCACAAGAATGCAGCTTAAATTTTGCAAAATTCAAGGGCAAAGACAGGGCTTTTAATCTACTGCATTCTCAGGAAACTCTAGGCAGCAAACCAAACAAACAGACTGTTGGGAGTGAGAAGGATGGCTGCTTTGGTCAGTTGTCCTCAAGGACTAAGAGCCTCTTGATGCGGGTGAAAGAGGAGAGTGCAAAAGTTGGCTTGAAACTCAACATCAAGAAAACTAAGATCATGGCAAACGGTCCTAGCACTCCCTGGCAAATAGGTGGGGAAGAAATGGAGGTAGTGACCGATTTTCTTTTCCTGGGCTCCAAGATCACCACAGACAGGGACTGCAGCCAAGAAATTAATAGACGCTTGCTCCTTGGGAGGAAAGCTATAGCAAATCTACTAAAAAGCATACTAAAAAGCAGAGACATCACCCTGCCAACAAAAGTGTGTATAGTCAAGGCTATGGTTTTCCCAGTTGCAATGTATGGCTGTGAAAGCTGGACCATAAGGAAGGCTGAGCACCGAAGAATTGAGGCCTTTGAATTGTGGTGCAGGAGGAGACTCCTGCGAGTCCCTTGGACTGCAAGGAGATCAAACCAATCAGTCTTAGAGGAGATCAACCCTGACTGCTCTTTAGAAGGCCAGTTCCTGAAGATGAAACTCAAATACTTTGGCCACCTAATGAGAAGGAAGGACTCCCTGGAGAAGACCCTAATGCTGGGAACAATAGATGGATGAGGTGGCTAGATGGAGTCATTGAAGCATTTGGTGTAAGCTTAGGTGGACTCCGGGGGATGGTGGAGGACAGGAGAGCATGGAGGAATGTTGTCCATGGGGTCATGATGGGTTGGACACTATTTCGCTAAACAACAGCGGCAGCAACAACAACCTCAAGGATTGCTGGCTGGGTTTCAGAAGAATCAGAATTGGAACATGAAGCAGATCAAAGGGGAGTGAGGGAGGATGGGCCATGCTGAGACACTGGGATGAGGGAGGCAGATGCTTATCTCAGGGCCAGATGCCTTGGGGGCAGGCAGTTGCTGGGAATCACCAAGATATGCAGCCGGCAGGAGGGGACTCTAAGAAGGAGTGCCCAGTTAGTTGATCTATGTGTGGAGAGGGGGTGTGCTTGCTTTCAGAAGGCCCCTCCCAAAGGGATGGGACCTAGGCATGTTCATAAGAAGAGTTCCTGGAGGTGAATACTAGATCAGGTTCAATAAACCACTCTGTGCATGCTCAGAGATTCATTCTTGGTGATTTGTGTTTTGGGGTCAATAAAGAAAGCTTTGTAAGGAAAATGGTCTGTGGCTTTTGAATGGTCAAAGAAAGAAACTTTGGTTCATGACACAGACAGACAGACAAAATCCATGTCTATCCATATTACAGAAACAAAGCAGGCATGCATACCCTACAGCTGGAAAATGAGTTCCTAACAAATTATGACCCATAAAAATTCTTCTTCAGGTCCCATTTTAGAGCAGCAGTGGAGCTGTTTGAGGTCAGGCAGGTTAATGATGGTGCCAGGAAGAGAAAACACAAGGATACTGGTGCAATTTGTGTGTCATGGCTAGAAAACATACAACAATGAAAGCAGCTTTCTCACCTTCTCAACTGCAGGGTGAGTTGGCTCAAAACCCATCTCTTTTCTCACTCGAATAGAGAAAATTAGAGTATGTTCAGCACACAGAGCCATACATTTTGGTTGCTTCCGACTAATATATGAGCTTCTGAGTCAGAATTCTTGAGGAGGAGCAGTTTGGGAGCCAAAATATCAATCTCTTCCAAAACCCATGAGCATTGTTTGGGATCTTGGAGGGCACTGGAGTACCCTTTGTGTAGGGACAGCAGCTTGCCCACGTGCCTTTACTGATTGGCTGTTGCCTGGATGTTTTCCAGTCCTCAGACAACCCCATAGAAGACTTGCAAGCAAAACTGCTGCTTTAGGTTGTTCCTTGTCCAAAGTTATACTAAGCCAACACGAAGTGAATCATCTGGACCCAGTCCTAACACACACGTTAATCCACTGAGACACAGAGGAAGGGGAATTTATATCCCCTGGGCCTAATCCAGCCTTCAAGACTACTCAGTCTGGCCCTCAAATCTCTTGTCTGTTGCAAAAATGCTAATAATTTTTTTTAGAAATTTAGTGTTTCAGTGAAGGCCTGGGTGTTTCTTTACACATTTGGTTTCTCCTGATCTTGGGTGACTTTCCTGGACAGCACAGCACCTTTCTGGAGTGCTCACGAGTTTCTGTGGCCTTCTGGAGCTGGGCCAGGGCTCTTTGTTATTCGTCAAGGCATCCTAGAGTCTTTGCGGCCATGATTATAATCTACTGAATGGGGTTCTTGCTTGTGCCAAGCTAGTGCTCATAAAGGAGGCCAGGGCTGTCTATGAAGAATGCTGACTGGATCAAGTAGCTGGGCGCTAGTGTAGTGGTTAGAGTGTTGGACTGGAACCTGCAGACCCAGGTTCTCATCCTCACCCAGCCAGCCACAAAACTGCCTGGTTGATTTTGGACTAGTGGCCGACTCTTGGCTTAATCTATCTCCCAGGGCTGTTGTGAGGACTGGATTGAGAAGGGGAGATTTAAATAAATTGCCTTGAGTTCCTTGAAGGAAAAAAAAGTGGGATATAAATATAATAAAGAAAGGCTGGATAGTATATTCAGCCCAAGACTGGTGCACACAGAATCATGAGCGACACACTCCCAAAAAGATGGAACTTCACTTTTGTGCTAAAATGACAACACACAGAGGCAAGGAAGTCCTGCGTGGACATGCCTTTGGTTACCTCAAAATAATATTGGGTGAACAATGTATAAACAATACCGAATGATTATCCTCCTAGAGCAATGACATGGAGGTTCCATGCAAGCCAAACTGAAACTCTGCAAATCCCTCAGTTGATGGCAACAGCCCGTTGTGTCTGCTACACTTCTCATTCTCCCTTTTTATACAGAGAGATATTTAAACGTGGGTTTCTTTTTCATAGTAAGATCACCATGCAGTCTTTTCTTTGAGCAAAATGCTTGCTAAAAATGTTTTGGTTTATGTAGAAGCACAAAGTCGTATTACCTTTGAGGGTGAGGGCTAAGAGGGCCTCCAGGCAAAGAAATAAAATAAAATAAAAATAAAAATACTCCATGTGCTGAAGAGAAAATGCAGTTACCCAAGTCAAGTATATGTTTTTTAACCTATTTTTCTTGAGATAACTTTGTCAGATTGTCAAACAAACTCTCCAATGGGATTTGAGGCATAGCCACATTAAACTAGAATCGAATCTTGTTACGCTGGCCTCAGCTAGCAGAGAGTCCCTCTGAGCAAAACGGCTCCGTATTAGCTTGCCTCCTGTTTCCCCAACCCAAACTGTGAATATATAATCATATTTCTTCTGGAAAATGACTTGTTTTTCTTCATTACAGAAGCAGGATTGATTTTCCTGCCGAGCGTTACACTTGTAGAAGCCGTCCTAATCAGATTCAAACACTGTGTTCCTTGGCAAGTAAATCCCCCCAATTAAAACCATATCCAATTTGGAGGCTGATTAGGCCAGGATTTTAATACGATGCAGCAACAGTGGGTGTACACACATCATCAAACTCATGAACCTAATCTTCAGGTGCTATAAATGACAGTTGATATGGATTCACGGCAGACCGGGAGCCTGCAGCCGGACTATCTCCAATCCATGCAGATCCATGTAAGAAGCTCCACAGATACCTGTCTTGCCACCCCTTTAGAATTCCAAAGAGAAGCCACAACTGAGAGAATTCCCTTGCTCAAGACTCCATGGTCCATTCTCTCATCTCCATCACATGCCCATTACATTTGTGGCGTTAGCACAGCCCTCCTTTATTTGAGGACTTCCCTAACCAACCTTCCTCTGGATGCTTTGGACTACAACTCCCAGCAGCTCTACATGGTTGGCCATGATGGGTTCACAGTCCAAATCATACGGAGAGAATAGGGTTGGCAAAGGCTGCCAGCGGATCTCATCTCAGATGTTGCTCTAGCCACGTTTTCTTCTTTGTCCCTCCTTCATGCCTGAATCTCTTCCAAGGACTGTTTCTGTTTCTGCCTTTCAGACGGCTGTCTGCATGGTCCCACATTCCCCAGCTGTCTCTGTCTCGATCAATCTCTGTGCCACTCTGCTGTCCAAAGTATCCAAGCTCAAGCATAATTTTTTGGGGTGCAGTGTGACCAGTCCACTTTCCACACACAGACCACAGTCCTAGTCATACCATGTCATGTGCCAGAAAAGAAATGTGTGTGGTTTAAGTCTTAAATTACATTAAACTTATGCCAAGGCCTACAAAGAAATTTTCTAGCATGCTGCTGTAGAGAGCTACTGAGGAGTTGTTGTTGGATTGGGATTCAGTAGTCCTCAGCCAGCCATGAAACTCATTGGCTGGGTTCATATGTCACAACAAGCAACCCTGCATGTTTCCATAATGCACTTTTTTTTGCTTGAATGTGCCTGACAGATGATTAAGTGGCTTTTATCCCAGCACACTTTTCACCTTCCTCATGTGGTCCTTCCACCGTTGGCACATATCCCATTAGCCAACATGCTAATCCCACACTGGATGATTTCCGTAGTTTTTGCAGCACCTGCCACTCTTTCCAGGGACTCTGTGGTAACCACATACCAGGAAACCATGACGCTGGGTTCAGCCAGTCATAGGAAGCATGTTGAAGCATGGAAACCACAAAGCAGACCTTTCTTTCTCATTGTGGTTTCTAAAAATCAATCGTATCATGCCAAACTATGATGTCAGGGTTCACATGACATGACTGCACAAGAAACCGTTGTGGCTTGTCATGTCATGTGAACTCACATGTGGGTGACTTTTAATGAGTCACTGACTCTCAGTGCAACTTTCCTCATAGGGTTGTTGAGAGGATAAAATGGAAAGGATGAACTCTGGGCTGGTTGTGCTGGAGAGCACATGTTACAGAAAGAAGCCCAAGTCTCTCGAAGTCTCAAACTACAACCCTTGTGCATAACAGCTGAAGCACATGTTTGGTTCTAGAGAATGGCCTGGCTTAAAGGCACTCATTTCAGAAAGTTGCTTGTTCTGAGCCTGATTTACACTTGGGATTTCACCAGCCTTGTAATGTCTGACTCACTGGCATGTCCCGGGATGTTCACCCAAACCATTCTTCTTATTTGATTTCTGCCATTATATCCCATATTTCTTCAGACTGGCTATATAAGGACTTTTGATATGTCACATTTTCTTCATAGGTTCTATTTCACTTGCAGTACTCTTCTGTGGGGAGGGTGGGGGAGAAGTCATTTCACTGTGTCAGGGGCAGGGAATGGTGCCGCTAGAAGTGCCTACCAGGTTTCTTCGACATGCCCATCAGCTTTCAGCTCCTTTTTCATTTCCCTGCCCTGCAAGCCTCCAGGAATTCAAGCCTTCTTGATTGCCTCCTTTATCCCCCTGCCTCACGGAGCAATCAGCTGAAATGCATGCCTATTCATTAAAAGAAGTAAATCATATTGACTTGAATGGTGCTTACTTGTGAGAATGTCAGTACAGAAGCAGTCTGCTCTTGCTTGCTTTCAGGTGGAGGAGAATTAGGGTATTGATCAGGTGTGTTCATCCCATGGAGGTGAGACAAGGGTAGCAAGCAGCACCTCAGCCTTGGCTTACCACCAATTTCTTGCTTCTCCATGATTTTTTTTCTCAGGAGGCTCAAGAGTTGTCATTCCCTGCTTTGTTTCTTAATTGTTGCTTGTTTGCATTTGTGTTTTGCTCATGGATTTAATCAACAGCTCTTTTAAAATGACCATTCCCCAGCACGTGTTTCCTTTGCAACGCCTCCTACTTCTGCAGCAAATGCATTTGTATGTGACACAAGAGCACATTTTTAAGAGAGTGGAAAATGTGCTGTATTCAATTAGTGTGTGACCCAACTGCAGTAATCGCGTTTTGCACAAATACCATTACACTCTCCTTGATAAATGGAAGGGACTCTAGTTTGTTCCTGTCCTTGCTCTAACACTGATTGTCTCCAGCAAACCTCCTAAGGTCTGGACAACTGATACAAAGATACCAGGAAATAAATATCTGCAATGGCATAATTCTATGCATATCTGGACCAAGAAAAGTCCTATAGCTGCCAACTGGCTGAGGTATGCTGTGAAAAGTTGGCCTTTATCTGGCTTAAACATGCGTTGAATTGTATACTAGAGATCTGAAAGTCTGATCTACCATTTCTCCTTGTTTCTCCCCTTGTAGATAATGTAGCCATGGATTTATACAGACACCCACATTGGGATCTTTGGCTCCATACAGTGTAGCCTGTCCCTCATACTTGGCCCTGATCCTAAGTGTTTTAGGCTCATTTCCAAGGCTTCTAGGGGTGTGGATCACTATGAATTCTGTTTCTGTTCTGCACAATCTGCAGAGGACTGGCTTTTCAGACTTTATAAACTTGTGGACAAGTTCTAAAACTTTCTGAAATTGCTCTGGTTGTAAAAAACTAAGGAAAAGGCATCAAATTAGAACAGTGTTTTTTACAACATTGATAAAAGATAACCCCACACAACTTCTCACAGATCTCTCTTCAGCCTTTGTGGGGTAGTAATCTTTCTTGTGTCCCCTCCTAACTGACCTTGCACTGAACCAGTACATAATATATTCTTCTCTTACCAGCAAAATATTTTTACATG
Organism: Varanus komodoensis; assembly: GCF_004798865.1. Lineage (NCBI taxonomy): Eukaryota > Metazoa > Chordata > Lepidosauria > Squamata > Varanidae > Varanus > Varanus komodoensis. The sequence goes on along the minus strand of NW_025336481.1, from coordinate 37,514,487 downwards.
CTAATAATTTTTCGGCATACTTTTCTGGAGGGGGAAAAATGTCTGCATCTTTCACCTGACAATCTGCAGGAAAGAAATGGAGTCGATGATGTCAGAGCCTGGCTTCACTAAGGTCTCTCGCGCCCCTTCCTTGAAGGTCCGTAACTACCATTTCAGTTCTGTCTTTCCCAGGAGGTTGACTCTGTATTCTTTCTTCCACCTCTTCGTCTCTGCATTTCCTTGCCCCTAACCTACCTTATACTGTGGGGCTACTTCTGTCTACCCTGTACCCCTTATGATATTTTGATCGCAGCCAAACTGTCTTCCCACCTCAGAAGCTGAACCACAAATTGTTTCGTTCCCTGAGAACTGAACCCTATCAGCGCCACCACACCAGCTCAGCCAATTCAGATTGTTTTTTCTCAGAATATTTCATATGCCAACTTTAGTGGATGTATTGGATGTATATCCCAATATATCCAGTATATTCTGAATGAATCAGAATCTGATAAAAGTTATTGTCAAAATGACATTTTTCCTCCTCATGAGGTCAATAAATGTAGCACGTCTAAATATTTCTTGCAGCATTAGAGAACGTCTCATATTCTATCCCTGCATGTATGATTGGCTTAGCTTGTTGCTGCTAGCTGAATGGGGATGTGAATCATTGCGTGACCCATAAAAATGCTCTATGCACTCCTATCTAGGTTCAGTCCAGATTATCATGAAAAGAATGCTTAGGTTCATGGTTGAAGCTTTCACAAGGCAAGCTTAATTTTGATTGGAAGAAGGGCCCCATAGAATACTAGTGAGTCAGGGACTTAGGAAGATCAGCTTTGATTAAAGAGAAGGATAAACACACAGCTGAGATGCCTGGGGTTCTCGGGTTCTGGAGGAAAATTAATCCACAGGCAGAAGATGACAATGTTCAGGCTCAGGTAGCAAGCTGTGGTTGAGGCAGGTGAAGTTGGGAGGTCCAACTGATAATGTAAGAGCAGTTTGGAACAAGAAACTCTTTGATCCAGAGCTTCCCTTGGAATTCCAGGTGACCGCAGTGGCCCATTCCACCAGCTTTGGCTGGTCCATCAACTACATCCTTGAATAGGCAGAGCCTAGCAACAGTAATCTACCCTCTGGTAACCTCCCACTTAAACTATTGCAATGTTTTGTATGTGGGGTTATCCTTGAAAATTCAGGTACTTCAACTGGTACAGAATAGAACAGCTAGGCTGCTAACGAGGACTGGCAGACATAATAAAAGAAAGCCAGTCCTTTATTACCTTCATTGGTTACTGATTGAAGTCCAGGTCCAATTTAAGGTGTTAAAATTGACATAAAAAGCCCTAAATGGTTCAGAGCCTGGATATCTGAAGGAATGTCTCCTTCCATACTCAGGTGCCCACAAATGAAAATCACCTGCTGCGATCCTTCTCCAGGAGCCCTCTTTGAAAGAAGGTAGAATAGTGGTTACCAGGGGAAGGGCTTTTTCACTCATAGTCCCCAGTTGTGGAATCTGCTCCCCAGAGTGCCGACCCTTCATTCATTTTTAATTTACTCAGTATTTAATAGTTAAAATGATTTTATTATATATTTTATATACTGTATGGTGTATTCTAAGTGCCCTTGCTGATTTCATTGCTGTTTTCCTGTCTTTATGCAATCCATCCTGGGATCCTATATGGAGTAAGGATGGTATATAAATGTAATAAATAAATAGAAGCAGGCCTAAATGAAGGCCTTCGGGTGTGTTGCAAAGGGTATTTGGTGGATGAGTACGCAATTGTTCTTCATGCAGGCTGCTTCCACAAAAAGATCTTGAAGGCCAGGAAGAAGCCCAGAGGAGCACACCTTAGTGTTGGCCCTGGATTCTCACTGAACTGTGCCTAGAATTTTGCCGCCTTTGAAATTCTGGGTTCTGACTGGGCTGGACAATTTCTGTACTACACCAAGAATTCACACAGTTCTGATTTTCAATCAGAAATCCTGTGGGAGGCGAGGATATGCATGGCTCACTTTCCTGGGAGTTCTTGATTCAACGCGTGTGGATCTAGAGCAACTTGGGACCATGTACTGGAGAGAGTGCCTTCCCCCATGTCAACCACTCCAGTCAATGAAGTCATGAGATGGGGTATTTCTGGGGGTCTACATGGAGCAGTGACTGGTCTGGAGTCCACTTGTAGTAGTTCCTTTTCTCTATAACTTCTGGCATTGGGAGGCCAGGCAAGCAGGGACACCTTGTTGTTCTGGGCACCTGCTGAAGGCATCTTTATTTCACCAAGTCCTCTGTGACTATCCAGCCAGGATATACTCTTTGAAAAGTTTTGTTATGTTATTCCTTGGATTGTTCATCATTCTAGAGTCTAATTCTAGATTCTAAAATAAAACAAACAGAGGAACATATCTATTTATTTATTTGGGTATTTTTACCCTGTACAATACCCAGTGGGTCTCTGGACGGCTTACAATTCAAATCCAAATAAATACATATATACCCAAATAATACAAATAATCCACAAACTGAGCATAAAACATAGTTAAACATTTACAGTACGGAAGAATAAAAAGGTCTTGACCTGGATTTAGTAATCCATTGTTTTCTTTCCCCTGCTTGACAAACCTATTTCCATGGGCATCATACAGAAAAGAAATATTCATTGCCCGCTCTTTCCTTCTCACTGGTGAAGCACTTTGCCAAAGACAAATTCAGGAGAAACTTAGCTAACATCCTAACTCTCAGGGAACATTTTAACTCTCAGCTGCCATTACGATGACTTGATTTCTCCTACTGGCCTACAAATACTCATTTTAACCTAAGTGTATGTCTTTTTCATCTGTGTGAGTTTAACTTTACCTGGTAGTCCTTCTGATGGAAGCCAATTGGAGTGCAGACAGTTCCATGCTAATGAGCAGCTTTAATATAAAACAAACAAACAAAATCACTTTTCTCCCTGCTGTATAGTACATATTTGGACAAAACCACAAAGAGAGAAGGTCATAAAGCACTCGCTACTCCCTGTCTCATCATGTAGGATTTTTTTTCTGTCTAAACAAGCATAGGCTTGTTCTCTTAGACATATTTTCAGCTTCATCCCTTGGAATAATTTGTCCTGGCCAGATGCTCCCAGTTGAAAAGCAAAATAAAGCAGTTGTATCCTGGTCTACCACCCAGCCCTTACTCAATAAATTGGAGCAGTGACTTCCCCAGAAGGGACAAGGTGAAGAAGCACCACTGATCACAAACACTTCCAGCTCCGATGAGGTGCCACCAGACATTTCGGAAGGCTGTGGAAAGAATGGTTCTTGGTGAAGCAGCTGGTGATGCACACTCAGAGGTGAAGAGCTAATGTGCTAAATAGGGTATCTCTTGCAAATAAAAAATAAAATAAAGGACCTGGCATGCATTCGAGGGCTGAATCTCTCTCTGTGTTTACAAAATGAAATGTTGAAGGCTATGCTATCCCAGGAACCAGAAGGTTTGCTTTCTCTAACAAGTGAATAAACAACACACTCATATATTTGATGCTTTCCTTTTGGACAGAGGTGTCATTGAAAAGACATGCTGGTTAACTTCCATGGAGCTAAGAATCTTGAGAGTGGTTCTACCCCCTCCTGCTCCAAAATTAACCCACTTTGGCACATGTTGGGACCATGTGCTTAGAAATTAATCACACACTTTAGGCAATAAACGAAGGTTTGTTTTTCAAAAGAGCATCAGGAAACCAAAACCCTTTTCTGTATACAGGGATTTTAGAAATGGAACCCCATAAGATAGCAGAAGCAACTTGTTCTCACTTCTCTAAAGAGGGAAGATTTTGATAAAAATGTTGTTGGTAGCAGAAGGCAGCATGTGAGCGTGTAGGCAGAAAAGGAAATAATGAAAGAAAAGTCACAAATTAGGCCAAAATTGCCTCCCCTCCACCCCATTGCAAAACCATTTGGTAACCCCAAAGAAGTATGAGGTGGAAGAACTGCCCCTGCCACAGTTGGCATTAAGTAGATGTGACTAGGTCTCATTTAAACTGGATGCGCCATTGCCTTATTGATGTGAGAATTTTGAAGATGCACCATCCTAATGGTTGCTACTTTCCAGGAGCATGAAAAACTGCAGCCAATTTTGCCTGACATGTTTTTGCACTTTCCTTCGTTATCGTGCTTTCCACCAACTGATCGTCACGGCAAGTCAACCTGCAAATAAGCACTCCTGTGCGTTTTAATGAGACCCTTATCTTTGGTCAATAAAGGCCGAGACTCTCCGAGCTCTTGCGCATCGCTCCTCTGTTCAAATGCAATAACTCAGAATAACCCTCCCATTAAGATCAAATCATGGCTGTCAAAGATGTCAGGTTGAAGGGGTGACTCTCCTCTGATGCCATTTGCTGCATCTTCCTTTTCCAGGGTACTGTGCCTTTTGGAGTGATTAGAGCAATTACTCAGCACTGTCTGTCACAGTCCATCAGATTTGTACAGCCCAGATACCGAAATGACCTAGACCTGCCTTTTTTTGCAAACATTATTATTAGTTGTCATCTCTGCTTTTATGTGTATCATCAAGTTGGAAAAAGTGTCTTGGAAAAACTTACTTCCTAGCAATTATTCCAGTTTTTTTTTTACTTACAACCTGATTGGCCTCTGTTTTTTGGTCACATTTTCTTGTCTTCGAGTTCTCTCCCTCCCTCCCTTTTGCTTATGAAATGTTTTTTAAATCAATTTTACCAGCGAGCAAGGGTAAACCTTCTCAGCCACACAAAAGTTTCTTCTCACAGCTTCTGGTATCAGAGGCAGCTGCTGGGGAGTTGGAATGGAAGGGCACTTTTGTCCCCGCGTCCTGCTTGTGGGATTCTGTAGGCAGCTGACTAGCCACTGTGATGTTGGATTGGAGAGACCTTTGGTCTTCTTCTGCTCTTCTGGCCTTAACCTCACGGTTGACCAAGGGACTGTCATCTCTCTGAACCTGACTTTTATAACTATGGGTGCCATATATTGTTGGATGAGAACCCCCACAATCTCCAGCCAGCATGGGCAGTGGTGGGGATGATGGAAAGTGTCATCCTACAACACCGGGGGGCCCAAGTTTGGGAAAGTCTGCTTTAAAGCAAAAGGACTCCTATGTGGTCTCAGATCTTGCTCATTGGTGATGTCGGACACATTCTCCCTTCACGTCTGTGGGAAGAGGTAGCCCAGCATCCCTTTGAGTCACTGGTGTCCTGCTGCTGATAGTGGAGGAAAAACTAGGACAGGCAGAAAGCATGACTGAACGGTTTGTGTGGTCAATGCACACTTTAGTATATACGATCAGAAGGCCTGAAAGCAGTACGTTCAGACACATGGAAAGGGAGGGGAGGCGAGGGGAGGCGAGGGAGGCAGCACTGATCAGATGCCACAAACAGCTTTCTTATTCACTGACATTGCCTTAGCTGCAATGCTTGGTTGCAAATCACTGAGTGATGTGGAAGAAAATGATCTAGGGGTAGACATTTATATATGAGTAAGTTTGCAGGGCTAAGCCAGAGAAAGAGAGTGAGAAAGATGGGCATGGGATGCTTCAGGTGGAGTATGCAGATTTGTTCCCTGCCTCCGAAGGAACGTACAGAGCATGGAGGCTTCATTTGTTCAAGTGGACCAAGTCTCAGGGAAGCCACTTCATGTGAGTGGACTTCAGGATGTTGGGCAAGTGGAAGCACCGTCCTTGCCCAGGGATGGTCGACCACTATCTACATACGGGTAACCTGAAGTCAACAGGATGTTAATTGATGTGATGGGAGGAGCTGGACAGCAGATGGCAGATGTAACTGGGGTCTTCGGGTCCAGGGCCTGTTTTCACTTGCAAATGGAATTTGTGTCAGTAATGCAGCAAAATGACAAGCAGCTTCTTGGTTTCTGCAGGGTTTCTGCATTAATTAGTGTTCACACAATGTACCTGTTCTAATTAAAAGGGGACATTCTCTGTCTGTGAAGATGAAGATTGTAGAGGTGAGGTTGGATGTGGCAGAGGAGATGAATCACGATAACTTAAATAACAGGTATAGGTTTATGTTTCTCTCTCTGCATTTAGCAAAGAGATTAGAGGACAAATTTTACAGTGCATTTACAGGTGTTCACTAGTTAACAGTAGAGGAAAAACAAACAAAAGGATAAGTTTGGATTTTTCTATAAGATGACAAGTGGAGAACTCTGCCAAAATATATACACCCTAAAATACTCTTAAGCAATGAACCTGTCGTCTTAGTTTACCTGTTCAAATGACAGGCGGGACCTGAAGGGCACTTGCCACAGGAAATTTAATCATTTTTAAAAAGCTGCTTATTTAATTGCCAGAGGCTTTTAGGTGGGCAAAGGTCTCCTTTAAAAAAGAAAAAAAGAAAACAGTAAAAGTACATCAGAAGAAGGAATACGGGGCCATGGAGAGGTCTTTAAAGTTCAGTTCAGTGATTTTCTCAGAGCTGAGCTTTGCAGAAAATATTGGCTCCTCCATCACAAAATGGTTTACTCCTTCCCAGGTACAAATGACACAGACATTTCTATAATCAGTGCATGGATCTGTAAAAAAAGTTTGCTTTCCTCCCAAATGAAAATGATTGTGATATGGAAGATGATATTACCATGTGAACAGGAACACATAATTCAGGGTACAAGAAATATTCTGCCCAAAATCATAAAATTGCTTCTGATATTGTTATCTTCCTTCCCCCAAGCTTCAAGTCACATACTCTTGCAGTGTTTTGGGGCCAAACTGTGTATGGGGTTAATTATAAGAATGCAATTAAAGTGCAAGTTTTAACAAAAAGGAAACAGCAACAGCAGGGAACTGAAGCAACATCAGGACTACCTGACATGGTGGTAGGCATTCAACCCTCCCACTCTGTCGAGGTTCCAACAGAAATCCGTTCCTCTGCAAAAGCCGCCATTTGCATTGGGTGATGCTCCTCCATTGTTTATGCTTCTCAGGTGCCAGGTGAAGCGGCCTAAGGACTCTCCTTGTTGCAGATACAACCTGAGCATCCATACCCAGGCTGACCTAAAAGTATCCCAGGCCATACTTCTAATCCTTAAGGGAGAAGCCAAACCTCTCCAGAACAGGCTGGGCAACACCTGCATGGCCAGTGAAACAATCTGCTCAAGCATCCCTGACTTGACATATCATTTTAGTTTATTCAACCTGTTGCGGACCATTGTTATTTTTGAATAAATTTTATTATTTTGTCTATAATCTAACATTAAAAACATCAATCATTTAAGACATCGGACATACTGGGTTGACATCTTATTCTTTTTTACAGTCAATAAGCATATTCAAATCTACACATAGTCCCATTTTTCTAGCCAATAATAAAAAGAGTTCCAAGTTTGGTAGAAATATGTATCCTCCTGCTCCTTCAGAAACAAGGTCAATCTGTCCATTTCCACGCAGTCCAAAATCTTTTTTAAGATCAGTTCTTCAATAGGTGACTCTTCATTCCTCCAAAGACCATTATTAAGTCCAAGCAACTCTCAAATACCTAAGCTATTTGTTCACTTTAGAAACTTTTTATGCACCCTTTTCTCCTATCAGCTCCTGAGAGCCAGTGTGGTGTAGTGGTTAAGAGCATGGGACTAGGACTCAGGCGATCTGGGTTCTAGTCCTCGCTCAGCCATGGAGCCAACTGGGTGACTTTGGGCCAGTCACAGACCCTCAGCCTAACCTACCTCACAGGGTTGTTGTTGTGGGGATAAGATGGAGGAGGAGATGTAAGCTGCCTTGAGCCCTTTGTAGGAAAAAGGCAGGATATAAATCGATTGCCAAGACCCAAGACCCAAGCTTTCAGGAAAGCTGACAACATCCAACAAAATTTGAAAAGTCAAATAATACTAGAAAACCAAATATAAATGTCAAAACTGATTATCAGGTTGACAAAATGAATCCATAACCCTCTATTAAAATTCCTGGTAAATCGTAAGAAAAAGGGATTTGCCTGCTATGATAGCAATGTTGGTACCTGGTGAACCTCTTTTGGGTGGCGTTCCAGAAGCAGTTTCATATTTGTGCAACAGTCAGGTCCTCCAGTGATCCCCTCCATCAGTTGTGACTCTCACGGGCATCACTTTTGTTTATTTACAGAAGAACAACACAGCAGCTTCTGGAAGACATTTGCTTTGCCTTCTTTGCAGTCAAGCTCAAAGCCTCAAGGCCTGAACAGGAAGGGATCTCATGATCCAGAGACACTGCGAGGTATGAGGGCTTTCCTTTGGGGGACAGCAGGATAGCCAAGAGGGTGAGGCCTGTGAACCAATGAAAGTCTTGTGCCTAACCATCCGTAAAAAGGTAGCTTAGGGTAATTCCAGAGAGCTCTGCTGCCAATCTGAAGGCATCTTTTAGCCTTTTCTTAATAGATTTCTTGCAGGAAGAAAAAGGGAGAGAGAAGTAGTGGGAAAAGACAGTGGGTATATGAATGGAAGATTATGATATCTGAATCCCCCTTAAATTTTGTAACCAAGGCCATGTGATGGTGCAATAAAAGCCTCATCAGGTTGGCCGCTGTTGCAAACAAAACACTGGGCTGGATAGACCCTTCATCTGATCCAGAAGGCTGGATCAGATTCCTCTTCTTCTCTCTGACCACAAGCCCAGGCCAATGAGAGCAGACAGAGGTCAGTGAGGAAAATAAAAACTCTGTCCTGGCCAATCCGTTCCTCCTTTTCCAGTCATCACCTCCTCCTCCTCCTCCCCCAGGCTACCAAACGGAGCTGAGAAGGCCGATCATGAGTTTTACTGGGGATGACACAAGTGACAGGAGAGGAGGGCTGGGGAGACTGAGGAAGAGAGTGCTAATTCCTTACATAGCCATTACTGCACTTCAGTAAATTAGATCTAGAAACGGGCTGTCAAACCTCAGCTCTCGTTTTATGTGGCTGAAAATCAGGTAGATGTCAAATCTACTTCCCGGAAGTCAGATGTGTTATCAGATTCCAGATGCTGGGCTAAATCACATGCCTAGGGATGCACAATTTTCACAAAATCTCTGAATGTCTCCTGGACTGTGGGATCAGAGTTCACGTCCTCCTTATCAGCCACTCAGTAAGCATATGGGGAAATAAATAAATCTACAGGATAATGGAGCTTCTGGGAGAATGCTCGTCATTGTGTTTTGGTTTGACCTTGTGACAGCAGAACCCCACTGCTGTCACAAAAAGCTGTTTGATGGCTCATGAATAAGTTCACAGAACAGGAAAACATGGTACATCACTTTTCAAAGAGTCATGGTTTTGGGGAACTGCAACTGATGTTCATGTAAATAAAGAATTTGGGGCTGCTTCTTTAGCAAAGCCTTTTGTAGCTGGTTGTGCGCCATGTCACATCACACTGATCTAGTGTTGTCTTTTTATCGTTTCTAAGACTCTTTTGCCATGCTGCATTAACGATCACTCAGAATTAGCTGGAATTACATGCCCCAACTTTTGATCAACAGTGGCATCCTCCATTTGCTTGGTTAATGGCAGTCTAGTCCCTGCTACATCACTTTTGGATTAAAAAATCCACATGCATCACGCGCGCGCACGTGTGAGCACACACACACACACACACACATTCAGTTCAGGCACACACATTTATGCTCACATGATTCCGGTATCTCTAACTATAACCATAGCAGAGCCATAACACTTGCGTTTCTAACTGGAAGTGGCATTGTTTAAGCCTGGGGCATACAAATTAAAGCACCTACTAGCCAATGTAATTTGCTTGGTCAAATGGCAAGCCAATTCTTCCACTAGCTCTTTGGAAAGAAAGGAAATAACTTCTGAAAACAGCCTATATTTTAAAAGCTCATAGTGCACCAAAGTCTTTCAAAATCACTCAGTAGGGTATAAAATTGTTGTTTACATCAACAAATTGCAATCGAGTGTGGTTAATCTATAAATACCAATAATATGGCTTTTAAAAATGTTTTAAAACTCATGGAGGAATGAAAGCAAGGATATGCACCTAATAAAATGACACTGTATAAAATGTGGAAGGTTTCGAAAAGCAACTTAGCAAATAGAAATCGTATAGCATTAGGTGCTGATATTTGTTATAACTATATCTAGTTTACATTCATGTAAAATCATACAGACACAGACACTCTCAACTTGGACCTGCTTATTTCTGAATTTGAGGACACACACAGAGGGGTGAGAGCCAGGCCAGGGTTGTGGACACATGAAATAATGAAATATCCAAATCTAGACCTGAAGGGCTTGAGGAGGAAGCTGAAGCCTGAAGAAAAGTGAATTAAAGGCTTTGCTTTTCTGACCAAGCAGGAAGGCAGAAGGCTAGGCTTTCAATATTTCTGCAAGTTCTGACCACTGCAGTACTGTTGTAACCACCTTCTACAACTCAGATGCCTCAAGATGTTTTGGTCCACAACCCCTGACCATTAACCATGCTTGCTGGGACTAATGGGAGTTGAAGTCCAAAGTATCTGGAAGCACTCAATTTGGAGAAACCTGCTTCGCCATGCCTATCACAGGGGCCTTTGTTCATTTTATGGTAGCTCAACAGGGCTTAGTTTCCCTGGTTCAAAGCAATAGGGTCGCTTTGGACAACTTCTGCATACATAGTTTAGAATTTAGTTGAGAGTTTAGAATTTAGACCATCCCTTTCATATAGGGAAGCTTCCCTATATGAAACCTGACCGTGGGTCATTCTAGTTCAGACTTGACTACACAGACTGGCCATGATTCTCCAGGCCTACTTGGAGATACTAGGGCTAGAGCCTGGAACTTGCTTGCTGATCATGTGCTCTGCCATTGAGCAATGAGCAATCATCATCTCAAAAGTTTATCATTTTCCATAAGGTTTCATGGAGCTCTTGGATAAGAGCAAGGCTGGTCCTCCCATTGGGTGGCAGGAGAGACAAGGGTGGACAGGCAATGAAGGACGGCAACACATCCTGTCCAATGGCCTCAGGTGAGGTAGCGGATAGTGACCTTTTATAAATGTTGCAGTCAACTGCCAGTCTGATCAGCCCTTGGAATGGGGTAAGGAACACATGGGCCAACTGTTGGCTGACCCTGCAGATTACATTTGTGTTTTGTGCCACCGCTTAATCTATGATTTACATATTCATGAACCCAACATCATAAGAGCTGGGAAAACACTTCATATCCGTTGATAGGTAGGTTGTCACTACCAAAGCGTTGTTTAACTTGCCACATGTGGCTCACTGAATTGAAACAAGCTTCCCCAGTGCCTTCACAAACAGCCCCCATCCTGTGCCTCTGACCTCATGGAGAAAATGGCTGCATCTGCATGGAGAGATGATACATGGCAATGTCCCACCAGACATGTCCTTGTGAAAGATGGAATTTGCTACAAGGTGTAGTGGTGAACATCAGCTTGGATTGTTAGTCTCGATGGCTCTACAGTTCCTCCATTATAAAAAGCAGCATGGGTCCGTTTACCAATTGCTGGATTACATGAGCAGGAGGGTTTTTCTCATTCATGGTCCCCTTGTGGGCTTCACCCAGATGTCTGGTTGGCCATTGTGTGGACAGAATGATGAACTAGATAGGCTTTTAGTGAACATGACTCACCTTATGTTCTCACATGCTTATGACAGCGGTTACACTTATCACATAGACTGGGGTAGAAAGGGTTTCCTTATAGTTTGTGCATTCACATAAGAAATAGAGCAGATGAAAACATACATTGTTTTCACAAAGGGTGAAATAAATGAATATGATGTGGGCACCTCTTCCTAGTATGGGACTATTTATAATTCCTTTAGGAGAGATGCCTTAACATTTGAGTGCACATTCATTCCTAAGAAATTTTCCTAGTGGTGACCTTAAGGATATTAAGTCATGCAGAATTATGCTTTCCTAAATAAATTATTGAACAGTCGGAGAGGTTGGCCAATTAATATCACATGAGAACTGTTGTTGGATGCATATATTTTTCAGCGTGTCTGAGGCTGAAAGCAAATCTCTGTGGCAAAGAGGACTATGTTATATTGATGACCACAGAAATATTACATTAGGTACAGGACACTTCCACTAAACTTGTCATTCCTTTGCTTTTTAGGTATTGGGCTCATTCTGTTGTGAAGCACCTGATACTAGACTTACATGTGGAGTCAATGCAGTCAATACTATGCTAATTCTAAACATGGCAGTATCCATTTTCACCTATTATTGTGGCAAATCCTTGGGCTAAAGGCCTATTTGATAATTTAAAGCTTGCCCCTCAGACCCCGTTCCAATTCCCCTTATATTTTAAAGCCACAAATTACAGCTTGGCATGATATTTAAGGCTGAAAGCTAGAGATGTTGATAAAGACCTCCCACTGAAATCACCCAATCATTCTTCATAGCATCATGTGTACTCGCGTGACATACAATATGTTTCACTGGCAACACACTGAAAATGGAAATGTTAAGTATAAATCCTGGTGGAAGTTTCAGTAATTTTTAATATATTTTTTTTGGTGGCATGCGTATGTGAATGATACATTTGTCCTAGAGCAATATGAATTCATTTCCCCCACATCTGTAATATCTGCAGTAAGTGAAATTAAAAATACATTTGTACTTGTACAGTTAAATGATCATATTTAATGAAATGTCGGAGATGAATCTTAGCAAATAGTCAGGAAATTATTTCAGAAAGAGCAGAATTTCATTACGGGCAGTCAGGGAAAAGCAAAGAGATTATAGAAACGGTTTACTGCTTTGACATATTAGAGGCCGGTGGTTGGGCAGTTCTGCATAAAGGATGGGCGTGTGGGTGTCAGACACAAGCTGCAGCTGGAGGTTTTCACTGACAGGAGCCATGCAAGGTGGGTCCAGTCTCTCCCCCAGTGCCCGGCCGGCCGGCCTGCCTGTAGGAGGGCCAACAAGAGAGACATGAGTGCAATCCCTGTCCACACAATACTTCTGTTCACATCTACGTGCCAGAGACTGACATTGAGTGGTCGCACAGTAAAAAACTAATCCTGGTGCACCCGTGAAATTTTACAAGGGGTCCCAATTTGCCAATCCCCACTCCATGTTTTTCCATCACTAATTCCATCATTTTTCTTACCAAGAAATATATATAAATATATATATTTATTTTTCTTACCAAGAAATATAAATATATATTCAATTTATATCCTGCCTTTTTCCTACAAAGGGCTCAAGGCAGCTTACATCATTCTCCTCCTCCATCTTATCCCCACAACAACAACCCTGTGAGGTAGCTTGGGCTGAGTCACCCAGTTGGCTCCATGGCTGAGCGGGGACTAGAACCAGATCGTCTGAGTCCCAGTCCCATGCTCTTAACCACTGCACCACACTGGCTCTCCATATATGTTAAGGAGGGAAAGATGGAATAGCTGCACACCTTTTATATCTCATGTCCCTCTCATTGTCCCACAAGCATATCCATGTTGTACTATTTATTATGATTAGTGAGTTTCTTTGATGTTTTTTACAGGTGATATTTCCTTTGCCTGTCTGTGCCCTAAAATTTTCATAGGAAGTCCCTTTCCAAGAGCCCCCTTTCAAATATGCCAGGAGGGTGGGCAAAAGGTGAAGGGCCCACTCAGTTGTGGCACCCCGTTTTTGGAACCAGCTCTCCAAAGAAGTGTGTTTGGCACTGGCTCTTCATTCTTTTTGGTGCCAAGCAAAACCCTTTTTATTTTCAAAATATTTTAATAGCTAAGTTTTATATTGTGTATTATTTTTATATGGTATTTCATCTTGGATTGCTGGTTGCCTCCTGGTTCAATTTGTTTGGATGCTTTGTTACGGATTATGGCTGAGATTTTGCTAGATTTTTTTGTTGGGATTATAATTTCAGTGCTGTGTTTGGTTTAAGTTTTTTAAAGTAAGTTTAAATGTAAGGGATTTTTTGTTGGGATGATGGGTTTTTTGTAGTTTTAACTTATTGTAGACTGTTTCAGAGAGCCATTTGGCTGATAAATGATATAAAGATATTCTAAACAAATAAATATACCATGTTTCCCCGAAAAGAAGATCTATCCCAAAAATAAGACCTAGTACTATTTTTGGTACTTGCTAAAATATAAGACCAACCCCGAAAATAAGACCTAGCTGTGTTTATTCTCAGGGCCAGTGGGGAACATAAAAAGCCTTTTCAAACTCTATTTTTTAACTTGACTTTAATTTAATGCACTGTGTGGAGGAAACATGCTTATGCAGCTCTGCTCCCTCCGCTCCCTGCAGAGGGAGCAGAGCCACATAAGTTGATGCTTCCTCTACAGCGCTGGCTCCTGTCACAGGCGGAGTGATACCAAATGTACCAAATGTACATGTATTCATGCTGTTGTACATGAACAAGTGTGGATTGTTGTACACATTAAAAATAAAATAAAAAATAAGAACTACCCCGAAAATAAGACCTAAGTATGTTTTTGTGAGCCAAAAAAAAAAAAAAGACAGTGTCTTATTTTCGGGCAAACACAGTACTAACACCCTGGATACATCCAATCTTGTCCGATCTTGGAAGCTAAGCAGGGTCAGGCCTGGTAAGTCCTGGGAGATCAGCTGGGAATACCAGGTGCTATTTTGTTAGTTGCCTTTTTATTGCTATGTGCCCTCTTCATCTTTGTGTCCTGTATTTTCAATGTTATCTCAGAATGAAATAATGTCCATGAAAAAACTGCAACCTTCACTAAATCTGAAAGTACATCATGATTAACGTCTGCATACACTTGCCCCGTTAACCCTGGATTATTATTTATGCAGCACCATCAATGTGCTTGGTGATTTACTGAGTCACAACAGCTAAGGTTTAACATAAGCTCTCCCTCTGAGAGCAAAACCATCTGAACTTCATCAGAGAACATAGCCATAAGAAAGAGGAAAAGGAAAGGGGCAGCATTGGTAAGAATCGGTAGAAAGAAGAGAGGAATGGGAGAAGCAAGAGAATAAACCCCCTAATTTTCCACCACAACAACCCTGTGAGGCAAGTTATGCTAAGAGAGACATTACGCAAGCTTCTTGGCTGAGAGCTTACCTACTACTTCCCCATACATTGCAAATATGTCAGCTCTGGGGGGATTTGTGCTTATGCTGCCCCCTAGCCCCTGCCAGCCAGAGTGAACCTGACACAGAGAACAGTAGAAACAGAACATTTAAAGTGACCTGCCAGAAGCAAAGTGCTGTGCATGGCAGTCCATGCACACCACCAGTCTATCCTCAAGAGCTGGGAGCAAATGGGGGCCTTTGTTGCTTGTGAGGAAGAATGCACTGAACTGGTTGTGCGAATCTGTCTTGAGTGGGACTGTGCCCTGACTCTTTCCTAAATCGGATTGCAGGGTGCTGTTGAGGGCCCAGGTCTCCTCTTGTGGCAAATGTATTCTGAATGTATCCAGACAAGGACAACGTGCTGTTCTTTCACTGCTACTTCTGGTTTGGAGGCCAGCCAGATCATGACATTGGCTGGACGTTTCTTCGAGACACCTGGAATGATGCTAGGGCTTGATACTCCACCCGAGACCCACTGGATGTTGCACAGGGCAAGGACTTTGCACAGCAATTGCAGGACTTCCTCTTGCTATATCTGAGCTACTTCGAAGAGGAAGAGGTAAGTGGATGATGCTGATTCTAATGAGAAGTAGTATGTGGGCATGTGGGGTGAGGCAGGAAAAGGGCCACAGTTCAGAAAGTCCTCTTCAGCTTCTCTCCCACCATTGTGGTCTTTCCAGTCATCATCTCCCTAGGTTCAATAATGAGTATCAGAAACTCCTTGAATAAACTTCAGGTGCAATCAGAGACAACAGCTTTGTCATGGAGAATGCTTGTTCTTGTTAGTCACGGAGTCGTGTCCGACCCATCGCAACCCCATGGACAACATTCCTCCAGGCCTTCCTGTCCTCCACCATCCCCCAGAGTCCACTCAAGCTCACACCAACTGCTTCAGTGACTCCATCTAGCCACCTCATTCTCTGCCGTCCCCTTCTTCTTTTGCCATCTATTGTTCCCAGCATTAGGCTCTTCTCCAGGGAGTCCTTCCTTCTCATTAGGTGGCCAAAGTATTGAGTTTCATCTTCAGAAACTGGCCTTCTAAAGAGCAGTCAGGGTTGATCTCCTCTAGGACTGACCGGTTTGATCACCTTGTGGTCCAAGGGACTTGCAGGAGTTTCCTCCAGCACCACAATTCAACGGCCTCGATCCTTCAGTGCTCAGCCTTCCTTGTGGTCCAGCTTTCACAGCCATACATTGCAACTGGGAAAACCATAGCCTTGACTATACACACTTTTGTTGGCAGGGTGATGTCTCTGCTTTTTAGTATGCTTTTTAGTAGATTTGCCACAGCTTTCCTCCCCAAGAGCAAGCGTCTTTTAATTTCTTGGCTGCAGACCTTGTCTGCGGTGATCTTGGAGCTCAGGAAAATAAAATCTGTCACTACCTCCATTTCTTCCCCACCTATTTGCCAGGGAGTGAGAGGACCACATGCCATAATCTTAGTTTTCTTAATGTTGTGCACGCTCCTCTTTCACCCACATCAAGAGGCTTTTTAGTTCCTCTTTACTTTCTGTCATTACAGTGGTATCATCTGCATATCTGAGGCTGTTGATATTTCTCCCAGCAATCTTAATTCCAATTTGTGATTCATCTAGCCTGGCCTTTCGCATGATGTGCTCTGCATATAATAGGAAGGGCGACAATTATATATATATGTGTGTGTGTGTGTGTGTGTGTGTGTGTGTATATATATATAATATACAGCCTTGCCATACTCCTTTCCCAATTTTGAACCTATCAGTGGTTCCATGTACACTTCTCACTGTTGCTTCTTGACCCGCATACAGGTTTCTCAAGAGACAAATAAGATGGTCTGGGACTCCCATCTCTTTAAGAACTTGCCACAATTTGTTGTGATCCACACAATCAAAGGCTTTAGCATAGTCAATGAAGCAGAAGTAGATGTTTTTCTGGAACTCCCTAGCTTTCTCCATGGTCCAGCGTATGTTGGCAAATTGATCTCTAGTTCTTCTCCCTTTTCAAAACCTTGCCTGTACTTCTGGTAGTTCTCAGTCCACATACTGCTGGAGCCTAGCTTGGAGGATTTTGAGCATAACTTTGCTAGCATGTGAAATGAGTGCAATGGTGCGGTAGTTTGAACATTCTTTGACATTGCCCTTCTTTGGGATCGAAATGTAAACTGACCTTTTCCAATCCTGTGACCACTGCTGAGTTTTCCAAATTTGCTGGCATATTGAGTGAAGCACTTTTACTGCATCGTCTTTTAGGATTGTGAATAGCTCAGCTGGAATACTGTCGCCTCCACTAGCTTTGTTGTTGCTGATACTTCCTAAGACCCACTTGACTTCACAATCCAGGATGTCTGGCTCGAGGTCAGTGACCACCCCATTGTGGTTATCAGGGACGTTAAGGTCTTTCTTGTATAGTTCCTCTGTGTAATCTTGCCACCTCTTCTTAATCTATTCTGCCTCTGTTAGGTCCCTGCCATTTTGGTCCTTTATCATGCCCATCTTTGCATGAAATATTCCCTTCATATCTCCAAATTTCTTGAAGAGATCTCTTGTCTTTCCTATTCTATTGTTTTCTTCTGTTTTTTACAATGTTCATCTAAGAAGGCTTTCTTATCTCTTCTAGCTATTCTCTGGAATTCTGCATTCAATTGGGTGTATCTTTCCCTTTCTCCCTTGCCTTTCGCTTCCTTTCTTTCCTCAGCTATTTGTAAAGCTTCCTCAGACAGCCATTTTGCTTTCTTGTATTTCTTCTTCTTTGGGATGGTTTTAGTTGCTACCTCTTGTACAATGTTGCAAACCTCCGTCCATAGTTCTTCAGGCACTCTGTCTATCAGATCTAATTCCTTAAATTGCTTAAATCTATTTGTCACCTCTACTGTATATTCATCAGGGATATGATTTAGGTCATACCTGAGTGGCCTAGTGCTTTTCCCTACTTTCTTCAATTTAAGCCTAAATTTTGCAACAAGAAGCTCCTGGTCTAGTTTTTACTGACTGTATAGAGCTTCTCCATCTTTGGCTGCAGAGCACATAGTCAATCTGACTTCTGTGTTGACTGTCTGGTGATGTCCATGTGTACAGTCATCTCTTGGGTTGTTGGAAAAGAGTGTTTGCTATGACCATCGTATTCTCTTGACAAAATTCTACCAGCCTGTGACCTGCTTCATTTGTACTCCAAGGCCAAACTTGCCTGTTATTCTGGTTATCTTTTGGCTTCCTACTTTAGCATTCCAGTCCCCCATGATGATAAGGACATCATTTTTGGGTGTTAATTATAGAAGGTGTTGTCGACCTTCATAGAACCGGTCAACTTCAGCCTCTTCAGCACCAGTGGTTGGGGCATAGACTTGGACTACTGTGATGTTGAATGGTTTGCCTTGGATTTGAACTGAGATCGTTCTGTCATTTTGGAGACTGTATCCCTGTACTGCTTTTCCTACTCTTTTATTGACTATGAAGGCTACTCCATTTCTTCTGAGGGATTCTTGCCCGCAGTAGTATACCTGATGGTCATCTGAATTAAATTCACCCATTCCTGTCCATTTTAGTTCACTGATTCCTAAGATGTTGATGTTCTGTCTTGTCATCTCTTGTTTGACCACATCCAGCTTGCCTTGATTCATGGATCTTACATTCCAGGTTCCTATGGAGTATAGATCTTTACAGTATCGGACTCTCCTTTCACCACCAGATACCTCTGCAACTGAGTGTCCTTTCGGCTTTGAACCAGTTGCTTCATTCTTTCTGGCATTACTAGTACTGGCCCATACTAGCCCATATTACTAGCGTCATATCTTTTTGCCTTTTGGTACTGTCCATGGGGTTTTCATGGCAAAGATACTGGAGTTGGTTGCCATTTCCTTCTCCAGTGGAAGGAGTAGAGAAGGAGAACACTTACTTTCCATTAGATGGGAGAGGCTCAGTGGCAAAGCTCCTGTTTTGTACATGAACAGTCCCAAGTTCTATCTTCGACATCATCATACAGGACAGGAGGAATCCCTGCTTGAAACTCTGCAGTCAGTGTGGACAATACCAGACTTGTCTCGAGATCTGGTCGCTAGAAAGGGGTCATCATGTACAGTTAAGCAGGATGGAGTCAAGACACCTCAGAAAGGCCTCTGGATCTGCCATATACCAGATCTGTCACACAAATTGCATCCTTCTCCATATCTAAGGGGAAGTACAAGATGGTATGCATTGCAGGACTTGCCAATCAAAGGACACCAAAGCACAGCAACTCAGCATCGGTTGCTGAGAAAAGTGCTTGTGAAATGCCTCCCTTTTGCAGTCCCAACATCAAATAGTTTGCTGCATCACAAGTTGACTCTTTTGCAAGCATCTTCCAGAACTGAAGGAAGACATGGAAGGTTGGTTGCACAAGGCATTCTGCTCAGAAATCAGCTGGCAAATGATCAGGCCTTTCAATGCAGGTCCTGTAAGCAAGTCCTCTAGTTATTTAAATAATGCAGATTAGCTGCACTGATCTCCTCTCTCCTATTAAACATGATGATTATAGTTGGGAGGAAAAAAAGCTTTTCAAACTCAAGTGATTGACATTATCTTCATTCCAAGTTGATGTGCCTCAACTGTTTTCTCTTGATTCAATTTTCCACACATGAATTCTGAGTTCCTTTGTGGGTGTTGTTTAGATAATCCAGATGCTTTTTGTGCACTTGATTAATTGCTAAGTGGATTTTGCAAACTAAACCAAATACAAAAAAAAATCCCAGCCAATGGGATTCTCATGCAAACTCTCCTGAGCATGTAGACTGGGGTATTGAACTGAATGGCTGCACATTTCAATCCGAGGCACTGGAGCCCCTAAGAATTGCAAGATGTGGCTGCATCACTATTTTGGAAAAGATGCCACTGCTGCTTTAGCACATAAGGATGAGTGGTGGAAGTTTGTCCAGTGCTTTTTTTTCCCACGGAAATTTTTCCATTATATACGTTAATTAATGCAAATGTATATCTGCTGGTTGTAAACATAATATTAGTCAAAGCTGGCAGCTTCAAAGTTGTGATTAACGATTATCCTTAGCATTCCTCAGAGTGAACTGGAACTAATAAACAGTGACAATGAAACTGGAGGTGCTGCAAAAACCTAAGTGGAGGAGAGTTGAACTCTTGAAATACATGAGTGTTTCTATAATGCACAAATCTTGGAATTGCTAAAATTAATTAGTGTGGCAACTAATTTTCCTTTAATTTAAACAATGGAAGGAAACTGCATGCTAGTGTCTTTATTTTTTTACTAGTGTTATCATACACATTCTATGTAATATAACATAGAAATCACATTTATTTTCCCCCTCAACTTTATTTTTACTTTATCCTCTTTCCTTAATAATTCAAGTGAAATACCTGAGGAAAAAAGATAACATGGAGTAATTTTTAAAAGCTTTTCTACCTAATGTTAAGTAAAATAAACATGCTATATTAGATTTATCCAGGGAATTAAAATATTTTCAGATGCAAATGGAAAAAAATCCTGTGTAAATGAATCTAGTTTCTGTTGATGCAGCTTCAAAATGGACACTTTAAAAATATGCATTTTCAAGATTTTGCCAATGGGAGTTAGGTGTGCACCTTAAAAATACACACTTTAAAATGCCCACTTTTGATAATGTGGACATTTAGCTATTAGTCAATGAGGAAAAAGTAGGCTTTTGTGGGATGGTCCCCAGGAATTGCACCCCATGGGATGTACAAGCAGCATCCCTCCTCTGAGCCACATGTGGCAGGCCAGATTTGTGCTGCTGCACCTGGCGTGCAAGAAGGTTGTTTGCATGGGGCTCACCTGGAATGGCCCTCCATGTGATTGCCGTGCAAGCCGTGACCCTCTTCCAGGCCACACGCAGCAGCCCTGGTTTCTGCTGCTGAACCATGGGTGGAAGAAGGCTGCTGATTATGCAAGCTTCGTTTTGCGAGTGTTAGGGCATTTGTTCTCAGCTTGGCTTGACCAGGCCAAGAGGAAGCCTGAGGAAGATAGAGGGATGGATTTCAGTGAGTTTTGTCCCAATCTTCTGTCAGTTCTACTGGTTGACTATTTTTAACCTAGAACATTTATATTAGTATTAATAAAGAAATGCAGAAAAATTGGTTGTAAGAAAAATTTACTAGGTAAGGAAAGAATGTCAACACTCAGAAGCTAGAAGATTTAGGCCTCAATCCAGTGGGCTGCACCCTTGATGCTCATATGCCTCTGAACCCTGGAAAGAGCGGTGAAGGTGACCACCTTCTTCTCTTCAGCTTCTCTAGATGGCCATTTCCTAACATCTCACCAGGGCATGTCAGGAGAGGAGGGGGGTGCGAGGCTGCAGAGAACACAGGGTGTATCTGTAAGCTTCCTGTCCTCCCTGCCCACCCAAGTGCCCCCTATGCCCCCATTCCTTTGGTTGAGTCCCTGACCCCAGTGTTATACGTGAGTCTAGCAGACTATAGCATTGATGGGGATCCAAGCTGAGACAGTGAAGATGAAATTGTTGTGGAGTCCCAGCAAACTCCAGTATCAGATCAAGGCCAGGGAATATCCAGGGAGCAAGGAGAGGAGTGGTTAGTCCAGACCAATGGGAGTGGTGGCCAACCAGCCATGGAATTGGGAAAAGAGCACAACAGGAAGTAGAGCTGACAGCTGGGGCTGATGAGAGCTCCGGTCTACCAATAACAGGACTAGAGCAAGTTCTGGAGGCTGGGCAGTCTCATAGCAGGAACTGAGCAGTCTGTCTGACACAGCGGTCCTTCCTGCTGAGGAGGTGATGCTGGTTCCCGGGAGATGGCACGGGCAGGAAATTCAGCGAACAGAGAAACAGGAAGAACGTGGGAGGATGAGGTTTCTCAGTCCCTCACCTGCTGGGATGCAGATGACAGGAGTATCAAGAAGTGAGGGACTGAATGGGCTCAACACTTCACTCTGGATGAACTCAGAGATATGTAACAATAAAGCTTTGTGAAAAGAAACTCAGGAGTAGCCTGCTTACTCTGGATGAGAACTGCACTTCATGGCACCCGGAAAGGCAGTTGCTGTGGTTCTTTCTGCCCCATGGGAGGAAGGGGGAATGGAGTAATGCAGGGGGGTGGGGAATGGAGAACAGATTCTCAGCTCCGAGGTTGGAGCTCTGTTGCTGACCTCACATCTGGGAATCCAGATTGTCCTGGGGCGCCCCAGAAGCTCTCAGGCAGCCACAGGATCAATGGATCTCTTAGTCAGTGACTTGTGCAGAATAAAAGCCTTGCAGGAGAGATGCTCTGCCATTGCAGCTTCCCGAGATTTCATTCCCTCTGTAGCAAACAGGAGGGAATAAGTACACTTGTGATCAAATTACCTTCAACCGGGCTCCTGAGGAATTTATTCCGTTTGTGTAACTTCTTGCCCTCATGAATCTTGTCCTCACTATAGTCTTGGAAAGCACAGGAGAACTCCCATGTTGGGTCTTAAGAGCCATATCTGCTTTGCTGTGTATATTGTTCTTGTGTTTTATATATGCCATAATGAATGGTCTTTTCCCCTTCCAAATCTGATTCCATAAAGAGCCACTTGACTGCTACAAGTCATCATTTTCATTCTGCATCTAAGTTTACTCTTAAGGGCTTTTCGTTTCATCTTTTTACTGCTCTGTTAATGTACACAAATCACTTTTAGAGATAGTGTCATGACTACGAAGGGAGCAATTTATCAATATGGTTGCCTCTTTGATGAAGGATGGTTTGTCTTTACAAGTCTGGACAGCCCCAGCTGAATTTCAATTTGCTATGGCATGCAAGGGATTTAAAGGATTATGGCCAGCAAAAAGCTTTAAGCATAAACCAGCTTATTTTTGCAGGATGTTACAACAATGGTACATTTCAGTTGTACTTCATTTTTTCTTTCTTTGATGTAAACAGGAATGGACATGTTGGTGGGGGGGGGGGCGGTGAAAGCAATCTAGTACTGGATGATTCTGCAATATTTGTTTTCTCTTACTTTCTTCCAAAAGATGCCAATTTTTATGAAACACTTTAAGTGTAATACAGATCATTATCTAACACAGATTAAAAAATTAAACTGATTCTAATAGACAACCTAACACACTACTTTGTTTTGGTGAATTCTTCAACTTGGTGGATTTGTAATTTCTAATCCAGTTGAGGGTTTTGGTCCTCATGGCTTATTTATTCTTGATGCCTGCACCAACTCCCTTTTTTTGGCATCATGGAAAAAGAGGACACCAATTTGCATAAAATGTGCACATGTTAATTGATAAGGATAGATGATAATGTAGTAAGAATTATAATTTAATTAGAAATATAGGCAGTCCCTGGGTTACTAATGAGTTCTTTTCATGAGAAAACAAAAATTTGTCTTTACGTTGAATTTGTATGTAAGTTGGATCATACATAGTCAGCTCTCGACATTTGCAGGGGTTATGGTTGCAGAGCCCCTGTGAAAGTGTAAAAACTGCAAATATCCCTAACCATCTCTAAACAGCTCTAAATCTAACCATCTTTAAAAATCTCTCCATACTTTGGAGGCCTCCCTCTCTCGCCTTTCTCTTCCTCTCTTTCTATGGTGGTGACAATTTTCTGCAGTATTTTTTAATCAATAGGGTTTATGACAGTGTGTTCATAAGTATGGGTTGTTTGTAACCTGGGTGTATGTAACTCAGGGACTGCCTGTGCAGCAGATATTACCCCAGTGTGCCCTGCCCATTTTGCTGTTCAGATGCCGTTGATGGGCGACTTCCTGGCTCTCCCTTCTGATGACATTTTATCGTGGACTAGATAGCCTTTCGACAGAGGACAACCAAATCAGAGCACAGAGTCCTCTGGCACCTCTTCAAACAGAGGACTTTCCTCTGTGAAAGAGAACACCTGGCCATCTTATGGTACATGGCAAGCTTGGGGAAGGACTCCTTTTGCAACTATACAAAACACAAACCCTCTTTAGATGGCCAAATGAATGTTAACTGTGAAAATGCATGCATAGTATGGATTTTATCATACAGCGCTCTCTCTCTCTCTCTCTCTCTCTCTCTCTCTCTCTCTATCTCTCTGTGTGTGTGTGTGTGTGTGTGTGTGTGTAACATGGCAGGCCATAGCATGGGACAAGTTTGCATTCACTTTTAATCTGGGTTGGGAGGAGAAACCAGTATAGACACCGATTCAGTGACCTGAACTGGGCTTTGGTTCAACATGAGAACTGTCCTGGTGGGGGTGGGCATAGGTGGGAGAAATGAAGAAGACAGTAGTACAAACAGCAAGTGCTTCTACAATGCAGTGAGGCTGGTTTCCTCTATCAGCAGTGTGTTGCATGTAAGATTATACCTGAACGCTTGCATACACTTTGTAATAGGTGACCGAGCACCCACTGAAATGCTCACAGAAGGTAAAGGTCCTACCTCATCCACTTGTGGAAAGCAAAGTACTGAAGGGCACCCTCAAAGGGTCTCAGGTAATGCTTCCCCCAAAGGCCCTCCTGTTTGCAGTTTACTTACAGGAGAAGTAGCAGACCATGACAAAGAGAAGGAGGCTGGATACTTCAAGGAGAAGGAGAGGGCCCTTGACCTGCCACAAGTTAGCTGCCATGTCACCACAGGGGAGATGTTTGCAACTTGTGGCACATGAGCAAAGCAAGTTTTCAGCTGAAATCTCTAATGGGTACTGGAAAGTGCAGTGCATGAGGTGAACCTGCCTTGATCTTGATGTCAAACCAGGACTTATTGTTTTCTTGTGAGAATAATTCTTACTATAATAATCCTGCTTGTGATTGACAAAGTCATTATGTCTATGGAAGATTCCTCTTCTCATCTTCAACCTCATCCCCATCTTCTGTAGGTATAGGGAGAATGGCAGAAACCAGAATCATGAGATGACGGAGCACTCAGCCCAAGAGCTGGGGACACCACTCAAGGATCTGCATGCCTTAACAAAGGGGTGCAATCTTAGAGAAAGACACACACACACACACACACACACACACACACACAGAGAGAGAGAGAGAGAGAGAGAGAGAGAGAGAGAGAGAGAGAGAGAGAGCTGTGAAATGTCATTTGAAGCTAAATACATGTATCAATGTATGCATAACTGCAGGAAGTCACTTGCCCCCAGAGATCTACCAGTGATCCTTGTTTGTGGCCCTACTCTAAACCCTGAATGTAGGTGAATGTGTTTTGTGTGTGTGAGCATGTGTCCGGAAAGCCTTTTCTGTCTTTACAGAAAGATGTGAGCACCACATCCAGGTTCTCTCCAGCACCTCAGTTTGCTTGTTTAGACCTTGTGCCTCTCTGGATTCCATGAATTTGAGTTTGACAGGAGGCATCAGCAAGGTCACATGGAAGGTAATGGGAATGTCCTGTGCCAAAACCACTACCCACAGAGTACCACCCAATCAGCTCTTGATAACTTAAAGAATCTTTCTGCAACCTGGTACTCTCCAGATGTGCTGAATTACAGCTTGCTTCATACTGGGACAGCATATCTGGAGGGCACCAAGTTGGGGAAGTGGAAGAAGAGGGTAGAGGAATTGGTGCCTGTGAGTGCTTTGTGTAGTAGAAGGCTTGGTTCCCACTTGGAAGCCTGATCGCTAGCCATGGATTTATTTCTTAGATTTATATCCTGCTTTCCCCCCAATGAACTCAAAGTGGATTCCATCTTTCTCTTCTTTGTGCTCTCATTCTTATTCCTACAACAACCATCCTGTGAGGTGGGTTGGGCTGAGAGTCTGTGACTGGCCTAAAGTCACCCAGTTGGCTCCATGGCTCAGCAGGGAACAGAATCCAGATCACCTGAGCCCCTGTTCTGCGCTGTCACCCACTACATCATGCTGGCTCTCCATTTCATTCAGTTGTTCATGGATGGATGCCCACTTTGGCTATGAAGAAAGGCAGGGAAGGGGAGTAGTGCTTAAAATAATTGGTGTGGAAAGGGCAACATTCTTCTCCCTCTCCTATAACACTTGAACCCAAAGGGGTCATCCCATGAGCTTTTTGGTGGGAGGTTTAGAACAGATAAAAGGAAGTTCTTCATACAGCATATAGTTAAACTATGGAATTTGCTGCCATGGGAAGTGGTGATGGCCACCAATCCCAATGGCTTTAAACATTCATGGCGTGAAAAACTGAACGGACTCATGAGGTAGGAGGCTATCAGTGGCTACTAGCCTTATGGGCTATGTACTATCTCCTTGCCACACCTGGTATCCAGGTGGTCCACCTGCACACACCAGTTGCTGAAGAGCTTGGGCAGGAGGAGGTCTTGCACCCACCCTGCTTGAGGCGTCCTGTGGCAGTCAGTTGGCCACTGTGTGTACGGAGCGCTGGACTAGATCCAGCATGGCTTTTCTCATGTCTGATGACACAATCCACTTGGCTATAGTGCAGATTAGGTATATGAAACGCTGCACATACTCCAGACACCTGGAACCTGAGGCCCGCAGAAACCATTTTAAGATGAGAAGCAAGCAATTGGGTGCACAAAATCCCTTCCGAGGAGATGTAGATTTGAGAGATTGATGTGTCTTGTAAAACCTTAAGGGAAATTTGGATAGAGCTACGTAATAACCAGTGGCACAAATGAATTCTCTGATTCCTATTCTGTTCTTGTCTGGACAGCATAAGACAAATGAAACTGATGACTGAGAAGAATCACATTTTCTATAATTATATAAATTACAGAAGGGATGACTGTAATCACCAAAGATGCCTCTAGGGGGACTGGATTACTAGCAGACAATTTCTTAAATAGATCCACACTCCTGGGTTGAAAAATGCCACTGGCAGGAATGGTTAGAATAAGGTAGTTAACCCTTTGGAAGTAACAGGACAGGTGGCCCTGTGGAGAGTGGAGGCTGTCCAAATGCTTGTTCTGCAGCACGTCAGTATCCAAGGGAAACAGAAAGCAGCCGCTCTGTCTCCAGGACACAGCGAGCTTTGGGCCACTTGGCTGCCTGGGGGTTTCGTCAGGGCTCCCCCACCTCTGTTGTGAGCCCCTTCATACCAGTCATGATGGGCCCAGTGGCTGCAAATCTGATCTTCCTCCCCATTTTTTTGCATGCTGCTTGCATGCTGAAGAAAATGCAGCAAACCAGCATAAATATGAGAGGAAATACGAGGAGCAATGAGCTATACCCAGATTTCATCATGCTTAGAGTAAACCCTCTGAAATCAGTGGGAACTTAGTCCTGTTGTTTTCAGTGCATGTGTGCTAGGAAAGATAACCTGGAAGCAACTTGTGGAGAACAGCAGCACATAGCAAAATACAGACACCGGTACACTAAAAGAGTTTAGTGGCAATTTCATATCCTAAAGAGACAACATAGGAAGCAACATCATATCAGCATTATATTAATACAATAATTCACTTCAGTATTAACACGTCTGCAACAATTAATATAAAACTGATGTTGATGAGGATGATGATGAGGATGATGATACTGATCATAACAACAACAACAATACTAAAAAATCTAACAGGAACACTTGAAAATTCAGTAGTAATACATTTCAAGTATATGACCAGAGTTGACCCTTTAACAACTAATGGCAACACATAGGAGCTGCAACGAAATGTTGCAGCGTAGTGCACTTCTGTTGAATCTTCCAGCCAGCCAGTTGGTAATGGCTCCAGGTTTTTGAGGGCCCTCCAGGGTCCACTCTCTCCATCAGTCCACCTTCTCGCAGCTATTGGTACCAGCTACTGTTGCTCCTTATTCTTCCTTCATCACTGCCGCCACAGCTTGCTTGGCCTACAGGGAGCCGGAAGTGCCATTGGCAGCAGCATCTCAGCTTCCTCTGTTCCACCACCGCTGCCGCCTAGGTGAACAAGTAGACTGCAGCGGTGATGAAGGACTCCTAGGGGCTTTTGCCCTGAGCAGGTGCCTGACTACGCCAAGCCTCGGTGCCAGCCTGGTGGCCGGCAGTGACCTCTTCCCAGGATAGTCCACTCTGATGTATCCCTAGTGGGATGAGGTGTCATGGGTGCAAGTGACTGTAGGATACTGTGAACCACCCAGAGATATGGGCTATTTTAGCAGCATGCAAATAAAAATAATAAATATGCAATTACACTCCCAAATCACCTGCCTTGGCTGCACACATGCAGCACCATTTCAGAAATCCAGTGATATCATGGATAATCAATTCTGGAAGGAAAGTGCAGGGATAGATCTGATTGTCCCTTTCTCCCTGTCCAAGGGCTGAATTCTTTTTTGAATTCTCAAAAAAGCCGAGCAGCGCCATCTTAGCCATGGTAGGATTGGGCACTGAGCATTTCTCAAAACGTTTTATGAGAAATTCAGACATCATTGTGTCCAGCGCTGAAGACCTCTTTAAAAAAAAAAAATTACAGCAACGACATGTACATTTTCTCCCATATAAATGTCTAGAAAATAGAAATCTACATGATTCATGAGCAAGTGAACGACTTAACTGTAAACGTCATCGTGACTGGATTCAATATGCTGCATACAGAACAGCATTTATAATAAGAAATGATTTCTTAAAAACAAGATCCATTTATTGAATTCCTAGCAATATGTATTTTGTAAATTCAGTTGATGATTACTGACTCAGCTGATTTTACTATTCATTCATCACACAGATGCATTTGTAAAGGTTGAGCTGTTTCCTTTCAGGACTTCAGTGAATATACAGCACAATTGTTTGCAAAGAAGTTGTAGCTCCAGAAAGAATGGAAATTGCATTTGATGGCTGTGCACCATAGTATCTCTGTTTATGTAATTCAAATATACCAGAGTACAGATCCTTTGTGAAAAGTGAAGGATCATAAATTAATTTAAGGACAAGGACTGATGTT
Source organism: Varanus komodoensis (assembly GCF_004798865.1). NCBI lineage: Eukaryota > Metazoa > Chordata > Lepidosauria > Squamata > Varanidae > Varanus > Varanus komodoensis. The sequence goes on along the minus strand of NW_025336481.1, from coordinate 37,485,757 downwards.
GATGAATTGTACTTGGGTGCACCCTAGTCTCACCAACTCTTTAACAGCAAACACACCATTTTTGTAAAATGTGTGCATTTTTACTGGATTATGACATCATCCTTACCGTGTAGCCCCAAAATGCAGTAAATGTGATGTGCCACAAAGAAGTTTGCATCCATTTATGTGCTCCGTGCACTAAAAAATGCGTGGTTGAATTATACATGCATATAGATGTAAACGGAGAGCATCTGGGTTGCACATCCACACATATGGTGCACTGCGCACGCAAGCTGAAAACTCGCTCCTTAGCCCTGCTTCATATAACTACACACACGGGGCTATTCTAGGAATCATTCTTCTTCTATTGCATTGGCTTGATAGGCAGAGAAGTGTTTATTCCAGATTGATCCATCCCTGGAAAGATGGGGGAGAGGCATCCATTCCTGCTCCATTTGCTTTTTTAAAACCTGGAACTAGCCCTGGGATGATGTGGCTGCCATGTCAGCAATTCAATATGCTGTACAAGTGGCTTTGGCCGGACCTGCATTTCCCCCCACATCCCCTGCAACTTCCACCTTTGGCAAGCCGCTGAAGCTCCTCTCGTATGATGTTGGGGCAGGTGATTGTGTTTCTGTTGACTACCATTTCCTGCGCCATACAGCAGAGCTCTGGCAAGATAATGTCATAAATCCAAGTCCCACAGTTGGACCAACTGATGAATTTATCAGCTGGCTGCTTCACTCTTCCTGCTGAGCCCCTTCCAGTGGCATTGGAACGGTGTATTGCATACATTAAAAGATGGCAGCAGAACCAGCCTGGGAAGACAAATCAGCTGATGTATGGCTCACGACCATCTTGGCCCTATATGCATGCATGTGTATAAAAGCTGATGTAGCGACAAAGCATTCTAATGATGGATTTAAAAATGCAGTGTTATTAAAATAGATTTCCCCCCTGAAGAGGACCATCAGCTTTTTAATGTCTTAATTTTATGCTTGACAAACCAACCAAAAGGCAAGGGAAATGCCAGTGGTTGGACTTCCCATATGACCTTCCTGCAGCTATTATCCAAGGAATTGTTTGCCATCAGGGAAATCAGGGAGGGCTTTGCCTTCTGAGGCTCAGAACACAAAGTCCTTCTTGACACTCTCTCTTGGATCCAGGAGCAGAAGAATCACAGACATACCAGCCTTGAAGACAGTTTCCTGCAGACAACAGCTCAAGGAGATGCAGATGATATTAAAGTTCTGGTGCTAGGAATACCATAGCAAGGCCAGCAGGATGAAGATGGAAAGCGATGGCAAATGTTGAATAATGGAACAGGCAATCCTATGGCCTCTAGGCAATGTCTCAGGGGACACAGGGCACTTTGGATTCTCAGCTCCATGGTTGGAGACGGTGCTCTGACCTTGGATGCTGAACTCCCTGCAGGCTCTGTGGAAGGAAGGCACTGTTGCTCTTTGGAGGCTGGGAATGCAACGTTGGAGAGGGGTAAAAGGGGACATTTTAGTGGGTGAAGAAGGCAAGGGACTGGGATAGGTTAGGATTGAAGTGAACCTCCCCAGGCAGAATTGGCTATTGACTGGTATGGAAATGGCAATATTAGTGTTAGCTATCTGAAGTCTCCTCGGATTCCTTTCTCCTTCCACTAAAGTGCTGTGAGCTGGACAGGGAGAAAAGCCCCCTAGAAAAAAATGTAGGGCAGAAGGAAAAGGGGTAGAGATCCCTTCTGCAGCTTCTCCTGCCCTGCATAGGATTCGCGTAAGCCTTCCAGTTCTGGGGCTTTGGATCATTGTAACAGGATCACACCCATAGCAACAGGATTGCCTTCAACTTCCACAAAAAAGCCCTCCAACTCTCAGCATTCTTCAGCCAGCCATGGATGGCTAGAGGATGCTAGAAAGTGTGGAACATGTTTGGTTTAAATATGCATAGTATTATGCCTTAAGTCTTTTTTGCACAGGTGGCAGACTATTATTGCTTTGACGGTGCTTTCGGAATCCCAAATATGGATTCTTAGGCCAAAGTGGATATACATTCAGAGGTAAAGAATGCCCCAACTTTGGCCAAATCCTAATGCACAGATTTCTGTGGGGAAGAATAATCAATGGAGGACAGACAATGGGAATTTCATTTTCTCCTGCATATGATTTTTTAAAAAACTCAAGTTCTTTCTCCTCTGGATATGAAGAACTTTCTGCATTTTGGTAAATTCTGATCAAAAATCACTTGAAGGACTTGCTTATAGAATTGAAATTTAGAAGTTGACATCCTTTCCTCATGAAGCATAGTAGCTACTGCTTTCTTGATTACTTAGCCTGCAATAAAGGGGTCATTACGGAAAAAAAAATGCCTTGATACTGTCAGGGCTACAGTGTAAAAGTGGTTCCAAACTCAGAAAACTATGGGTATCCTGTGGAGGGCAAAAGCATGCAGAGCTGAAGTTGCCTCCACCCTTCCCCTGCCTTGGAAAACACTTAAATAGCTTATTTTGTTTTCTGCCCTGGAGCACAGAAAGTGAAGAGTGGTTCATATGGTGGCAGAGGCTGTCTCACCCCTTGCTGCCCTGCACTCTTCTCTGTCCCCAAGAGGCCATCTTGGAGGTTGCTTTTGTGTCCTTGGAGTCACAGTCCGTGTGGTGCTTTCTACACCAGCTGCGAGGTCAGCAAGGGGGTGCACCGACCTCGGAGCCCCAGTTCTGACCTTGGAGCAAGTTTCTGAGGTTGGAGCTGGAACTCTGAAGGCTCCTATTTCCACCTAGGCAGTATCTACCATGTTTCCCTGAAAATAAGACCTAACTAGAAAATAAGCCCTAGCATGATTTTTCAAGATGCTCTTAATATAAGCCTTACCCCCAAAATAAGCTACAGTTAAGATTGTTAGCCCAGACGGTCGGGGAAACACGATAGTACGTCTGTTGCAATACATGATAGATGTATTGAATTATAAAATAATAATGTTAATATATAATTAAATATAAATAAATAATATTATTGACATTAATACTTAAAATAAATGATAATATACATTATAATTAAGTATTTGTAAAAACTGAAGTGGGCACCTTTGGACAAGAGGTAAATGCCTGTGTGAACAGATGAACATGAGACTTGTTGCCCAATGAACAATCAGAGTACAGACACAATGCATGAATAAGGTCAATACGTTGTGTGTTGCAGCAGATGTGCTTAATGCATGGATGCAAAATGCAAGATGGGTGCAAAAAGAAAGAGCTATTCCATCGGGTACGAGAAAGGAATCATGGTGGACTCTCAGGGCAAGCATCTTATGGCTTTCATAAGAAAAAATAAGACATCACCTGAAAATAAGCCCTAGTGTGTCTTTTGGAGAAAAAATAAATATAAGACCCTGTTTTATTTTTGGGGAACATGGTAGCAGCCACAGGACTGCATCTTAAGCAAGTAAGCCAGGCTGTGTATTCCAGAGAACCCAGATATGCAGGGCCAGTGCACCTGAGCTGGCCTGATTGGAAATTCTTTCCTTTCAGTGAAGGAAGGTGCACCGTGACGACAGGTGAGCTCCTGGTCAGGCCTTCTGTAGAAAGAAGGTCATTGCATTTGGATCCTAATTTTCTTAAGCAAGGGAGATTAAATTCTCCCTCTCTTTCTTCTATTACAACTGCTTGAGTCCACTTGAATTCATTGCCCTAGAAGAGGGCACACACAGCTAGCTTGGTTAAAGAGATAGAAATGTCTCCCTTAGTCAGTCAGCCATAGCAGCGGCAGCCCTACATTCCAGTGAACTAAAAAGCAACATTGCCTGGGGTCAGATACAGCAAAGGTACGCTTTGGGTTTGACATAGATTGGACTGTTAGGATTTCAGTGCAATGAAAACCGCAGCGCTCTCTGAGAGTACCCATCACAGGTGACCTCAGCTCTCCTGAGATGCTTAGCATGGTCTTTAAACCAACTTTAAAGTCCCTTACAATACATCCATCTGCATCTTTACCTTAATCTAATAGATAGTATAAACAGTGTGTATGTATGTGTACAGATAGATATAGTTAGTATAATGGAGAGTTAACTTGCAGAACAATTTGGGGTTTCTGTCCCCCCAGAAAACCCCCCACCCCGGAGTGAATTTCGTCGGAGCCTTTAATAGCAGAAGACAAGCTTTTTAACCAAAATCATTTTGCAAAGCAATGAAAACAATAAAGAGTTATCTTTAGCTCAAGCGCTGAGTCTGTGGCTAACCGAAACTTCCCCAGTTTCATTTCTATTTGTTTTAAATCCCCATAATTTCTCTAGTTATGACCTTCAGTTCATTAAGGTATAAACATGGGATATGTCTAATGATCCATGATCGCAGATCAGGGGAATGCCTGTACTTGGCGTTCCCACACATGGTACCTTTTAAGGAGAAGATGTGGTAGCTAAACATGCTGATTCCAGCTCGGAGCTTTGGATCTTTTCTACATGAGGCCATATCTGCTTTCACAGAATCAATGTCCAAGTGCTCCACATTAGCATTTCCTTCCCTGCTTTTCCACTGCATCAGCTCTTGGGGTGCTAGTAATGGAACAGCAAGAACACACAAGAGGAAATCGTGCTTCCCCCCCCCCCCGCAATTAAATGTCCTATTCCTCCTGCTGTATAAAATACTCAGCAGAAGTTCTGGATAAACACAGGAGCAAAAGTGGAAGCATCAACAACAGGAAGTAAGGAGCAAGTGGCTAAGGAGGATACACAGTGCAACTAACACCCCAAATCAGGGTGAGAATGAGGCAAATCCTTTCAGTGGACAACTTTATTCCTGTCTGAGTGGTATAGTCCTCACCGCTGGATATTCCCAATCCTCAAGCAAGTTCAGCATTTGCTTATCTGAAGACTAAGAGCCAATCCACAATAAAGAATGAGTCTTCCATGAATTGTGTGAAATCCATTCCATTGCTTTCACATTTTCAAAAGAAGGGGAAGCTCTTTCTTCTTGTGAAATTTTAGAAAAACCATACTTCCAACCATTTCTGGAATAAATCTTGACATTAAGCTGGTCTTTCCCTTGTCTTGCTGCTTGAATCATTTATTTAAGTGGTGATAATAAAAGATGTCAGCAATTCAGTTGTAAGCTCTCAAAGATTTTTTGTGTGCATTGACCTTTAAGTGTTTGGATCTTGACAGGTGAGGTGTTTTTAACGTCCCCCATGAGATATGGTGAGGGCAAAGGATCAGGCACGCTAATGATAAAATTACCATTTACCTTTTACCTCACCAGCCTCAGTGCCTGACATTATAAATGTAGGTAACCTTTCACCTGAAGGCTCTCTTTCTTCTGCACTGCTCAAGATTATAGTGAAAGGGCTGTACTTGCAGCTGCAGAAGATGACTTAAGAGGGAGGGATTAAGTGCATCCACAGACACTTCTCTCCCATCCAAAGGACAAATGCATGTTTTAGCAAAAGGCAATACAGATGGAAGGAATGTTTCTCTTCAGGAAGGCTTTTGTACAAGTATGCTTTGCAGGAATTTTGGAGGAGCTTCTGTGGCTATCCTATATGCTGCTCCTTTCAAATAAGCCCCACACTGAATTCAGTGGGACTTATTCCCCAGTATAGGATTGCAGTCTAAATTAGCTCGAATTCAATGCAGAGGTCATAATGTGTGACGTTACGTAGGCTTTTTGTTGCACAAACATGCATGGAGAAAGCGAGCGCATGCATAACACGTACACCCATGGATTGTCACGTGTGAGAAGGGGCCATTACACAGCCCAATGCAATAAAGGTGGTTGTTGTTTATTTATTTATTTATTTAAATAATTTGTATGCCGCCCAATTGTGCCACAGCACCTCTGGGCGGCTCACAACACAAGATAAAAATGCAGTAAAACACATTGTTCCTTGACTCATTTCCAATCTATTGTGTTTAAACTGGCATAGAATGTCCATTAATAGTCAGAAGGCCATGGTAACAAGACACATGGTCCTGACTATTCTATTGCTTCTGTTTGGCATTTAATTATAATAAACAGTGCCTTGTTACTGACTGTACTGATGTGACTTGGTTCCTGCTCCTGAAAGCTTACTGTCTATAGTGACTTATTTCCCCACAGCCAGAGATCATGTGAGACATGCAAACAAAGCCACACCATCTTACCTTGTAAATAAAACTAGAACAAGGTCATAAACCATCATTTTTATCTGTTTATAGGCCACAGCTTGGCCTACACAATGTATCCAGCCTAGGGTGGCCTGCAGATGAATATTAAGAAAACAAAAATCATGACTACAATGAAGACATAGAAATTATGAAAGGTTTTACATATCTCAGCTCAATTACCAATTCAGAAGGTGTCTGTAGCCAATAAATCTGAAGAGAGAGACTTGGAATGGTAGCAATAAATGAACTTGAAAAGATCATCAAGTTTAAGGACATTTTATTGGAGACCAAGGCCAAGATCATCTACACCGTTGTATTCTTGATCACTATGTATGGGTGTGAAAGTAGGACAGTGAAGAAAGCTGATGGGAAGAAAACTGATGCATTCAGAACATGGTGTTGGAGGAGAGCTTTGCAAAGACCCTGGACCTACAGAAGGATAAAAAAGCAGGTCAAATCAAGCCAGAGCTTTCCCTGAAAGTAAAAATGACAAAACGGAGGCTGTCAGAGTTTGGACACAGCATGAGAGGGCAAGGCTTCCTGAAAAAGACAATTAAGCTAGGGAAAGTTGAAGGCAAAAGAAGAAAATGAAGATCAACTAAGAGATGGATTGATGCCATGAAGGAAGTCCTTGGATTTACAAGAGCTGAGCAGGTCTGTCATGGAAGGGACATGGTGGAGGACTTTCCTACACTGAGTTGCCATAGGTCAGAGATGATTTGATGGCACATAACAACAAGAAACCTACGCTAAGGTACATTGGGAAAGCTTCTGACACATCTAGCTGTTCGATCTGCTGTCCAGGTGCTAAGTTCTGATGGGCATTTTCAAAGCTATCAAGATTGTTCTTGCATTTTAAATTAGACTTTGGCTGAACAATTCTTCAAATAGAGGGCAGCTTTGAATAAAAGGCCATCCTCAACAAAGAGGACTCGTGTTCACCACATCCTGCCTGCCAACACTTTCACTCTGGCTCATGAAATCTTGTGATACTGCTGTGAAATACAGCGCCCATCCATGGATCTATGACTGATCCCCCATATAATTTATCTGGGCCGCCAGATGTAAGAAACATGTATGTAAGCACACAATTATACATAATGCTTTGCCTGAGCTCACATGGTCTAGCTGTAAAATATTTTGAACAAAATGGCCTTTGTTCGAGATGGTATAACACGTCTTTATAATCAAATGCACATTCAACACTCAGGCAGCTTTGACTATGGGGTGGTATATTTATTTATGTTTATTTATTAAATTTGTATAAAATGAAGTAGAAATGAAATAAAAATCACCACCACCACCACACCATCTTTTAAAAACAAAATAACCCCTGAAAAACATCCTTGCTCTACAGGTGAAGCTTTTCCAGGGAGAAAAGCCATACTGGGCAGACTAGAACACATGGATGAATTAGCTATTATATTTGAGTAGAAGGTATTCTTGTGCAATTAAATTGGGTGGTGGGTTAACTTTGTCTGTTTTTGCTAGATGGAGCTCTGTGCCCTTCCGTTTCTGCAAACATGGAGGTGGGAAGCAATTTAGTACAGTGCAGGAGCCCAAAGATCACTGGCATTCTGTAAAATTACCTCCCATGAAGAAGCAGTGCAGTTAAGCTGAATGGGTAATTTTAATGGCATCCATATAACTACTAGCACTGCTTCATAAATCATGATAATTTAAGACTTAAAATGCATGGTCCAACATAAATCTTTATATTAAAATATTTGAAATTTTGTGGCGCATAAATGTTATTGGTTTGTGGCTGTGGGTAAATGGATTTGCAGCCACAAATCTTGCCACATTCACACCGCTATAATAGGATTCTCTCCAGAAAATCTCTGGAGAAAATTTAGGATTTAGAATCCAGAAAATGTAGGATTCTCTCTAAAAAGAGAAGATAAAATTGGTATTGAAATGGACCTCAGATGCAATAAAAATATTTTCTTATAATTAGATGTCTAAGAAGAAATTGTCCTGTATAAGCCTAATTAGATGATTTGAGCATGGCCTGAAAAGTGTCAGTCCCTGGAGAGATATGGAACTAACAAAGACATGGACAGCCAGAAGAGATGAAAATATAAAAGAAAAACCACTGAGATTTACTGATTTTACTGCTCATTACATATTTGTGAACATGCAAGAGGAATTTTCTAGAGTGGAAGAGAAGGAAGTAAAAAAAAGAAAGAAAATGCAGGCAACAAAGTAGAACAAAAACTGCTCCTTTAGGAGAAGTGAACGCCGTTCTCACACGCCCGCCCACGGCACTTCCTCAGCCCCCTTCTCCCATCGCTGCATTTTGTGGGTAGCGAACCAGGACAGAGTGCCTAGGAAGGAGCCTTCCCCTGGGAAACTGGTGCTCAAATCAAAAGTGTTGAAAAGGCCCTGGCAGAGATGTCAGGCGGACTGGAGGAATTGGCAGAGTTATTTCCAGGCTTATCAGATCATGTTCCACTTGTCTGAATACTCTTGTTTTACTTCTGTGCATCAACACAAACTCAGCTGCCAGCACCGAAAGAAAACAAGGCTCCTATTTCTCTCACACAAAGGGCTCAACTGTGCATTTCAGAAGGTGCCCCTCCATCCCCTTGCCGCTGTCCTTCTTTGTTTTGTTTGGAAAGATAATGCCAGCTGGGCGATCCTGCTGCCATGCGCTAGCAATTGAAGTCTATTCATCCTCATTTTTTATTAGCTTATTATTTCTTTTGCAAACCTTATTATGTACAACAATCCTGAGAAATAAATAACTAATCAGAGACAGATAACATTTCAGTATTTCAGGATAGAATAAATTTATGGCAAGGTTCAAAGACACTGCTTTTAAGTTCCCAAAGTATTATTATTTTTCTAATTTATTGCATTTCTATACTACTTTTTAAAAGCAGAAAGACTTTAAAAAGTTGAAAAACATTTGAATTAGGAGTTTAAATGCTTATATTTTACTAGACTTGGCCCGTACTTATTATAGCAATGTCATATTGACCACAATGACATCAATCTTCCCCAACTGGTGCCCTCTGGCTATATGGGACTTCAGCTTCCATCAGCCCCAGCAGTTGGGCCAGTAAGTTGAAATGTGGAGGGCCGTGGTCCAAAACATCTGAGGGCTGCCATGGTGGGGAAGGCTAAGTTGCAATGTTGCCCTTTATTTGAATGAAAAGGGATTTGTGCTTTTGGCACGCCTAACGGGATAGGAGTTCAGAAGCATGGCTATCTTTCAGGGAGCCTGAAGCCAGCTGCTCTCCTGGGTCCCACTGCTGTTGTCCTGCCAGGCAGCCTTCCCCCCTCCCCAGCCCTTTTTAAAACCTGGTGGTGGAGGCAGCTTCTCCCCCTTCTTCCTGGCTGGTCCTTGGGCTAAAGGAAGAAGCATGGTGGCTGGGTGAGCGTGTAAGTTGAGTGGGACACTTTAACACCCCATGTTGCTGAGAGGCAAGGATTCTTTTCAGGGTTCAGGAGGGCGCAGGGGCAAAGGCTCAGGATTTTATTGACCAGAGGCCAATGAGAAGAATGCGTAAAGCTGAAGAAAACAAAGCAGACCCCCAGCTGCAAAGATCAGAAGATGAAATTCCTACTGCCACAGGGAACCCCTTCCAGATCACTGTGGGTGTGACCCCAATAATGGCCTCTCCGTCTTTAGTATCTTTCTGGATCAGCCTGCCTCAAGGTTCTGAACTGGAGGGTCCCAGGGTTATACTCCAGGGACTTTGGGAATCCTTTGCACTAAGCTAGCAGAGATAACTCCCATCCCAGCTATTCTGCAAATAAGAAGCTGCCTAACTTCGAGATCTTGACAGGGACTCGCCTACTGAGTGAAGAACTCCCTGTCTGGATGCACACAGTGTCTGAGCAACACTAAGCATGCAAAGGTGGAGAGGCTCATGTGTCCCTTTTACGTTGGAGCATCCTAAGCTGTGGTCAGGTCAACATTCCAAGTGATTGTAGGCCATCTTGCAATTGGGGGATCTTGAAATTATATCAGTACATTGAGGGAATAGGAGTCTCTGGAATGTACCGTATTGCAACAGATACACTACTTGGGGCAAATTTCTACTGGCTTTCCAGATGCTGGGAAGCTGAGACAGGGAAGCAGTATAAGCAGATGGGCCTTTTGGACAGCCATGGACAGTGAAGAAATGTGGAGTGCTTCCCACAGTCTGAGACTCGTGAGGGCAAACCTAGCTATGATGGCAGCAAATGTGCAGTTCTTGTGGGATCCCCAGGCTGGGGCACTTTGGGGTGCAGTTGTGGGAGATGGGTTATTAGTCCCCCGCATGTGCTTTTCCCCTCCCTGTCATGGCTTCTTCCCAGATATTTTTCTTCTGGTGGGACCCCATGTCCAAAAGTAAGGGGTTAAGGAGTTTCAAGGAGAAAAGCACCCACAGGGGATGCATGGAGGGAGCAGTCTAGTTCTTGCTTATTATAAGGTTAATACACCTTGTATTTATCTCTGAACAGAGGCAATTTGGCCATCCAAGAATAACCATAGAAGAGAAAACCATGAGAACCATGTATATTTAGACTGGCATGTGAAACAATCCACTTATGTTGTAATTCACTGGCAAGAGAAACCATGTGATGTCTTACCCTTGTTGGTCTGTCATGTGGTCTGTACCCAGTTGTGGCATTTCCGTTTTGGTACCTTTGGTTTCCTGAAACCATGGAGAGAATCAACAGTCCAGGCCTGGGATCTCCATTTTACCACTGTTTGTAGAGAAACACCATGGAGTTCGGTAGAAATAGTGGCTGTGGAAGTGGATGCTTAGCCATCCAATCTCTATTATCCCCAGCACCTTAGCAAGACATGCATCATTGTCTGCCTTATTTCCATAGGTTGAGTCATGGGCCTGTCCCCCTGTTTACTTTCAGAGACAGGACAAAAGTGGGTAAATGAGCAGAGGGAGGAGAGGATATCATGGCAAAAGTATGCATTATTGTGCACCCCCCCAGACAGCCGTAGCAGGAATATGGGTCACAGATTCTAAACAAAAAACAAAAAACATACATGTTCCTTTGGGGGATGGGGTGGCTAGGAAGTATGCCATGATGCAGTACACTCAGGAGCGGGCAAAGGGAGAACCTGCCTCAAAACTGCAATGGACCAATCAGGATGAGGTTGTAACAGCGCAAGGGAGGAGATGTGTGGCAAGGGCAGGAGGATGGAGCGGGAAGCATGGAAGCCAGTTGCGCAGGGATCCACAGGGTCATCTGATGGGTGAGCTCAGGAAAAACTCTACGACATTGTGGAAATGGCACAGGAGTCTTTGCTGTGATGTGTGAGCCCAGCCACTGTGTACACACCTCTAGGCTGTGTTCTCCCAGCATGGGTGTGCCCTGTGCAAGCTTCCTAATCCTGTACACTAAACACACCCAGGACAAGAGGAAGATCATCCTGCTGGCTTGCCTCCTTCTTATGATCTGTGTGCTTGTAGACACTTCTGGGAAGTTGTGCAGATCACGTACAGGGAAAGAAGAGCTGGGGACATGTGCAGGTGATCCCATGTCCCCCTGTTTGTGAACTCGGTGTGCACATGTTTAGAATGTGTGCATAGTGCTCTTAATTCATGTACAAACAGGAAAACAGGTACTGCCTAATATCCACAACTGATTGTCAAGTTTTCATTTTTTTCATTTCAAGGAAGGAAGGAAAGAAAGAATAATATATATATAATTACATAACTCCCTCTCTCCCTCTCTTCCAGTAAAAAAAAAAAAAAAAAACCTAAAAAGGATAGCAGTATGGTTGAATGCAAATACCTTGGGCTTTAGAGCTGTTTATTGATTTTTCTATGGTTTCAAAGGAACATTCATCATGCAAAAACTTAGACAGGTGGCACAAAAAGCCAAGGAATAGAAGGGCTCTGGCTTGTCTTTAGCAGCAAGATTTAGGTCACAACATTTTTGAAAATTTGTCAATAGACTCACCTCCCAATACCCTTAAATGTGGTAGTACAGGTGAGAAACCTTTTAATGATAGGTATTTATATAAGTATTTTACAGTGATCTGATGCTCAGAAAGAAGCACAGCATTCCAGAATAAGACAAGATAGCGAGTAAGGTACGTGCCGGCTCTTTACAGAACAACACTTTTGCTATGATGTTCATTTAAAAGGGCAGGTCCTGGAAAGCCAGTAGAATATTGCAAGCAGGGAGGGACATTTGGTTACATTTGGAAAGTCACTGCGTGGAAATACAGATAGTTCAAAAATTACCTTTTAAGAGTAGACATTTTATACTAAATATGGGACTGAAGTAGCCACTTGCTAGCTTTTACAGATGGCATTTTGTTTAAAATTGAAGTGCTGCTAGGAGACCATTTTGAAGACATCTTCTGTTTGAAGGGAATGCTAGACCAGAAATTGGCCTTCAACAACACTGGACAGGAGACTGAGCAAGGCACAGACAGGTCACCTTTTACACTATGGGAAGTTGAACTGTATTTCTGTTTAATTACAATAATTGCAAAGCTGCATACACAGAAGCATATGCAAATTCCTGGGCTAGTTTGCCCTCTTTGTATGTTATTCACAGGATCCTTCCTAGGAGTAGCTATAGTGGGCATTCTGCAAAGTAATTTGCTTGTTGGTAAGCAACACTTGCATTACAATGAAAGCTGAGATGTTAAGGAGGAGGAAATGTAAGAGAATTTGTTACTACTGTGCAAATTTTCTTGGGCAGGCTGGCAGAATTTAGATGCAGAGTTGATTGCTGAGCTCTGGAATTTGGCAGCACATCTTCTGAGATGGCCTGGCAGAATCTGTTCAAGTTTGGGGGGCATGGAACAAGGGTCTCTGTGGGCTGGTTCAGACACTGCATCTTCACCGAACTGGCATACAGGTCTTTCCCATCCACCAAAACGCTCCCTCTGCCCTCCCTCCATATCTATATGGGGACAGAATGCCCAGATGTTCCTACCTACATGCAGATCAACAAGCATAGGAGAAAATCACATGGTTGAAAAACAAGCATGTTATTTTCAGCTGCAAGAACAGTATGTTTGCAGGCATCCTTCAAAGGTTTGGCCCTATGTGGATATGTGTGGGTAGTGGAATACACTTGTCCAGTTTTCCCCAAGCCATTAGGGAACCCTAAGAAACTTGCTGTTATTCTCATCCCTTTGGCTAAGATCAAGTGTGGAAACTTGCTGTTATGCTGAGCAATCCATGTTACTTATGTACTATTGTATTTCAATGTATTTTATCATGTTGTAAGCCGCCCCGAGGTTTCGGCAAGGGGCGGCATAGAAATGTTATAATAATAATAATAATAATAATAATAATAATAATAATAATAATAATAATACTTCTGTAGATTAGCCTTCCCCAATTTGCATCCCTCCAGTTGTGTTGAGAGCTGGAGTAAGCTGTGGTCCACAGATCTGAGGACACGAGGTTGGAGAAGGCTACAGGGAAGATCAAGGGCAGGGGAAAATCCCCAAGATCAGGTATAGCTGCTGCTTAATGCAATTAATCAATTAATGCAATTGTTTGTAACATTATCTATCTGCCTTTTGAGGTTTGAATGCACAGGGAATATTTACGGTTAGGGTTGCCAACAATTTTACTGGTCTTTTATCTGTCTTCAACAGCAGCTTGATTTGCAGATGGGAGAAAGTGTAAAACTTTCCATGCCATTTGTGGCATAGAAAGCATTAACTGCTAATTTTTGCAGATCAAGCTATAGTAAAAAAACTAAAAATAGGTAAGTTTCCTTTAAAAAAAAATCTGGTTGGTTGGCAATTTTGTTTATAGCTCCAGTGGAATTCCATTTAACATCCATTTGTGTGACCACTACTAATAACTTACTTAAGGTTGAGATCATTAAGCATATATTTGCCATCACTGCTGACGTCTAATGAACCAAATGTTTCCAGTGGCTTATTTCCAGGATATACTCATTGTTTCTTTCTGTTTCTTTCACTCCATCTCCCCCCACAACTCAAATTCATTTGTGCCTTTCATCAGTCACTCTGTTTTAGCTGCTATGGAAAGACAGATGAATAATTATCCAAATAAAACTTAAGAAGAGTCATTTAATGGGGATGGGGGTGACATGAAAAGGGAGCTGTGTGTATATTTGGGATACAGATACCTGTAAAAGATGCAATGGACAGCCTGATCCAAAGCATGAATAAGTCCAAGGTGGGTAGTATTATAAAATCCAAGAAGCAATGATCAAAAAGGCAATAATAAACCATATTAAAAACAAACAAACTAAAAGCAGACAGAAATGCCACAGAAACTAATCTGCTAATTTTAAAAATGTTTGCCAAAACAAAGGTATTGTTCAAAGGCTGCAAATGATTTTTCACAATGTAAGTTCGCTACTGGACTGACTTTTAACAATTTAGCTTCTGATCTCTCTCTCCCTCCCTCCCTCCCTCCCTCTCTCCCTCCCTCTTTCCTTCCCATGAAGTCTAAGAAGGGCTTGGACATTGTAAAAACTACCAGTGCACAAGTTTCCAGTGAAAGACAGCTTAAGTTTCTTCTCCTACCCACTCTGCATGCTATTCCTTTTTTCCCAAGCAATCAGCAACAAAGAACTTTTGTTTCTGTTTTTCCTTTTTACGAAATAAATGGCAGCAGCTGCAATGCTGGTATGACCCACCAGTTAGGTCTAGTTGTAACCACGTCAAGGACGTTAGATTCAGTGGTCAAAGACCAAGGGACTCATATTTCCAGATATCCTTTAAGAAATGGATAGGGGAAAGCCCAGATCACTGAAGTCGCTAATCTAGCAGCCAGAACTGCCCAACCTGGGCAAGCCGCCTTTTACCACAAAGCAAGCATTTCCTTTACAGCATCATGTTTTTATAGCATTGTGCTGTCCATTTTTCTTCAGCAGCAATTGCCTGTTGATGTCTTCCTCTGGGCTGGAATGATATTAAGGTTGTTGCAAAAGCAAAGGCAAGAGGTCACATAACAGAAAGTTTCATATCTAGGTAGATGCATTTCATATATATTCATTGATATGATTGATGCAATCTCCATTTATTTATTTTCCACTCTTTTTCCTTCCAAGGAACTTGAACTGACATACATAATTCTCCTCCTGTTCTCAATCTTATCCCATCAACAACAACCCTAAGAGGTAGGTTGGGCTGTGAGTCTGTGACTGGCCCAAATTCACCCAGTGAAGTCCATGGCCAAATGGGAAACTAGAACTCAGATTGCCTGAGTCCTAGTCCCACACTCTTAACCATGGCATCACACTGGCTCTCCATATACATCATATATGGAAATAATACTAATATTTTTATACCACTCCCCTGGGCAGGTTACAGGAGTCCATAAAACAGATATTAAAGTACAAATACAGAAATTAAAAGAGAGTAAAACACAATAAAATATATAACACAAAAATTGCATTTAAATATTGAAAATGCAGAAGTGTTAAAACCAAACTATGTGTGTATGGCTTTCCTTTGCCATACTTCTTTATTAATATATATTAAGATTTCACAATAAAGTAACAAGTATTATTATTAGTAGAAAGTTGGCTTAATCTATTCTTAGAATGTTAGACAGGTAAAAGCAGAGATGACAGTGACTGTTGAGCTAATCAGCTTCCCCGGACCATATGCAGAGAACAAGACACACCGATTCTCATTGCAACTACATGTGTGGGGAGGAGAGGTTCGTATCTTCTTTCTCCAGCCATGATCCTGCCAAAAACTCCACACACACACAGACATGCCTTCTCTATCAATGGGAACTCCCCCCTTCCTATTTTACATGTGTGTCAACTGATGTGCTGGGGAAATACCACCACTTTCATGAGGATGGCAGCCAGGAAAGGAAGAATTCAGCTTCCCCTTTCCCTGTCCTGTGGTACTGACGGAAAATCTCCACCAGCGCACAGCCAGTGTTGCGTGTTTGGAAATGTAAGCCCCCTGCGTGGTTGCTAACCACACCATTAAGTCAGATCTAGTTTGACTGCTCAGTCATCACCTACTCTCTTTCCTGCTCTGATCCTTGCTCAGTGTTCCCTGTCATGAAAGTGCTTTTTTTTCTTGCTTTGTGTACCTTACTCCAGAGCACTGCTTACCTGTCAGTCAATCCCACTGATTTTAACGAGCCTTTCTTATCAGTAGGTATGTCTAATGCTGCAACATAGATATAATCAGAATAATTTGATTTTTCTTCTTACATGCTAGCCCAGTATTGTTAGAGTTGGTACTAATAATTATCAAGAATATGTCAAGATTTTGTTTAAAAGAAGCCTTTTACCGAAACTGGACTTCTTTCGTAGCAAAAGAAAATATACTGACAACTTTTTTCCTTTCAAATCCAAAGCAAGCCACTTTTATAGATTCCCGAGTGTGTAGCAGGCAACAGTGCTTTGAAAAGGCATGGTTTGCACTGTTGCAGACCTGTTAATATTTAGTCACATACTTTTAAGAGACATGTGTGCAGATTTTCTTGGACCCCTGGAGAGGTTCACTCTTGTAATCAGCCGTTGTTTGTTCTTTCATTTTCATTTCAGTAACAGTCACCTATTAAATTCAACAGGCAACATGCTCTATTCTGCTCCAAAAGGCTTCAAACTGGGGCAGGAGGGAAAAAAAGCAGCTAAGCTAATCTAAAAGCAGGAGAAGTCAAAGTGAAAAACGAAAACTGCAAAGCCTGCAAAATGCAAGAAAATATTTTTTTCCTTGTGATTTGTTTCCAGGCATTAAAGGGCTTTCCATGAGATGCCACAAGATGAAGAGTGAATTGAATCAAGAATGCTACATAAATTGTGGGGTATAAATATTCTTCATTGGCATGCACATTCTTGGACCTACCTTCTTTGAGCAGTGTGAAACAGGACTCAATGCACCCAGGTTTGGATCCCTTAACAAGGCCATCGTTGGAAGTTTTGGCATTCTGCAATATTTGTATTTATGCACAGAAATAAAGGTAGGACATTAGTGGAAGCACAGCTTCGGCTGCTTTCACAGATCTCCTGGGAGCTACCCCCACACTCTAAAATGCTCCCTCTGTCTCCTCCACCAGCCCAGCTTTCTCTGTGTTGGTTTCACTTCTTCCCTTTCCAAGCCCTCTCCAAGGAGAAGCAAGAATGAGGAACAGCTGCCAAATTCTGGTGAGCAGGGTAGATTAAGCTGTACTCAGAAAAGCAATTCTTACCATCTCACCCCACTGCCCTGCCATAAACACATCAAAAGATGCCTCGGTGTCTGGTGGTGAAGACCAGGTGACCCCACTCCATTGGTGGGTAACTGTCAAAGTGTAATCTCTGTGTTGTATAGGCTTGCTAAAGTGCCTCCCTAACCCTGGAAGTTCACACATGTAACCTTTTGTTTACTTAACTTGGCCAGCCTGTTCAAGGTAACTTTAGTTTAGAAGGCCTGTCAAAGGCATCTAAGTAGAGTGAAATGTAACTTTTCTTTATGGTGCTGTGACGTGAATCCATTCATTTTCCTATCCATATCAAAGTATCCAATCACCTTCCTGTGTATTGTATTCACTGCCCTTTTGTGTATTCTATATAACCCTACGGAAACTAACATGGGATATTCCTACTTAGGCACCCATGGATCCATGCATTCAATTGTAAACAAACCTATTTGCCCTGACAAGAAACTGATTTCCGAGCCTCTGAATTGTGGATTGTGTGACAAAGCAAAGAAGCAGAGGGAAACAGAAACGCAGTGGTGACAGAGAGGTGAAATTGCTGGAGAGATCTTGTCCTAGGCTCTCCTCAAATCTGGAGCTAGTGTTGCTGATCTCCCTTCTCAGATGCACTTGTATGGATTCCCAAGTGTGTATCAGACAAAAGTGCCTTGAAAAGACATTGTTTGCACTGCCTGCAGACTGTTTATTATCAGTCCCAGGCTTAGTGTGCAATGGATCTTAACTTATATACCCTTTTAATCTGCAGTTCTCTGTGTTTTATTTTTCTTGAGAAGCATTGCAGCTTCAAGTAATCCTGTTAGAAATGCATCTTTCTATGTGTAAAAGCACACTCCAGTCCTTTCTCTTTTAAGTATCTGATCAAGCCTCTGTGACATTTATTAACCTTTTGTGAACAATAAGCACACAATTATGGCCTAATGGTTGAATCAAATAATGACTATAAGAAAGGAAGAGAACTGGTGTGGGTGGATGATTAGCCAATCAATAATGATATGAATTACAGTTTAAAAATTAGATGTGGTAGATAGTTATTAAGAGTGTAATTATTCATAAATGTGCCTAATTATTCATAATTATTCAGAAAGCTTATTACTTCCCTGATTGTCATAAGTGATCTCCAAGGCCAATTAATGTTTGATTATGGCCATAGGACTCATATGTTATTATTCTTCATTCTTTTTCCCCTTCCACCCCCTTTTTGTCCTAGAAAAAAGAATCCAGAGAAAACCAGAGGAAAAGTGTCAGGTTGACTGGTCTTTTAATGGAAGCTGCTGCTTGTTTTTCCAATGTTTTCCTTTTGTTTCTTCTGCTGCTGGTCTATTTTCCTCTGCTTGTTGCTGTTGCTGCAGCATTGCAAAGCATTGCAGAGGAAAGACTGGCATAATGTTTTGAGAGCAACAAAGCTGGTGTGAGGTCACCCTCCCCATATCCAGTAGAAACATTCTTGGACTTTGATAGAAAAAAAGTTCTGTAATATTTCAGCATTTCAAATAGGAAGGGAAAAGCCTTCTGTGGAGGGCACTGATTGGCTAATGCTGAGGGTATCTCTAATACACGACCTCTCCCAGTCCCCAAAATAGATGTGCATTTCTTTTTAAAAGGCTTGCAATTTGTGTAAATGAAATGGCGAGATGAAATCATACATAGACATGAACAGTATGTTTGAAACAAGAAAAGAAGAGCCAGAGTGTTTGCTGAATCAGGATTTGGCTTGCCAGTTCCTAGGGTTGAAAGTAGCTCCTTGCCACTCAGAACTAAAAAGCTGTGCACATCCATACAGTGCTGAATGACAGAAATATAGATAAATTTGTGGCCTTGAATGTACTGGTTGTTCTTGTTTAAAATCCCTTGGCAACTTTATTCTATTTTACTTTATTTTACATATACTTTTCTTCTTTTTGTATTCTGTTTATGTTAAGAGAGAGAGAGAGAGCAAGAGCGAGAGAGAGAGAGAGAGAGAGATTTAAAAAACCTAAAAAGCAGGGATACAGGACAATTCGAAGTATAGTAGAATTGGGCTGAACACTTTTTCCACCTATAGTTCCTTCCCTGCTCATGGGAGGGAAGGGTAGGTGAAAAGTCCATCACATGCTTTTGCATTTTAAGCTGGGAGCTTGCGGAAGGTGAAGAACCTAATATGACCACAGTTAAACTCTTCCGTCTATGTTTATTCCCAAGAATATCAGACTAAAGGGAGAAAAAAGACAGATAACCAATGCACTTGCTTTGGGAAGAACCCCAAAATCATCCAGGCTCTCTGTGTCATTGTGTCCGTAAAAATCCAAGATTTTTGCAGGTTACAGCCTGCATTTATATTTAATTAATGTTGTCTTTAATTCTTTGCGCGTGCGCATGCATGTGTGCATGTGTAAATGTGTGTGTGTATGTGCGTACACACACATACACACACACACACACACACATGCAAAGGTTTTGTAAGAGACGAAGCATCATTTGCTTTTCACATTTTCCTTCCATTAGAATCATTAAATTTCAGGACAGTATTAGTCACTGATAAATTAGCATATAGATGAGTTTTGGGGGCAGGGAGGAGGAGGTGATGGGTTATGAGAATGCAGTGCTACAATATAGAACTATTTGAGTTTTTTCTGTACCCCATGCAAATGGCTTCCTGAGCTTAGGACCACCAGGAATGCAATCATTTCTAGGTATTTCCATTTTTTAGAGCAATAATAATTGCTCAGAGTAAACTGCACTGATCCAGTGTTACAAACTGAACCTTCCACTTATCCCTCCACCATACTCATCTCCTGTTTAAGCAAAGAACTGGCCAGATTGTGATAGATCCCCAAATTTACCTCTCTACACTCATGTTAAATTGGTGCTGTGGAAGTTAGCACAGGATACATTGGGAAGTCCTCCCAAGCTATAGATCAGTCACCTTCAATTTCCTGCAGTGTGAACTTAGCCCCTTGGAGGAAAAGCTGCATCTGTGATGGACTTCCCCTTTGTCTTTGCTTGGATAGCAAAGAGGACACATTGTGGCCGCTTTGAGTTCTTTGTAAGAAAAAAGGTGGGTTAGACATCCAATAAAGAGAAAAATCAGCCTAGCGGTGCCAGGAAGCCCCGCGTGCGGGGACAACCATTCCCTGTACCTCTAGGCTGCTTTGGTGAGTTACTCTTAGGATCCCGCGCTGGTTGGTGAGCTGGTTGGATGTTCCATTGCATGTTAAAAACAGCCGACTATTTCACAATCTCTTTCTGCTTGGTTCCCTAATGCATACGCTGAATTCAAAAGTGGAGTTAATCTGATTGTCTTGCCCAGCTTGGAGTTGGTCTTAACTCCTGTGCTAGTCTGCTTGGTACACATGCCCACCTGTTCATTAAGGAGTGGAAAGGCAGCACTTTGAGGAGGGGCACCCTTCTCTGTACACATGTGTGAGTTATTAAATATTAGTAAGATTGAATTACTATTTGATAAGGCCTGTTAATATATGGGTAGTAGCAGCCTATTTCTGTGAAAAAGAATGTTTTGCAGGATGTTCTGCTTCAGAGGGTGGAGGTGCAAACATACTGGATTGTCATGTCATTCCAAGATCTTAAGCATAACATGCATTCATTATTTTACTATGTTTCTATGCCACCCAATGGCAACACTCACTGGGCAGGTCATAATAATTAAAGTTATAAAATATGATGCTATATATAATTACAAATGTTTACATGGATCTGTAAACATAATATAAAATGCTCAAAAGGGGAACTATGGTATAAAACCAAGATGAAAAGCAGTACTGGTGTAAAGTTTAAAATGCAACGGGCTTGAAAAGAACAAAACTGAAGGGCCCAACATTCCTGGGGGCATAAAAATGCCTTTACTTGGAGTCAGAAAGCCCATGGTACACCTCAGGTGAGTCTCCCAGGCTTGGGCTTTCCACAACCGGAGTGCCATGACTGAAAGGGCCGTCTCTTGCTTTGACAGGAACCCCAACCCTAACCCTAACTCACCCTCAGTCCTTGTGCATGGGTTATCCTGTCGTCTGAACTCAATCAGTGCAGGCCAGAGGCGGGCAAATGTTAGGCCTGCATGTGTCCTTGCCCAAATTCCACAGTCCCTTTGCATGTGATCAGTCTAGACCTCCGGCAAGAACAAGCTGTCCCTCCGTGGGAACCCACTGCATGGTCAGGAAGCAGGAGAGAGGAAAGAAATGGCAGAAAGAGAAAGGGCGTGATCCACAGAGAGTGATCCTGTCTGGTCCTGCTCACTGCTGGCCTCCAACAGATTACAGCTCTCAACTGGAGAAGGGATTGCCCAGGTGTAGTCAGACAGATAGACCAGGGACCCAGCTTGGTATCAGGCAGCTGCCCATGTTCCTTTTTCATAACCTAAAATGCTCACTCTCTGTGTACACTATACTGACATCGGGATGGTGGTCAGCCTGTTTGATGGATAGGTCAATATTGTCAATTTATTTCAGTTTTGTTCTTTATTCCTGGTCCAGGAAGTGTGTTCTATAAAATGCTTTGACCAAGAAAGGAAAAAGGGAGTTCTGTAGTGATAGAAAGGACCAGCTCTGGTCTCAGTACCACACTAGGATTTTACATTGTCCCCAGCCTCTGTTTTTCAGGCCTCTAGTTTCTAAAGTACTGTTTGTTTATTTACTCATTTATTGCATCACCCACACATAAGAAGATACTTATTTTGCTACTTTCATTATCAGCACAGGGTTTTTTGTTTTGTTTTGTTTAGTAGCTTCTGATTGCACCCCCCCCCCCGCCTTATATAATATTGCAGCTGTCCTGGTTCTCAATGAGTATTATTCTGGAAGAACTGCAGTTTAAAAATCTGTTACTTTTATTTTCTTGTATTAATAATTGTTTTACAGATAACATTGCAAGCAACTTGTGAGGAGTTCTGGACCTTACGAACAGCTGTTAAGAGAGCCAAACAGAATGGCAAGGTTGTAATTCAGTCTCAGGGCTGAAAGATTCACTGCCACATAGCCAAACCCGTAAGCTATATTCGTACAGTGTGGGACATTAGCAGGATCTCTCAATTGAATTACAGTATTGTATTCCACCTGGGACTCAACACTGTAGTGTACTTAACAGTGTACTACATAAAGAGGTCTGGGAGTAATGGCTCTTTATAGTAATAAGATTTTTTTGTTAAATCAAAACTAGGATTATTAAATGGCCATTTCTGTGACATAAATGGAGCTTAAACATACTGCTTTGGAAAAAAGGTGCACTTGAGTAAAGCAACAGTGTTTTGTTACTTTCATTAACAATTACTAGTATGTAAAAAAAAAAATCTAGAGCTTTTGCAGATGGGGAATAGATGAAAAGTCCATTTCAGTTTTAAAATGGTTTCAGGTTTCCAATACAAACAGTTTATATTGACAATGTTTATGTTTGGATTTTTGCAATGGATTCTTTTTAATTAGGCAGCCAAAAAGTAAAATCTTAGAGCTAGAACAACTAAATTACGTGTCTGAGTAAATGTCATATGTATTTATTTACCTATTATTTGTGTACTGCTTTCCAATGAAATTAGAGGAATTAAAATAATAATATAGCAATAAAATAATTACTATTATGATGAATGAGGATTATATCAATGATGATAATAACACCAATGGGTTGTTACAGTCATTACAGGAAATGAGTTGTATTATTTTATTTCAGTTGTCTTATCTCAAGAACTTAAGTTCATCTCACTCTGCCCTTGTGTTCCCTGGCCTCTTGTGTGTGGGGCATTTGCCACCCCAAATAAAATTGCCCAATGCATCATGGTTCGCAGATAACCAGAGAGTACCACTGACAGCTGCCATTTGCCACTCTGCCTGCCTCCTGCCCTAAAGATTTTCTTTGGGGCAGAAGAAGGCAATCGGTTGGGCTCTATTGCAGCCCATCCCTCATGTGTGTGAGCAGGAGGGGCAAGAACAAACTGAGTGTGGGGGTGCCCAGTTGGGGGCTGCAGTACAAGCCACCGTGGTACTAAGAAACCATAGAACAGACAATTGCTTCTGTCTGTGGCTTCTGAGGACCAAATGTACCAGGCTGAAACACCATGATGGGGTTCAGACGACACAGCCGACCAACTGTGGTAGCAAATGACTGTGGCATGTCATGTCCTATCAGTCCATCCAAGTAATAAGATATAAGGCAGAATACAGAAATGGGACTGTCCCATCCCCCTAGAAGTAGCCTTTGACTCATCCTAAGCAGAATCCTCTGCCGCACTCTGGGGAACCCAAGGATTTCGGTCATAGCCACCAAGAGGGAAGAAGCATAGCTTCATAGAGTTTGAGGGAAGCCGTGGGCCATCTAGTCCAGCCCCCCACAGGGAATGGATAGCCCCAGGGGATGACTATCCACCCTCTGCTTGATGGCCTCAGCATGCAACACTATCCTAGGCAATTGGTCGCATGGTTGTACCACCTTTCTCATCAACATGTTTCTCTTCTCATCAACAGGTATTTCAGCCTATGGCAGGAACAGCCTGTCCTCCTTGTGAGTTACTTTACACAAGTGCAAAAAAAGGAAACTATAAAAGATAAACATGGCTCACATGGCTTTGTGTGATTCTACCCCTATAGGCAGCTTAAACTTAACCTTAAATTAATTAATTAAAATGTATGCGGAGTGCTATGTGATCAGCATAGCCCACACAATATTGTTAGCAGTCACAAAAGTCCTTGTTGGAATCATAATCCTATGCTTAGCTTCCATGTTTAGGATTGTACTGTGGATGTTGGTTTGGGCTCGAGGGAACTGCAATGGAGTGTGTTCCTCCCCACTGCATTAGATAGAACCAAAACGAAAAAGTCCTCTTCTTTTACGATAAAGGCAAGGTTTGTGGAAAAAAGCTAGACACAACAGAAATAACTCACTCCCATATATTTTTCTTTTTAATTAATATTTCATGATCAGTTAACCAGCAGTCTGTTATCCTCCTAATAAAGCAAAGGTATTACAGCCAATAAAAAAATATTTATGGCCACTTTTTTATGTTTTAATCAAGGGCAAACCTCTCAACATATTCTTTTTTAGCTGCTTGACATTGCACATGATTAAGGGAAAAATAGCTTTTTATGCTAAAAAGGAAATGCTCATTGAGGTTAGTTAATTAACACATCGTCCTTTAGAAATGCCATAAATCCACTGTAATGAAAAAAGAGCTGGAAAGAATAGCAGGATCATTTTGTAGGGAAAGTTTGCACTGGACGCAAAGTTGGCTTGGTTCTGGACACCTTGTCTGGTGCAGCTTTTGTGTCTTGACAGTTGCATGGCAAGCTGAATCGCAGCATTTGTTGCCTGAGAAGATACACAGGCAGTCCTGAGTTACGAATGAGTTCTCTCCCTGAGAAAACAGAAATTTGTCTTTAAGTCAAATTTGTAGGTAAGTTGGATCATGTATAGTCAACCCTACACATTTGTGGAGGTTAGGGGTGAAGGGCTCCTGTGAAAGTAGAAAAACCACAAAAATCCCTAGCTTCCCCTTCACCTAAACTCACCAGTGCCTCCGCCTTGTAGCAAGGAAATGCCAGACAGATTTCTATTTCTGGATGGGCAGGGCAGGAAGGCATGCTTTGGAGGTCTCCCTTCCTCTCCTTTTGCTTTCTTTCTCTTGTTCTCTATGGTGATACTTTGGAGGCCTCCCTCTCTCCCCTTTCACTTCCTCTCTATGGTGATGACAAGGTTTTGCAGTACTTTTTAAAAATTAATACTTTTTATGGCATTTCTTCATAAATATGGGTTGTTTGTAACTCAGGTGTTCATAAGTAAGGGACTCCCTGTATATACATAATGTCAAGATAGCAAATCAATGTCTTTTTCCTATACAGGGAAGCAATGCTAATTTTATACAATCACTATGTGTTATAACAACCTATTTTTTCTGGATTTATTTCTCTAACATAACCATTCCCTCTTTTTAGTGTGTGGTAATAGAGATAAAATTGGGAGGATGGAAGTATTTAAAGCTTTGAGATGTGTTGAGAATTTTTCAGCTGGCTTTCTAATGCAACCCCATACCCCATTCTTGGCTTTTGCTATTTTGAGAGAAAATGGAATGTTACACCTTTTCTGCATTGATTTACAGTTTGCCATGAAGGTTTGTAGTGAATATCAGTGAGTTTTCTTTCCAGTCATCCTAACTTTGCCATCTTTTTTTTCCTTTTTTTGGTGGTGTGCACGGGGCGGGGGTAAAATAAAAGTGCAACTCCACTGTCACAATTTTGCACAGTATCTCAGAGTGGCATCAAAAGAGCCTGACATGCAATTCAACCCTATGCATATTTATTCAGAAGTAAGTCCCACACTGTTCAATGGAGCTTACTCTAGCTAAGTATGCATAGGACTGCAGCCTCATTGTTTGCTAAAAAGCTCTTAGAATAGCCATTTATGGCCAGATGTTCACGTATATTATTGTATCTGTCACGTATTTGTCCATACATTCGGCTGGATCCTCCTTGGATCCAACAAGAGCATTCCATGACAATTGCATTCATAGAAGAGACAGAAGACATCTTTATTTATGTATTTAAAACTTTTATATCACATCTGCTACTGGGGTCTTGGGATGGTCTCACAAAAAAAGCAAAATAAAGCCCAACATCCAAATAATTTCTTATACAGTAAAACCCCACAATTAAAATCATAGTCAGGTCTTAAAAGAATGGGAAAATAAAAAGGTCTTAACCTGGTGCCAACAATAATAGAGTGTTTTATTAAAATAAATGAAATAATATAGTAAATCCTTGCCCAGTTTGTGGGAATCAGCTTCCCAAAAACCACAGCTCAGGTGTCTCTCGTGGGTGGAGAGGCTGCCATGAGAAGGATGGGCTCAGAAAGTCCACTTTTGTCAGCATGGTGGATCTGGAATAAATCTTTATGCAGCCTGTACTTTGCTTTGCATGCTGTGATGGCTGATATTGTGACAGCAGTCTGGGCTTGCTGAGGTCCCTGTATGGCTAATGAAAAACGTCTTTCAACCAAAGGACTGAATTACATTTTGGAAAAGTTCTCAGAGGCCACATTCCAGAAGAGAATGGGAACAAAGTCAAAGGGAGAGGAGCCACCTTCTCCTCCAATACCAAACTTCTTCCATATTTTACTTTTTGACAGTAACTAAACCTTAAGCAAGGCATTAAAACAGAGGAAAGCCATGAAGCCAGTAAACAATTAGTAGCTGGGGGAAAGGGGGTGGAGTCAAGGGGAGGTGTGTGGCCATTGAGGGATCACTGGAGGACTGAATCGGAAGCTTGGGTAGCCTAGATTTGGTCCTAA
The DNA here is from genome assembly GCF_004798865.1 of Varanus komodoensis. Lineage (NCBI taxonomy): Eukaryota > Metazoa > Chordata > Lepidosauria > Squamata > Varanidae > Varanus > Varanus komodoensis. The sequence goes on along the minus strand of NW_025336481.1, from coordinate 37,459,268 downwards.
TCCTTTGCACTCCTGCAGTATGTTGTCCCATTGCATGGGTCCCATTCCTTGTTTTGCACAGTCCAGTGCTTATGCAGCGGCTCAAAGGACCAGCCTTTTATTCCTTGCAAAACCTTCTTTGCTTTTTTGCTTAGGATCATGATGATCACTTTCAAAGGCCACTGATTTGAGAAATGGCCCATATAATAAGTGCTGACTGAACAATTACTATACTAGCGGGCTAGTGGCGTAGATGTTTGCTCTGCTAATTGTACTTAATTTACTGTGACTTTCCCCTAGAGGTTCCTGTTGATTTGAGAGTGTTACGATTCTGTGCCAAGATATTCCAGGGGGAGAGTGTATCAATTAAAACACTCAAGAGAATCATTATCAGAGTGTTCTTTACAACAAGATGCTGATAGGCCCAGACCATACCGAAGCTGGTATGGAAACTCATAGCCAGCCATAGGGACTATGGCAATCATTATGTAGCACAGGGGTCTCAAACTCAACTTACCTGGGGGCCGCTGGAAGTAGAGTCTGGGTGAGGCTGGGCCGCATCAAGTATTCCACCACCGCGGTGGGGGTGGGCCGCTCATCCCGCGGCCGGCCTGGGTGCCGCCGGCGCTTTGAAGGCCGCAGGGCCCCTCCCCCGTGCCCCGGCCGGCCCGGCAATTGGCCCATGGGACACAAGTTTGAGACCCCTGATGTAGCAGGAAGTCCCATGGAGTCAGTGCCACTCATCTGAAAGACCCTTTCTTTGCAATCAGTTTTTTCTTACTGGGAGCACTAGCCCAGCCATTCGGTTAGTTTTTAGAAGCTGTCAACCAGACATTTTTGGTAGTGCAACACCAGAAGCTTGGGGGAAAATTGGACAACTTGCAACCATTCTCCTGCTGCAAATAAGTCAATTTTTGTGCTTGAGATTTCCTTTCAATATCCTACTGGAAGGTGCTAATATTGCAGGAGACCTTCAGTTCTGGGAAAGCCCTCTGCACGGACTCCTTCCATCTTTCTTCTCTGTTTTTCATTCTTGGAAGAAAGAAAGAAGTTATTGATCTCAGACCATTATATTAGAGGTACGTAGAAGAACATTCTCCACAGCAAGAGCAACCCACTTCATGTCTGATTATTCCCCACTGTCTTTTCTTCTGTCCAAGACACACCTGCATTGACTTTCTGCATTGTGAACTAGCAAACTCACAATTGCAGTGGAAGGCGAGGTTCTCCTTCATTGATGTTCAGGTCCAGGGTATTTGAAGTTTAGTGTATTGGTCAGTCAAAACCAGCACTTGAAATTGTGACTTGAAAAAAAAAAGTAGTGCTTCATTGAATCTTACAAAGTATCACACTTCTATAAAGAACCATATGTCAATATGTTACATTTTTCAGTTTTAAAAATGAATTTTATTGTGAGTTTAAAGATCAAAACCAAACCAAAAACAAAATTAAAATTGAGAAGAATAGTGCTATAGTTTTCTTACATGAAATCTGAGTTAATCTATTACAATGAATACACACACTCACACACTCTATGTAGTCTCATTTCTTTTATGTATGGTTTATTGGCCAGTCAAAAGCGGCAAATGAAATTCTGTCTACAAGAAAATAAAAAGCACACTACAATGAGTATTTATTGTCACACCTGCACAAAGAGCCATATGAGCTAGTTTATTTTTTAAAGTCACCTTTAACGTACAAATATTCTACAACAGTTTCCATTGCCATAAGTTGTAGTCCATATAGAATGAATGCAGTATATCTAAGCTTTCACACTGTATTCAGTGGGACTTACTTTCAAGTAACTGTATTTAGGATTGTTTTCCTAGCCTCATTTTTAACTGACAGAGCTGAAGACTTTGAACTCATTTCATCATTAAAAATGGCATCTGCTGAAATCCAATTTGCAAAATGTCTACCAGCTTGGAAGGTCATTGTTAAAGAAACTTCTGTTTTACACTTCAAGGCAGATGTCAAAAGTAGTTAAACTGGCTCATGAAGCCACATCTTTTACCCCTTTGCCCACTGTCTGCTTCACGCTAGTCCCAGCTGCCAAACAATAAAGTGTTGGCTCACCTGCCTATTTTGCTTTCTCTTTGTGAGTCTCCTCTTGAGATAGAGATCAGTGCAAGGAAAGGTGAGAGAGAAGATGGATTTTTAGGGGTCTTGTGAAAGGCATTTTGATGAGAAACCAGGTGTCCTTAATGCCTGCCACAAGATTTATTAGAGTCTTCTTCAAGCAGCTCATGCTGAGCATTCCTGAGTAATTAGAATGCAACATATCAATAGATGGGCACTGACCTTTTCTTGTGGGCCCCTCTGAAGTGTTGGAGAATCTGCATTGCATCCCTCCATTTAGTCAACTTCACCTTTAGTGTTGCACCCTGGTGGATATTTTAAGACATGTTGCCATACCAGAAACATTGCACAAAAAATGCATTGTGCTACACCTGATTTGGTTCTTCTGTAAGGAGCAGTTATTTGAAGCTTAAACTTAATAATACCATCTCAGTGAGAATCTGTGGATGACAGAAAGGAAAGGTAAAAAGTTCATCTCACTTGCAATGTATGGATGACCCATACAAACTGTCAAGAGATTCTCTGTAAACTAGGACTGAGCTGAAACTGCCCACTCTTCTCTGTGAGGAAAGGGTGCAGTTTCATGCTAAATCAGGGACACAGAAAGCATTTTCCTCTGACCTGATTTTAATCAGTTTGCTGAGATCAGAGCAAAATGTGGATTGTGTTGGAGCATGTTTGGCAGGGAATGAAATAATTACATTGGTAACATTGAAAGGGAAAAATGACATCAGCAAGAAAAATGACATCCAGAGAGTAAGTTAAATGGCGACCAATTAGGAACAATATTATTTGCTTGGATTTAATAGACTTAACAAATTGCAGAAGTTATCATTCAAAGGCAGGAAAAGTATATTTCCTAAACAATAATTTTGGCTTGCTAAGGAAAATATTATGATAAGATTCAGGTATATGCATGGGAATATGACAAATGCATATTAGCACAAAGTCTGCTGTTGGTATTTTTACTCATTTTTCTTCCCGTCATCTGGAAAACAGGCTTGCTAATTACTCTCTTGCTGTCTACTGTGTGAATGTCAAAGGCATTTAACATTGAAGGGTAAAAGAGGTGCTTAAACACTTAATTGACCTCAGGATTCCACATGACCAAATTCAGATGTGCTCATTTACCTGCTATAACTCATTAATACTGGATGCAGGCAGGTGTCTCAAGGCTTGGCTCAAACATCTGAAAGGAATGGTGCACTGAAGCATCCTAACATTTCTTGTTTACAATCAATATAACTGAAATGGTTTTATATGGATTAAAAGCCTGTTTGAAAGAAGAATCTACAGCATCTATAAACATTCTGCTTGTGTGCACCTCTTATTTAGGATCATAGTTCTGAAGGTACAGCAGGAAAGGTGATTGTACTTGTTTTTGGTCAATCACTGGTTCTCTCTAGCCCTAAAAGACACATGTTTATATAATTAAAATGAACAATTTCTAAAACTCTTCTTCCTGCTTTAATGGCTTAAAGTTAATTTACACTTTTAATACCAGAAACTATATCAATATTTGCTTTGCTGCTCAAAAACATCATATGCAATGCTTTTCAGACTCAGTTGATAGATAGCTTCCATCTAGAGTTGTAACAAATATTTGTAATTTTCAGTTTCCATCTCGAAATGTGCATTCTCAGCAGGAAAGAATTCATGTTGCAACAGTAGTCAAAATATGCCAAAAAGAAAGCTTTCATTCTTAAAACCAATTGCCCCATTTCCCCACCCCTACCCCTGCTGTTTCTCTCTGGCAATGAGTTTTGCATAAAAAGATAACATTCTTCAATACACCCAATCACATACAACACAGCAAATGGAAAGATATGTGAGCAAATGTCAATAAATAGTGACATGGTTCAGCACAGCCAATCAGGTATCATGCCATGTGGTATTTGTATTAATAACAGACGTGCTAGTAGCGTATTTAAGAATGTGAGAACATAACAGCCCTGTTGGATCAGGCTGTTTCCACCTAGCTGAGCATTCTGTTCACACAGCAGCCAGACAGCTGCCTACAGAAAATTCACAAGCAGAGGGTGAGCAGCATCACTCACGTTTCCCAGCAAGTAGCATACCTTCTCATAGTGCTTCTGATCATGGAAGCAGCAAATAAACGTCAGGATGAGCTGAAGACTAGAGGACTCCCCTTCCCCCACCCCATGAATTTGTCCAATTGCCTTTGAAAGTCATCCATATGATCTATCATCAATATGTCTCATGCAAGTGAAATCCTTAGTTTAACTATGTGCTGTGTGAAGAAGTACTTCCCTTTCTCTGTCCCGAATCTCCCACCGATTACCTTCATGGGATGATTGCAGATTGTAATATTATGTGGGAAGGAGAAAAAGGTCTCCCTATACATTTCTCCATACCATGCTTAACTTGCACACATCAATCATGTCTCTCTTTACTCAGCTGTTTTTAAACAATTCAATCCTGGCTTGTAAAGGAGTTCCTCCAGCCCCTTGATCATTTTAGTCACCCCTTTCTGCACCTTTTCAAGCTCTACACTATCCTTTCTTTAGGTGCAGTGACCAGAACTGTACACAGTATTCCAAGTGTGGTCACACTGTAGACTTGCAGGATGATATTGGCAACATTATTTTCATTTCCTTTTCAAATAATGCTAAACATGGATTTTGCCTTTTTCACAGTGCTGTGCCTTGGCATTTCCATGTCCTCCAGAACCCCAAGAGCTCTTTCTTGGTCAGTTACTGACACTCTGGTAGCATTTGCTTGTATTTCATGTTGGTAATTTTTGCACCAAAATGTATCACCAGGGCTTTTTTTGTCATAGAATGCACCGGAATGGCGTTCCGGCACCTTTTTTTCCAATGGATTTTACAAAGTGATTTTGAATCGCCTGTCGGTGTAGCAGGTCAGCAGCAAACATCATTAACATGGTGCTTGCGGGCTGCTTTTGTGTCTGCGCCACCCAGCTTGGGACGCTGCTCAGCTTGGGATTGGTGTGTGTGGTCACGCACTGAGTGCTTACTGCCGGCGGCGACGTGAGTTCCGGCACCTTTTTTTTTTTTTATAAAAAAAGCACTGTGTAACACTGTATACTTACTTACATTGACCAGTGAGTTTAGTGCCACAGAATTCAAACATGTGGTCAAATGTATAAAAAGGGTTTTTTTTTAAAGCATAAAACAAAATGGAAAAAGGATAGTAATGTCGATTCAGCCCCACTTCACAATCTGTACAAGGGTTGCCTGGAATTTGTCCCTCTTGGGCTTCTTCTCATGGTTGGCCATCACTTAGGAAGTGCGCCATGCCAGGAATGCTTGCACAAGTCCAGTTGTGCAACTGGCAACCTTCTTCCACAGCATGTCCAGCACAAGCGGAGGTCGCGAGCCACGTGTATGGCACAGGGACGACACTTGTGTGTTTGCATGGCCTTGATTCCTGCAGGGTTCCGGCGTGAACACTAGTACTGTCCAGAAAGTCAGATGAATGGCTGCCAGAAAACGGGCCTGAGTCTGAAGAACTGAGCCCAGGGATTCCTCACATGTGCCTAGGTTGTACTGAGCTGATATCCCGTGCACCAGGGGGAGAAAGAATCCAAGGTTTAATAGGCTAGGTTTATGGAAGACAATAAAAGCAGTCTGTTGTAAAGTTAGCAAGTAAGAATTCACATCTTCTGACACCCAGCCCTGGGACTCAGCCTTAGAGTAAATGTAGTGCAGTTACAGCTTATTCAAATGTTACTCCTGCAGTAGTGATATCCCTTGTTTAGTGGCCTTTATTAAGGTTTAAATGAAGTGTTGACTTTTTCCATACTTCACACTGAAGAAAGAAGGAACAGACCTCTCTCTGCTTTGACCTTTAGGAGCCGTTTCATAGCCCCAAGCCCTGTCATTAACATAGCAGCTCGCAGTAATGTTTATGGTGGAATGTAAAAAAGCTTGCATAGAAAACAGAATCTTCTGCTTCCCCCAGGTCACTAAAAATTATTCTACACAGCATTAACTGGGCATATGTATGTTAAAAAAAAATCTGTGATGCCTTCACTGGCAGCTTGGAAAGTACACCTGTCCTATTTGGATTTGCAACAAATATCATTTTGTCCTTCTTTATTGCTTTTCTAATATCTTTTGATCATTATCCATGCTTTTACTGTGCATAGCAGCTAGAAAAATGTAGAAAGATGGGAAGGAAGGAAGGAAACAGGGAGAGAAGAGAGAGACTGAAAGACAGAACAAAAATTAATTTCTTCTGTCAAATATTTGCCTTCCTTCATAAAATTGTGCCTTCTGCTATTCTTTGTATGTGTGTGAATTTAAGGCCTGAAAGCAGTGACCCTGTTTCTTAGCAACAAGCCTGGTTAGGCCTAAATCCTGGTGGATGAGATGAAAAAAGGTCAATTAATATGGCAGGCCTGTCCTTATCAATATGCTATCATGGCACCAACTTTTATTTCTTTACAGTAATATATCATAATAAGTTTTGTAGCTCTTAATACTTGCAGTTCTCCTCTTTGAATAAAAGCATAACTAAGACTTGAGGGTATGTCTGATAGAACAGAAAATGTAACTATAAAAAAAATCAGAATAGAAATCATCTGACTGCTGACTATCCTGCTGTGTTGCCTGCAGCAGTTACATATTTCCATTGAGTTATTTTATGATCAGGCCAGTATGTTATTGAAATATTATCTCTTTAGCCTTTCTCATTCTGATAAGAAATGACAGGCTCTCAGAACAGTAATACACATGGAGAACAAAATATGGGGCTGTGAGGAAAATTCAGCTGGGGCAAAAACGGGCTTGGCGATATTCCTCTTCTACCTTCCCAACCATAAAGTCCTCTTTATCCAAACAAGAACATATTCCCTTTGGTAAAATAATCCAATGGGGTCATATTCCCTATGCTTACAATAGCCTGACATTTTTCAGTGTTACTGCTTTAAGGGGGAGATTGGGCAATACTCTAGAATTTTTCCTGCTTGTTGATTAATTTTTTGTGCATTATTGTTGCATGTTTTCCTTTATGGAAATAGCTTCAGGTGGAAGGCATTGCCCAAAAAGTATGGTTAAATGGGTGTTATGGTTTACATATGCACAACATTGTAAGGATACAAGGAAGCACATGCTCCTTGAATCTCATAAAAATAAAAGTTCTAAAATGTACAAATTAGTGATCTGATTCTTTTTGAAGAATACAGAAATGTAGGATGCAAACCTATAAATTTTTTGGAAACATAATTTAGCAGTTGGGTGCGATTGCCTCAGGACAAGGCTAGATCCATGTTTATTCATTCTCACTAAATGTTTTATGGTCCTTTTTCAAGGACCTGTGTGAGCTGTTCTTTGTGGAAATGTTGAACTTTCTGGGTGCACCGAAAAAGCAAATGGAGGAACATCTTCCACACCACTTGTTTAATTTCAGGCCAGTGATTGTCAGTCCATGTTTCAGTATAATTTTGGCATTGTCCATGTCACACCATTCCTCGTTAACAACAACAAAACAAAAGAATACACAGCTTAAAAATTATATGGAAGACAAGTGCATTAATTTTAATACAATATATTTTCACCAAAGCGGTGTTTTCAATATCTAAGTGCTCTCACCATGTTGCTGAATGTGTCCTCATTGGCATATTCCTGATATTGCTTTGAATGCAGGATGAGAGGAAACTAACCTTGCATTTTCCCCTTATTTGTCATTATCTGGAACTCAAGGTGACTGGCAAGAATATGAAAACTTGCTCTACTGCTGTTAGCCCAGTGATGGAGGTACATATTCAGTTGCATTTTGGTTGCCAAATACACTGTTCTCTCATTGAGCCATGTCTGAGGAAGAGCAAGTCATAGACAACAAGACGTTTCAGTAGATGCTTGCCTGCTGGTCTTGGCCATTGCACATGTGTGTGGATGATTGGTAGTGCTGCACTTCTCAGCTGTCAAAATCTAGAAACTAGAGTTTGATGGATCTAGAACGTGGTACCCACCTGGTACTGCAATGAGCAAGCTGATAGCTTTCTCCTACACTGAGCTAGGATACAGCAGAGAATTTGTTCCATTGTTTGAGACCCTCTCGGTGCCTTACAGGTAGTTAATGAGTGGGTGGGTGACAAGTTTCTCAATCCCAACATCTGAATAATTGGCACAATTTCATTTTACTCCGGAGAAGCAAAAACTATAATTTAGTGCTTGTCTGTTGTCACTCACATTTCAGTCTTCCATTTGTTTCACAATTTTTTTCTTGATTTTATATTATAGTACCACGGAAAGAGAAACAAGCTTTGATTTGTAACTGGCAATCATGGAATGATATTTTTTGCTGTTCCTGTTACTCTCCCCCCTTTCTATCCACATGGTGATGCAAACTGACTACTTAATTTTTAGGTAGGTCTTTCAAGCTTTGCTCTGCTGAAGTTACGATTCTGATGTGTGTCATCTTCCTCCTCCTCTTCTTCCCCTCTATTTTTCTCTTGCTCTCTCTTTTTAAGAAAGAGCATTAATGGAGAAGCAGATGTTGCCATCCTCCCTGCAAAATGCTATACAGTGAATCATCTTAGCCTCTGCGTAAAATTTTAACTTAATGGAGTCCTGGCATTTGTGATGAGCTGAGGAACTTAATTTTATAGAACAACCTATTGAACAAGCTGTTCTTGGACATTCCCATCTCAACTAAATGTTAAAAGTATTAAAATTCACATTAGCGCAAGAGGAAATTTTGCATGGGTAATCCTTTAATACAGTGTTTTATGGCTCTATTAGCTGCACAGCAGCTGGTGACATGATGAATTTAATCCATTAAAAAATTCAGTAAGAGGTTTAAAAGTCAGCTTTTTAAAACATAATCTTGCTGGAAGGAAAGAGAACTTTTCCTCAGGGCCAGAGATGTAGTGTGTTCACAGTATGGCAGGTATAGCTATGAAAAACACCTGCATGACTGGCTTCCATATGCTTATGGATTCATACCTAGCAGAGAGGTTATGGTGATGAGAAGGAACTCAATGGAACAAGTGCATTCTGAGAGGAACAGGCAAAAGCTGTGAGTAGGTCTAGCTTTGCTTACCAGACTAAAATATTGTATCTCGAGGTCAAGCCTGCAGAACTTGTGATTCATCAAGAAGATGAATGCAGCCCACCACCCTGCACTGTGACCTGTCTCATGAGGACTGACAGTCCTTCTGTTTTTACTGTCCCTGGTAAGAAACAACAAAGGGAGAGTTATGGAGCTTCTCCAGGACTTTCATATCAGATTGGTGGGCTGATGAGTTTTGAGCAGGGCCAGAGCTGAGTTCCTGCGTGACCAAGCATAAGCTCTGATGGCAGAACTACTGAATTGGAAGACTCCTTCCAGTGCCATGGGAATATGGCAGTCCTATACTGTGTAGTGCTAAAAGACCTAAGAATATTGCATATGAAGGGGAAAGGAGGGCAGAAAGTGATGATGGCAATAGAAAAGTTCCTTCTTATTGTGATCTGCAACATGTGAGAGCAATTAGAAGCCACTCAGAAGCAGGTACAACAACAGATGTATCTCATCTTGGCTTTGATGAAGAAAACATGGCCTTCTGGTCAGCCAAGCTAAAGCATCACAAGCAGCTACCCAATGCACATAAAGTTTGGGGACTCATTAAAAGCTGAGAATGAGATCCAGGAACTTGGGATGGTGGTACCCAGTAGCAGGGAAGAATGGCTTGGGGTAGAAAAGGCAGTGGGGCAGGGGATGATGAGGCATGACTGGCAGAAACAAGGACCTTGACCACTAACTAATCAACGGGGCCTTTGGGACAGCAGTCACAGGCTATGCAGGTTGTAAGAGTCTATAGCCAGCAAAAGTTGGAAGAAGTAGCTAAAAATGTCAAGCTGTGCCCAAACAAGAGGCCAAGGCAGTGGTGCATCTGTGGAATCAGGGCACCACTAGTGTGGTCATCAACACTCAGGCATGGCCAGGTTAGGCACTTTAGCAAGAGATGCCCTAATTAGTGTTGGAGGCCACCGAATGTAGAGAGGCAGCAAGCAGCATGGGTGGAAACTAAGGCTACTGCAGTACTCTTAGGTCCTTCTGTGCAGAGCTCCCGTCTGAATTGCAGGTACCTGTCAATAAAGAGGTGGCTGTATGAGGCTGGAGGGAGATGAGAAAGCAGGTGCTGTTAGGGTCCAGGTTGCAGAGACTGTAAAACTGTTCTCTCTTTGAGCTCTAGGTGCTTGCATATTACTGGACTTTGATGCTGAGATGCACAGGACAAGAACTAGTGGTAATAAGACTAGCATACCTATAATGACTTGGATAAAAGATGGCTTGACCAGTGAGCAAGGGTCCACTCCAACTCCGTAGTGCAGCTGGGATAATTCCCCCATCAGACTTTGACCATTCTCTGCCTTATTTTATTTATGTATTGCATTTATATATTGCCCCATAGCCCACAGGGCTTTCTGGGTGGTTTACAAAAGTTAAAACCCCATATACAAACAATACCCAAATAAAACATGATACAATAAAAACAGCATTAAAAATATTAAGCAGCAATAACTCCAACAATTATTAAAAATTATCCCCACGATTCAGCAGCAACTGTAACAATATAAACAAAAATTATGTTTTTATTTCTGATTTTATTAATTTGTTGATATGGGGTTTTTCCCCCCATCAATTAAGAAGATAAGGCTGTGACTGTTACCCCTAATTTCTTTATGAGTCAGTTCTCCAGAACAGTACCGACAAGCCACAGTATCCCGAGAGTTTAAGTTCATGAAATCAAAAGGGATGTAAGCACGGCTATTCCATTCTCTTTGTACTCTTCAATAAAACCCTTTGTCTTCACTCAGCTGGTGTGGTTATTGCCCTCAAATCCTCTTACAAAAGGACCATTGCCCTTTGGCAACATGAGAGTAGAAGCCACCATCTGTTTGCTCACTGGCTCTCATCCTTTTCACACAAGCAAGCAGTAGTGATTATGAGAAAGGGATAAGCCCAGTGGCACCTGGTGGGAAGGCAGAGCCTCACTGAAGGTGCCTTGCCCAACCTCCCTAAAAACCTAGAGCCAGCGCTGTCCCAAGTGACAGATGAATAAGCATTTGCCATATTGATTTTATTTCAGACTTTAGATACAAATAATCTGCACAGCTTAATTTTATACATATTTTCTTAGAAATAAATCCACGGGCTTCGTTGTTGTTCTTGCATGCCATCAAGTCTCTGAATTATGGTAACCCTATGAATAAATGCCTTCCAAAATGTCCTATCCTTGACAACACTGCTTGTCTCTTAAAAACTCAAAAGCATGCTTCCTTTTTGGATTTGGCCTATCTCAAATTTGTTTTTGGATTTATTCCCAAGTAAATGTGCACAGGCTTGCATTTTAAGAGAAGATGTTATTGGAAGGGTGAAGACTGTGAGGGAAGGTTTTTGAATGCCTAAGAAGGAGATTTTGCTTTCAGGTAATGTTGTTTGTTTGTGTAATATATAGTAGCTTTCCTCTTCTCAGACTGTGGACTGTGAACAGTAGGCTTAATTAAATATATCAGAATAAGCTGTGTCCTTTAAACCTATGTGAATTATCAGTAAGCCTCAATAATTTCTGTCTAAAGAAGCAGTCCCCTATCCACTAAGCTGGGCAGAAGCTCCACTGAATTCAGTGAGAATTGTGTATTTCCAAAGTAAACATGCATAAGATTGCACAGTAAGGTAGTCATTGTTATTGTACTTGGAATGCAGAAAAAAGAGAAAAGCAATTAGAAAAGTATTCCATGTTCTTAGTTATTGACACACATGATTTTAAATGTTTACTGTTTCGTATAAAATATTTGCCTGTGTAAGCAATGTTGGAAGCATGTATTGTATTTATTATTACTATAACAATAAATGGTTACTGCCTTTTATTTCATGTCTGGAAAGAGCTTTATATAGACAGAAGACTTTTAAAGACTTGTTCAGTCATTTAGAAGAACTTACCCACAACCACACATGCTGTTTGGGCTCCATTCTTATTCTCAAAAGATTGCTTGGGGACAAATAAGAATTAAAAGATCTACTGAGCCTTTGTTGAGCAGCCATAAAGGGACGCAAGGGCTGGCCTGAGAGGCCACCCCTTGACCTTCAGTATGCCTTCCAGATTTTGGTGGGCCTTTGGGCAAAGCACCCTTGTAGACTTCCCTGTCTTAGTGAGTCTACCATCTTGGCAGTCTTGCCTCCTCTTCCCCTTCTTTTTTCTCATCACTGCTACCACCTGCTTGCTTGCCAGGCAGAGCTAATGAACAAAAAGGCTAACCTAACCGCTCTTCCTTCACAGCATCACCAGTGTCTAGGCCAGAGGGGCAGGTGTGTCTATTCATTGCTAAGGTGTAAGCCCTCAGCTGATACTCAAAAACCTTCTTCCTTAACATCAACCCAGTCTGTTGTACAGAGGTGAACTTGTAGAACCTGTGCCCAAATTCTGCATCCAGATTCTGCTGCATCGCCAGTGTGTGCCATGGAAAAGGTGAGAACCTTCTGGAGTTCGTCATTAGATGGTGATGTACAGCAGAACAGACCTTTAATAATCAATGTTTTCCAAGCCTTTCTTTGCAGCAGTAAGGAATAGCAATACAATTATTTCAATGCAATTTCCATGGAAGATGTGGTGGTATTTTCATAGCTTTGACCTTTTAAAGCAAGGATGGGATATTTATCTTCTCTAACCTAAACTGCCGTCAGCAAGGTGTCTCCCAGCTCTGAAACTTTTTGCTATCTGGTGAAGGCTCTTTCTTTACATGTCAATTCTTGTTATCTACTTCATCTTCTTGACATGTGACACATTTGTCAGCTCACATTCTTTTCAGGTTTCCCTTTGACAGCCTTGTTACAGGTGGGAGACTCTAGCAGCTTGCAGAGTACATAATTTTCTCCTAGCATTGTACCTATTTTTCTTAATGAGAAGTCTCCTCTTTGTGGTATGCCTTCCTTCCAGTCCCAAATAGGACCATTCTAACACATGGGGTGGGGGGTGAGGAGAAGGTATTAGAACAAATTTAATCAGTTTTCTAAAAAGATTCCTATCTCTGTCTTCATTCCCTTCCATATTTCCAACTCCCATGTGGAATTTTCTACTTGTTTCTTCTAATGTTAGAGTTATAGGAATACTAAAAACATTTCTGATCACCTGAACATTTTAACATTAATTAATACCAACAAATATTATTATTCCACTAGGAGTCTTGGTTGGTTAGGTTTGTTGCATGCATATCAAAAGGATGAGAGGAGGAGCCATAGCATAATTGAATAGCACATGGTTTGTATACCAAAAATTCCAGCATTCAGGACCTTCATGTAGGATTGCTTGAAAGGTGACATCTTGAAGAACTTCCTGCAACCAGAGTGGCTACATGATTTGATCTAGCATAAAGTCCAAACCATATGTGATATTGTGTCTCTGCACCTACATCTACAGTGTTTTTAAAGCAAAATTGCCTCAAGGGAGATGGTTGATAATAATGTCAGACTAGACATGGAGAGGGAATGTAAGTACATAAGAAGAGCCATACCGGATCAGACCAAAGGTCCATTTCATCCAGCATTCTGTTCACACAGTGGTTCCCCAGATGCCTACTAGAAATCCACAAGCAGAGCATGAGTGCAGTGCACCTTCCATGCTTCACAGGAGCCTGTGCACATAGGCATAGCACCCATGTTCCCCAGCAGCTAGGGAGAAATTCAGTGCAACCTATCACCATGGCTCATGAAATTTAATTCTAAAAAATCATAGTATATATATCTCCAGTACTATGGATTGGGGCAGGACATGGTACTGGATTCTCAGTTAACCAGGAACTGTTCACAGTGGGAAGAGAGAAGGGCGTTGTCGCTTTTCATAAATAAATACATAAAGGACTGGCAGATGCTACTCCTTCCTTCCTTCCGCCTATTTGCAAACAAAAGACTGACAAGCCTTTGGAAATACCTCAATTTAGCAATAGAATCTCTTGCATTTCCCTAAGATGCATGTAGATAAAAATTACAGGAGATATTTATTGTCATATTTCAGCTTTTGAAAATGTTCAACCACCCTAATGCAAAGGTACAGTGGTATAATTTGCACTATAAGGTGCTATCATTGATATAAGGAATTTCCTCATGTGATTTACTGTGACCTAATCTTACTCTTTATAATGCTCTGTAACACTGATGTGGCAGCAGGAAAAGTTTGCTAACAGCAAGCTCTTATTTCTCAAGAAATCTTGTAAGCCACAGTGAACAAAATAGAAAAGGTAACTGCCACGTTCATGAGACATGGTGGTGCCCTCTGAAAAGGCAGGAAGGACGGAAGGCAGCTAAGCCATCTTTTCAGCTTAGGTCTGCCAATTGGACTGATTTAACCATTAGATATTAGTGGACTAAATGGGACATAAAAAGATGCAGCTGCCAAGTTAACAGAAACAGTGGGAGGGTATACATTTGGCTTCATTTGTTCTTAACTTTTGCTAACCCGCATAACTAAAAGAGAGAAGAACAAGATTCTAATCATTGTGATTGACCAACATAATTCCACGGTGGGCATAGGAGAAGCACTCAAAAATGCTGTAGGCCAGCCTTCAACCTCATCCCCTCCTGTTGACCTGAATTAGAATCTCCAACATCTCTAGGCAGTAAGGTACTGTAGATTCAGAGGCTGCCTTCCTATCATGGCCAAGGGTAAGGAAAGAATCTGCCCTGTACCACTTCCCACTGTTCCTGATCACAATTGACCCTGGGTACTATATCCTGACTCAACTTTTCCTTTCAGCTGTGAAGAAATGTCTGAAAAGTGTGGTAGTACCTAAAGTGTTTCTAGGATAACCCAGTTTGGGTCAAGATGCTTCATATGGCTCTTAAGAGACATATTCTTCCAGGAATAATAACCCAGGAATGCTGGAGTGTCTATTTTAGCCTGCAGGCTAAAGAAGTAGGGTTGCCAGCAGCAAGTTCTGACAGTGGATTATGGGGAGAAAAGCTTAGGATTTCTTGTCCTCTGAATTTCTGGTTGAGGTAAAGACTTTCCTCCATAGCATATTTAAGCAGAGTCTCTGCATGCAAAAGTGTATGATGAAATGCTTAGCACACCACCACGAATGATACAGGTGCTGTCATGTGCTGAGACCTGATTCCTGCACGGCAAATGATGTTCACAAACACCTGGGTAAGGGTGAGAGGCAGAAAGCATGTGCTGGATTTTCAAAAGCTTTCCTGCAGTGAACGACAGCAGCACGAATTGGACATGGTGGCCAAGCATGGCTAGACAGCAACTATATATGTGACGAGTCTTCCTCTGTCAAGGGCATTTCTTTCATTTCACATGGAAGGAGGAGAAGCATCATTCATGCACAAGGTTGCTCAGTGTTTGTAGAGAGTCACAAATCACATTTCATTTATCAGGCCTACGGATGACAGGGTATCATCTAATCTCTAGAGAGTCATATTCATTAAAAAGAAATCTTAAGTAATTACAACAATTAATTGACTTGAAACAGTTTCAGATGGTGAAGGTTTACATAATTCATTTTCCAGACAAAACAAGCCTGATGAAGTCAGAGGATAATAGTACTTAGAGGACTGTAGCATGCCGTTCCACATATGCAGCTTCTGTATAGCTTAAAGTGCCTGATCCTGCTTCATCTTCGAAGCTAAGCATGTTAGGCCTGGTTGAAATGTGGATGGGTGACTTGTGAACTGCCCAGAGAGCTTTGAATATGGGTAATATAGAAATGTAATGTAGTAATAATAATTCTGGTAGTTACTTGATGTATTTACAAAACTTATAGTTTAGTAGGTTAGGTTAGAAATAAGCTTTTCTGTAATTTTGACTCTGTAAAATGATGGTAGATCAAGGACAGCCAACTTTGTACCTGCCAGATACTTTTGGATGAGAACTCCCATTAGCTCCTGTTTGATATTTTTTGATGGCAAGTCCCATCAGTCCTATCCAGCATGATCAGTGATGGTAAGAGTTGTAGTCCAAAACTTCTGAAGGGCACTAGGATGTTCACCTCTGTTCTAGACATTCCATTTCAATGTTTTGAAATAATGACTGTGTGTTCAGTAAAACTCTGATTTAAAAGCTAGAAGCACAGGTGTCAAATGTATTGTTGTGTAATACATATTCACAGACTACATCACAATGTTTCATTTCTTGGAAATTGCCTTTATTGAATACTATTGTGTGCTGTTTGAAGATCATGCAAGTGGACTTGTACTCATGAGATGGAACTGCCCCTTCTTTTCCTTTCTGTCAAGCTACCGTTCCCATCTGCTTCAAGGGATCCATGCCACTGGTGGATTGGCACAGTTGGAAATGATATAATGAAATAGAAATTTTATCCAGAAATGCCTATAATCTAGTACAGAGTGTAGGGATGTTGATCATTGATCTTATGCTGAATTTGGATTGTGCACAATGTGTCAAAAATCAGCCACATCAAACTTACGCTGAATGATCAAGTAAACAGAAATGTTGAGCATTATTTGAAATATTTAGGATGAAGTAATTGAACATGGTGATACAAGGTGGAATGTAATTTGTGATGACTGCTATGCCTTGTATACAGTACTATTCAAGAGAAATGGTACTCTGTTTCAGATCTGGTCATATTATGCTCTGCGTGGTAATTGGTTAATGTGGAGCGTCCGTGGGATGTAATAGTGTACTTGCTCACGTGAGGATACAGCAATGAGGTATGTGTAGGCATGAGATTTTCCCTAGACACCTTTTTTTAGCACCTGCCATGGTGTCCTATCCCTCCCACTTTAACAAACAAACAAACAAACAAAAAATTCTGGTATTTTTGCAAAATTGGTTTCTGTTGGTGCAGAGAACTTTTGGGCAGAAAGCAATAGCTTAGTGTGTTAAGATACCCTCGAAACAGTTTTTGGGCAGGTTGCTTGTCCTTTGCCACACTTTCCATGGCAGCCATTTTGTGGCAGCACCCAGAAAGGTTTCTCAAATTGCAAAATTTGCCCACAGTCCTGAAAGCTTGGTTACCACTGCACTGTAGGTTCTGAACATGCTGGGGAATGTGAGCATTGTATGCATCATGTCATGTACCAGCTGATCCTTAATGCAGTCATCTGGCTTGGATCATGCCAAGTTGAAACCAGACAATTGACACCCTGAGGGTAAAAATTGTCAATTTCATGGGGAAATTCCCCTTGCTCTTACCCTGTGGGTTGAAGATAATTTAAACATTGTTCCAGCTGTTACTCATGTAAATGTGGCTCCCAGTAATATTTAAAGAGCTTGTTTGGGAAAGCCTTTAACTATTGCTGGGTTAACACTCACCCCAATAATGTAGCAAATGAGGAGAATGGGTTCTTCTTATCTTGTTTCACAGCTGAGCAGTGTATTGCTAGATAAATCAAATCAGGGTAAACAGCTTCATCTAATAAACTGGGTCAACATGTAATGTATTTGTTCAGGTTTACACTTTCATTGATTCTCATTTGATTCAAGCAACGATATTTCAGTTTATCTTTGCAACATTTTTAGTATCCTCTTGCTGGGAGGGAATGAGGAGAAGAACATGTGTACGTGTGTGTGAGACACACACACACACACACGGGGAGAGAGAGAATGAGCACAAGCCTTTTATTGTGGTAATAAAAGCAAAAGCAAGGGAAAAAAGTTTTCCTATCCAAAGTTCTTTTTCATCTTTATATGTTAAGGAAAGACTAGTAGGTTAGACAAGGCAGTGGGGGAGAGAGAAATCAGAGTTACTACTATCTTCATCTGCATTTTCCCAATAACATTTTAGTGATGTTTGCTAATGTATCATTCATTAACCATCAGCCACTATAAAAAACATAATCTATCTCACAAAGTGGACATTATTATTGCATTAAATCATTTCACAATATACCTGAACCGTTCCACAGGATGGGCAGGGCCTGACTGCGCTCTGTTGCCTTGAGGGCAAACTCTTCAACAGTAATGAGATACGAGGTCTGTCTGTGATGAATATGATATTCCTCGTGTCAGTGGCCATGGACTGCACCCAGAATATTTCTTCCTACAGGTTCTTCCTTCTCCCTCCCCCACTGCAAGGAACTCAAGCAAAGCACTATTAACCCAGTCAATGAAGCTCTAAAGATCACAGAGTGTGTTCATTAGTTGACAAGATTGTGACTAATCCAATTTTTCTTGCCTGGGAAAAAATGTGCATACTTTTGCACTATCTGGGTATGGCACGCACTGCAATACTTACAGGCATATACATTTAAGAGTCCTGTTCTTTGAAATTCTCATTCTATGCCCATTCCCCTTTGCATAGGCCACTGCTTTACTCTTAGAAGATGGTTAAGGTAAGGTCTGCAAATGGCAACAGAACAAGAAAAAGAGGTGGGCCAATAAAGGAAGTGTAAGTATTTATGTAAGCTGTCCTGAGGCTTTTGTGAAAGGACGGCATATAAATATTCTAAATAAATAAATAATAAATAAATAAATAAATAAAAGTGGATGGTTGGAGAATGAACAAATGAAATTAAGAATGGTGATATGATCAAACAGGATTTTTGAAACCCATAAACATGGAACATGATGCTGTAAGGAAGAGGACATGCATTTTACTACCTTTATTGTTTCCCTTCATGGGTCACTGCCTTGCCATGATGAAGGGGCTTGTGTAGCACAATGAAGCTATGAGCTATGCTGTGCAGGGGCACCCAAGATGGTCAGGTCATAGCGGAGAGCTCTGACAAAAGGTGATCCACTGGAGAAGGAAATGGCAACCCGCTCGAGTATCCTTGCCATGAAAACCCCATGGACAGTACCAAAAGGCAAAAAGATATGATGCCGGAAGATGAGCCCTTCAGGTCAGAAGGTGTCCAATGTGCTACTGAGGAAGAGCAAAGGGCTAGTACTAGTAGTGCCAGAAAGAATGAAGCGACTGGGTCAAAGCCGAAAGGACACTCAGTTGCAGATGTATCTGGTGGTGAAAGGAAAGTCCGATGCTGTAAAGATCTATACTCCATAGGAACTTGGAACGTAAGATCCATGAATCAAGGCAAGCTGGACATGGTGAGATGACAAGACTGAACATCGACATCTTGGGAATCAGAGAACTAAAATGGACAGGAATGGGGGAATTTAATTCAGATGACCATCAGGTATACTACTGCGGGCAAGAATCCCTCAGAAGAAGTGGAATAGCCCTCATAGTCAATAAAAGAGTAGGAAACGCAGTACTGGGATACAATCTCCAAAATGACAGAATGATCTCAGTTCAAATCCAAGGCAAACCATTCAACATCACAATAGTCCAAGTCTGTGCCCCAACCACTGGTGCTGAAGAGGCTGAAGTTTTATGAAGGCCTACAACACCTTCTAGAATTAACACCCAAAAATGATGTCCTTATCATCATGGGAGATTGGAATGTTAAAGTAGGAAGCCAAAAGATAACCGGAATAACAGGCAAATTTGGCCTTCGAGTACAAAATGAAGCAGGGCAAAGGCTGGCAGAATTTTGTCAAGAGAACACTCTGGTCATAGCAAACACTCTTTTCCAACAACCCAAAAGATGATTCTACACATGGACATCACCAGATGATCAACACAGAAATCAGATTGACTATGTGCTCTGCAGCCAAAGATGGAGAAGCTCTATATGGTCAGTAAAAAATAGACCAGGAGCTGACTGTGGCTTAAATGGAAGAAAGTAGGGAAAAGCACTAGGCCACTCAGGTATGACCTAAATCATATTCCTGATGAATATACAGTAGAGGTGACAAATAGATTTAAGGAATTAGACCTGATAGACAGAGTGGCTGATGAACTATGGACGGAGGTTCGCAACATTGTACAAGAGGTAGCAACTAAAACCATACCAAAGAAAAAGAAATGCAAGAAAGCAAAATGGCGGTCTGAGGAAGCTTTACAAATAGCTGAGGAAAGAAGGGAAGCAAAAGGCAAGGGAGAAAGGGAAAGATACACCCAATTGAATGCAGAATTCCAGAGAATAGCTAGAAGAGATAAGAATGCCTTTTCAGATGAACATTGTAAAAAATAGAAGAAAACAATAGAATAGGAAAGACTAGAGATCTCTTCAAGAAATTTGGAGATATGAAGGGAACATTTCATGCAAAGATGGGCATAATAAAGGACCAAAATGGCAGGGGCCTAACAGAGGCAGAAGAGATTAAGAAAAAGTGGCAAGATTACACAGAGGAACTATACAAGAAAGAGCTTAACTTTCCTGATAAACACAATGGGGTGGTTGCTGACCTCAAGCCAAACATCCTGGAATATAAAGTCAAGTGGGCCTTAGGAAGTCTCAGCAACCACAAAGCCACAAAGCTAGCTAGGATTGGAAAAGGTCAGTTTACATTCCGATCCCAAAGAAGGGCAATGCCAAAGAATGTTCAAACTACCATACCATTGCACTCATTCCACATGCTAGCAAAGTTATGCTCAAAATCCTACAAGCTAGGCTCCAGCAGTATGTGGACAGAGAACTAGCAGAAGTACAGGCAGGGTTTCGAAGAGGGAGAGGAACTAGAGATCAAATTGCCAACATACGCTGGACCATGGAGAAAGCTAGGGAGTTCCAGAAAAACATCTACTTCTGCTTCATTGACTATGCCAAAGCCTTTGATTGTGCGGATCACAACGAATTGAGGCAAGTTCTTGAAGAGATGGGAGTACCAGACCATCTTTTTTGTCTCTTGAGAAACCTGTATGCGGGTCAAGAAGCAACAGTGAGAAGTGTACATGGAACTACTGATAGGTTCAAAATTGGGAAAGGAGTATGGCAAGGCTGTATATTATAAATAAATATATATATATATATATATATATATATATATATAGAATAAAATTGGCACCCTGCCTATTTAACTTATATGCAGAGCACATCATGCGAAAGGCCAGGCTAGAATTGGAATTAAGATTGCTGGGAGAAATACCAACAGCCTCAGATATGCAGATGATACCACTGTAATGACAGAAAGTAAAGAGGAACTAAAAAGCCTCTTGATGTGGGTGAAAGAGGAGAGCGCACAAGTTGGCTTGAAACTCAACATTAAGAAAAATAAGATTATGGCATCTGGTCCTCTCACTTCCGGGCAAATAGATGGGGAAGAAATGGAGGTAGTGACAGTTTTTATTTTCCTGGGCTCCAGGAAATTGCAGGATCACTGCAGACAGGGACTGCAGCCAAAAAAATTAAACTATGCTTGCTCCTTGGGAGGAAAGCTATGGCAAATCTAGACAGCATACTAAAAAGCAAAGACATCACCCTGCTGACAAAAGTGCATGAAGTCAAGGCTATGGTTTTCCCAGTTGCAATGTATGGCTGTGAAAGCTGGACTATAAGGAAGGCTGAATGCCGAAGAATTGAGGCCTTTGAATTGTGCTAGAGGAGACTCCTGTGAGTCCCTTGTACTGTAAAGATATCAAACCAGTCAGTCTTAGAGGAGATCAACCCTGACTGCTCTTTAGAAGGCCAGATACTGAAGGTGAAACTCAAATACTTTGGCCACCTAATGAGAAGGAAGGACTCCCTGGAGAAGACCCTAATTGACAGCAAAAGAAGAAGGGGATGGCAGAGGATGAAGTGGTTAGATGGAGTTACTGAAGCAGTCAATGTGAGCTTAGGTGGACTCTGGGGGATGGTGAAGGACAGGAGAGCCTGGAGGAATGTTGTCTGTGGGGTCGTGATGGGTCAGACATGACTTTGTGACTAACATAACATAACATAACATAACATTGTTAACTAGCATATTAATGTGTACTTGTAAATATATGTCACACTGAACTGAAGCTGTCTTCTCAGTGAACACATACTGAACACATACACGCAGTCCTAGAAACTTGTCTGGTATTTTTTCATGCAATACAATTAGAATTTCGGTTTGAATGCAAGGATGCTAGTGCAATGACTTTGTGAGCTTGGCCTTCTATCCAAGACTCTTTTCTCTGCTGATGTTTGTCGCAATCCTTATGAAATGCTGATCTAAAAGAACATTTTGACAGAGTGTCTCTATTCACAATCACAAGAAATTGCAGCATTTGCAAGACCTATCCAACACAACATGAATCTTTATAATGTTAAGTTTAAAAAAGAATGTTAAAAGGCCATGCACATTTTTCATTTATTGAGTTCCATAGGTTGGAAATTTTATGTTTTGGT
This sequence comes from Varanus komodoensis, assembly GCF_004798865.1. Lineage (NCBI taxonomy): Eukaryota > Metazoa > Chordata > Lepidosauria > Squamata > Varanidae > Varanus > Varanus komodoensis. The sequence continues at coordinate 37,437,116 of NW_025336481.1, read as the reverse complement.
GCTTGCTAGAATGTTTTCATTCCTGGATAAGAATATCTGTTTACGTTTTTTTTAAAAAGAGTGGTGCTTTCTTGCTATTTACTCTTATCATTACTTATCCACATCAAACATTCAATTTGAGAAGAGGAAACTGCTATTGTTATTGTTGTAGTTGTATCTCACCTTTCTCATAAAATAAGCAAAGGAGGTTAACAGAACAATATTAAAACAAAGGATACTCCAAAGATCCAGAATTTAGCCTGGTGCTTGCAGTTCATGGATCTCCTTGAAAAGGGACCAAGAAGGCTTCGCTGAAAGCCTTCTTGTAAATTATTGAAAAGCCAATATGTAAATTATTGTTTAGATTGTTTTTAATGTATTTGATTTTACTGATTGTGAGCCATCCCAAGATGCCAAGCATAAAGGACAGCATAGAAAATTTTTAAATAAATAAATAAGTAACGTATGGCATACAAATAAGACAGTGAAAAAACTTCATAAAAATTACATTTTAAACCACATTTTAATCAATAAAAAGGTAAAAACTAGTACTGCTGGGCCTATTAAAAAACAGCTGGCAGTATCTCCCCCCGCCATACTATTTGGAGGTGGTGAATGCCTCAGCAAAGAGGGCAGTCAACCTGACACTGAAAAAAGCTGGCACTGGGTGAGATTCCATAATTTGGGGGCTACCACAGAGAAGGCTCTTCTTGTTGCCATCAGGTGAACTTTTGGGGTGGCATTTTCCCCAATGAAAGAAGTTGCTCCATTCATTTGCAGGGAGGAGGCAGAAAGACAGGAGGATGCTCCAAACATTTTTTGTGACTGGCCTACAGCAAGGCACTTTTTCAAAGCACTGAAAGGTTGGAGGTTTCTTCCTTAGCACAACAGAGTAAAAGGTAGGAGTCATTTTGATCCTGTGAGGAGTGATGGAAAATGGGCATACCTTTAAACATAAGCTTTGAGTTTCAAAAGCCCATTTCTCTCTGGCTTGCTGAATACCTTAAAGATTCCCCTACAGACAGACAGTTACTGGCAGTTCAATGGGATTCACTCCCAAGAAAGCGCACAAAAGATTTTAGTCTTACTTTTATCACAATAATTGTGTTTTAAGTATCGGAAAGGAAAAGATGTGGTTACAATGGCTTTGCTTCTCTATATGGCTCTCAGCACAACTGAGACACACTGTCAAGAACCAACAGCCCAATTCTACTGACATTTACTTTTAACCAAACCCCTCTGAATTCAAAGCCTCTTTCCTAAATAAAAATCTGCAGGATAATGCAAGCGGCAGCATCACTTTAATCTCTCCCAGATCCCTGAACTGTCTGCTCCATTGTATCAATTAAGGATATATCTGTACTCTTGCCAGTGTTTAGGATATTTATTCCCCTGCACATTAAAAATATTGTGAGCATTATATAAATCTATTAAACAACAACAACAACAGGCCACACAGATAATACTGCCATCTCAAGCTTAGCAGAATATGTAGGAGGGCCATCCAATGATGCAGGGCTGGCTTATCCTAATTGGAAATTAGTGAATTAATATAATTCACTAAGCATGTCTAAGGAGGTCTGCACCATACGTCCAGTAAATCTAGAGGCTAAGAGTACCTAATTAAATTGTTGCATGCAAGAAAGAGAATCCAATGCATGTTTCCCTGGAAGGATATTCTAGTGTGCTTTCTCCCAGGAAAATGCACAAAGGAAAGCAACACTAATCTTGTGTTCTAACTTCTGAGTTATTTTGCAGGAATGTTAGTGCTTCAGAAAACAAGTAGTATTTAAATTATTTCACTGTGCACTATGAATTTGCTAATCATTCATGCTTATCTAGGAACTGAACCATGTGAGACCATATGAAAAAGCAGAAAATAGAAGGCAGAAGTTGGTGCAAGATATATTTCTTAGTTATATTTGGTGTATTTGAAACTGACATTAGTCATAATTGTTCATGTTGCATACAGGCCAATTTACAAATAGAAATATCATAATTCTGACCTTAGTGACTGTTAAAACCAGTACTTTACTGATTTAATATTGTTTCACAGTTTACGCTGTTAAATCAAAAGGTTATCTATAATACATAATGCAAGGATCAGGGGTATTCAAAAGACAGTTATTCATTATTAATATAGATAATAAAGGATCATTTATGAGGCTACAGATGAGATCTTTATCTTCAGAAGCTTAAAAAGGGAAATTTATTTTTGCTTCAGGACAAAGATGAAAAGAGTCAGTAATGGGAACATGTCAGCATCAACACAAAACTGTCAAGCACATTCTATTCCAAAGATGACTTTGTGCTTTATGGCAACAGATTAAAACCAAAATAAAATGTTTTCCCATCAATTAAGATTTGAAAAGATTTTTACATTGTCATGTAAAAATCTTTTCAAAATCTTAATTGATTGGAAACTTGGGGTTTGTTCTGTTTTTCTCCTTTTGACTGCTACCAATTCTTTTTTTCTGCTGCAGCAGAAAAACTTCTGGAAGGCTTACAAGGCAGAAAGTACATCACTGCCTGAAGAGCTGCAGATCTTTGTCGAATACTTTCTGATGCACTGATGTCAGTCACTTTACCTTTAAATATGCAAATCCAAAATTTAAATAAATAAGTAAACGACCCAGCCCTCTTGATTAATAAAATCAGCTCCTTGTTTGTTTCATTGTACCTTCTGCTAAATCAAAAGATTTGTATTAAAGTGGCTTGAGAGCTGAACAGTGGAAAAAATGCAGCTGGAAGTGGGTTCACTGCCGGATCCCAAAGGAGTACCCAAGGATCCCCCGTAATGCTGGTCAGGATGTACCCCTCGGACCTCACACTGCATTGTCAGCACTGTTGAAGCTACTTCATGGAGGGCTGGTGGCTTTTGAGCTGAGCTGGCTCTTGCAAAGGGATACAGGCTTTTTACCTATTTACTCCTGTCTAACTTAGTCTAACTGGCTGCAGGGCCACAACAATGAGGCGTTGTAATTGTTGTTGGCATTACACCAAAGATGGGTAATCCGCTCTCTTCTGGTCTGTGCCACTTTTGCCTACCTTTCCCCATGATTTTGCATCATTTCTGCACTGATTTTCATTATAAGAAAACCTATCTCCTTGTTGCCGTCTCTGGTGCCAAAGAGGCTTGACAAGCCAGGCGCTAGTCCTTATGCTTCTTTTCATTACTGCTGCCCCTTGCTTCCTTGACAAGCAGAGTGCTAGCAACCAAGCAGACAGGAGCATCTATTCACCACCATCCTCTTAACTGAATCGGAGCAAGTGGCCATGAAGGAGCAGGTTGCAAGGATGAGGAGGAGGAGCAAGTCTAGCAGACGCTTGTCAGAGAGTCCTGGCTGGACTGAAGGCGCTCACCAGGTCCCCAGCAGCTGTCCATGCCAGCCCTGTACATACGGCTTTCTCATGCACTGCCAGAACAGAAAATATGGCAGTAGCGAACCTACCCCTGACTGAGTGCCCTCCAAAAGCCCAGGAGAATCCCAGACCTTCAGCCACAATGGAAGCGAATGATGAGAGGTGACATCCAAAACATCAGGAAAACACCAGACTAGAGAAAATTTGAGTTAAACTCAGTCCTTGGTGATACAGGATAAGGTGGGGTTTTTGTACATTGCTGCATGTATTTGTCTTCCACCTTTAGCTCTAATATTGCTCATGGAATTTAAAATCACAGGGAGGGCAACTCCTCTTCCATATATTCTCCACAGTGATGAAAACGTCCATATATAACCCCACCCCCCAATATAAACCTTCTGTATATACTAGGCAAGATGCACACTCACTTCTGGCCTGCCACAAGTCCTTGTACACTGAAAAGGTGAATTTAACATTTGATTAACCAGAACAGCTTATAATAAGAAAAGAAGCCTTTAAATTAGAAGTTAATTTAGATAATTTGTCATCTCCTACCAGTGTCCTCCCCTGCCTTCCCTACCAGCGATATGCTAATGTATGGCACATAAAGTAATTGTCAGTCACAACTGCATATCATTCTGCCACTGAAGCAGCCTGAGATCTAATTAAAGCCATGGCAGCAGCAACATCTGGGGTTTATTCTGGATGCTGATTAGGAACACCTATAATGATGTGAGGACAACCTTGAAATGGAAAAGAAGGGATGAGAAAGGCAGGAAGCAGGTGGAATTAGCATCCTCAATGCAAGGAAGTTTGATGCTTAAGAAGGCTTGTTGACACGCACAAACACACACTCTCACACATTGCTACACGGCACTATTACTTTGTCCATAGTGACCTCCTCATTATTTCAGCTTGATCAACTGTCTGGTTTGCAACCAGTTTAGAACATGGGGTATGTTTTTAACTGAGCAAGTATTGAAGGGCCACCAACTTTGGCTCGTTTGACTGACTCATTCTGCGACGAGCCAAGATACAATAGACACTGGTGGGAAAGATGCTTAACAAGCACATTTGGCTTATCCATAATTGGCAAGTGAGTGAAGGAGAGCAGTTCCAGATAAAAAGGCTACTGAAGAAGCAACCAAAGAGTCATTTTCATTAGCCTTGCAGGGAATAATAATGGGAAGGACCTCAGAATGAGTGGCTTTGCAAGTGGCCAGATTATTTACCATTGTGGATCCAGATGTGTGGTCAATGGAATTCTTCTCTATTCAGCTGGGGGTGTATAAATGACCCAACTTCCTTAAGATTAGTCTATGTGAGTAGCACACAGGTTACACTTTCCATTTCTGTCGCATGAAGAGCATTGGAATACAAATTAAGCCATAAAATATGGTTTGTGTGATGCCCCATTAATAAGAACAAATGATATAGTAATACTTTAAAAGGTGAAATATTGGACTATTGATAGCTGGGGTTGATTTGAAGGCAAGGTGTTGCTTACAGCCCTGCTTAGCTATGAATGCATTGGATGGTCCTGAGCAGGACATTTTTAGACATGGTTTGCTGTGTGTTCAAAGGAAAATTCAGTGGATACATCAGGAATTGTAAAACCTTTTTTTCTAGGTAGAATTCAATACAACTCTTTCTCCCTCTCTCTCCCACCCCTAATCATTTACTTTCTGGGTCTCTGGCTATTTGTCATGATCAAGAAACAGGGAAAAGCTATGCAGTCAGGACTGGGACTGCTTCTCTCATGACCTGGGGAAACAGACTACAGAAATTCATCTGCAAGACTAAGCACATGATGCTCAGAATACTCTAAATGGTCCAGATGTGGAATGACACTAGTAAGTGTTAACTTCTGTGATAACTTGTCAATAAACAAACTGGAGAGAAACAACTCTTTTGATATCTTCCTGGAATCCCTCCTGCAAGTTAAAGCCAAGCTAAAATAAAAACAAAACAGAAGAGCCAAGAAAGCTGATAGTCAGATAAAGGTTAGGCAGAGCATGGTTAAGAAGGATTATTGAATAATTTTAAGAGTGCCGTGGTATGCATATTTAGAAAGAAAAGGGTGCCTGAAGTAGCTGGCTGGGTTGTGCTGGGAGTTATAGGACCTTTTTTCTTTCTTAACATGGATAGGATTGCATCTTAAATAATATTTGCTATTATGTGTCATCAAGTTGTCTCTAACTTATGGAGACCCTATGAATGAGAGTCCCCCAAAACATCCTGTCCATGACAGCCCAGCTCCACTCTTGTAAATTCAACTCTGACTTCCTTTATGGAGCCAGTCCATCTCATAATTGGTCTTCCGTTTCTTCTTCTGTCTTTGACTTTTCCTAGCATGATGTTTTCTCCAGTGAGTTTGGCCTTCGCATAATGTGTCCGAAGTATGGCAGCCTCATTTTGTCATTTTTACTTCTAGGGAAAGCTCTGGCCTGATTTGATCTAGAACCCACTTGTCTGTCTTTCTGGCAGTCCAGGGTATATACAAAGCTTTCCTCTAGCACCATCCCTTTGAATGCATCACTTTCCTTCCTAAGTAATACATCATTTGAGCAGCATTAGAGTTCTTCAGAGAAGAGGAGGCAGCAACGAAAACCAGTCCTTCCCATCATTCAAACTGCTTACACTAAAACAATATCCACTTCTTCACAAGGAGTAGTCTGAGCACTGGATGTTGCTTTCCTGGGAAAACCCCCAGGTCTTCCAGTGAACTAATCCAGAATGATTTACGCATAAAAGCTTGCTTTGGTATGTAGAACATCCACGCTCAAACTGGCTGAGCACCACCATCACCTTTTTCTTATTAAAAACAGAAGCAAGCAATCGTTTTACCAGCCCTTGCTTTTGGTCCTGGGGGGACTCCCTCTCTAATGCATCCTCTTGAAAATACATCCGCACGTACACATTTGTTTCATTACCCTTAATTTTTCTCATCAGTCAGATTAATTTATACAGAGGGCACAAGATAGCAGCTAATTGACACTTATGACTTTTGAAAATGAAAAGACCTTTGGAGAGATTACTCCAACTGAGGATTTTTTGTTTGTTTCATTAAAAATGAAAGAGGGATGGAGAGACATGAAAAGCAAAGAAGGAGAACTCCAGAGTTGGGCTTTGGAGGCAAATGCTCCTTCTCTTGGTTCAGTGATCACAAAGCAAATGAAAACGGCAGACGTTGCTCCACATTGAGTGCGATCAACCGCTGCTGTCAAAGGGTGCAATTCTAGTAAGTGATTATTAAACAGCATATATTTTATTCAGAATGACCTTTAAATAGTTGGAAATTATAATTTACACAGAGAGATAGATGAAACCATGTAACTATAACAAAACAACTAGATTCTTGTAAAGTTGCTTCAAAAATAGTGTAGGTCTTTTAAAAATATATTTAATACCAACTATAACTAGAATGGGAATAATATAAAGAAAAACCAGTCCATATTTCAAATAACTTTGAATGGCTCCAGGAAGATCCAAAGCATTCAGACAGGCAAAAGATGGGTTAAACCAAATTAATTGGAAGCTACCCTAAGGATGTTGATATGGAGAGATTGGCAAGGATTAGGTCAGGGATATTGAAACTTATTTAGCTCCAGGGCTGAATTATATTTCAGAGAAGCTTTTGCAGGCCATGTTCCAGTGGTGGGAGGGGCCTAAAGCAATAGAGGTAGGGCCAAAAGGTCAAAAAACAAAACAACAAACACCCCCACCCCACAATTCACCTGCTTATTTTGACACAGAAAGCCCTAAACAGCTTGGAACCAGGATACCTGAAGGAATGCCTACTCCCGTTCATTCCTACCTGACTGCTAAGGTTGCCCACAAAGGTCCTTCTTAGGGAATGTCCCCCAAAGAGGTGAAGGGGATAGGAAACAGAAGAAGGGCCTTCTCAGTGGTTGCACCCCATTTATGAAATACGCTCCCCAGCAAAGTTAGCTTGGTGGCTTCAGTGTTATCTTTCCAGCAGCAGACAAAGACATTTTTATTTACCAGACATTTTAAGAAAAGCTGAATCAATAAGTTATATTTTAAAGACATTTTAATGATTGTGTTATCTCTGCTGTACCTGAAGTAATTTTATTGACCGGTGGACTATCTGATGGGTATATTGTATTTTTAACTGTATTTAATCTTATGGGTTTTCATTGTATTTTGCTGTATGAATTTTATGTTTGGTTCTTATTGTGATAAATTGTACACCACTCAGAGACCTGAAGAGCTATGGGAACAGTTTATACATGCAATCAATCAATCAATCAATCAATCAGTATTGTAGTATCAGGATCTTACTTCCATTAATGAAGTCTATGGAGGCATTTCAGCCTTTCAGTATAAAGCAAAAATGTGCAGAAGCTGGGAACCCACCAAATGAATTGTGACTGAGGAAAGGGAATGAGGACCCTGGAGACAGCCTCTGGGGACCTGTGATTTTGCATATGTAAGCTCTGCTATATTATATATAGTGAATACGTCAAAGGGAATTTACACAAAATTATATATTATGTACATTAGAAATAAAGTCCTTCAAAACTAAAAAGTTCTTGTTCCCAGGTAAGGGCACAAGAGTGCAAAGTGCTGGACTTCATACCTTGTTTCAGGAAATACCTGAACATTCAGATCTCCTCTCCATTAGTTCATGGTGGATGAATACACAACGCAGCACCCCAAATTGTGTTTAATTGCCTTTTAAAATCATCATAACCATTCAAGAGCCTCCAGGTAACATAATGTTTATGCTGCTGGGAGAAAATTGATATATTTGAAACATGGTGCTGGAGGAGAGCTTTGCAAATACCCTGAAAGACAAACAAGCGGGTCCTTGATGAAATCAAGCCAGAACTTTCCGTAGATGCTGTTATATTTTGGACACATCACGAGAAGGCAAGACTCACTGGGAAAGACCATCATGCTAGGGAAAGTCAAAGGCAGAAGGCAGAAGGGAAGAGCAAATACGAGGTGAATTGAATCCCTAAACAAAGCCATAGCCTTGAATTTACAAGAGCTCAGCAGGTCTGTCATGGAAAGGACCTTTTGAAGGGTTTGCATTCATTGCATCGCCAAAGGTTGGAGACAACTTGATGGCACAGAACAACAGCAATGTTGTTATATTTACACAGAACTGGAAACTGCTGGTGATTTGTGTTGTGTCTCTCCTGCTTGAAAGCCTGAAGATGTGCAATGTGCAAAGCTACTAGTTTACAAGAACAGAAAAATACAAAATGAAATACAGAGTTCAATAAAAACATCATAAAATCACCTTACAAAATTTAAAGGCCAAATTAAAACAGATATTGAAAAGCTGCAGTACCTTATACAAGTTAAGTACTAAGATCAGTTTATACAAGTTAAGTACTAAGATCAGTTTAACCAGCTGACATAAATCGCAATGTAATATTAAACTGATTACATGTCCTGTGAGAGCAGACAGTCTTAACATGGTGCCACAAAACTCTCAAAGTGGCTCTCAGTGGGGAGCTTGTTCAATAACTGGGGGACGCAATGGAAAGGGACTTTCTCCTTGGGACAACCAACTGAGCCTCCCTTGGAGGCAGCTATCAGAGACAGGGCTGAGGTCCCAACTGTAGTGTCCAGGCAGGTTGTGGTTGGGAGAGGTGCTCCATCAGGTATTGGGGTTCCAACCAGGGTAGGTTAAAACCAGCACCTTGAATTGGGCTCTGAAACATAGAGGCAGCCAATGCAACTGGACCAAAATTGGTGATATATGTTCAAACTCTCTGATCCCTGTTATTAATTTGGTTGTTGCATTTTGCAGAAGCTTCTTAACTGGCTAGGTAGAATATACATTTAAGAAAATAATTTAAAAACTCACCTGGTAAATGGCTCTCCATAGTCACCCGATTTTAGAACCCTTCCTTTGTGCTACGGGGTCAGCTCTGCATCCCCCTGCATGCAGCAGCTCCCATTAAGCATTCCACAAGTGACAGTCGTTTCTGTTTCATTGTTTCCCTGTCCCTAATCTAAGTCATGCTGGATGCTTTCCTGCTACAAATCAGACTCAATAAAAATCTAATCCTCAAAGGCAGTGGCGGGGAGGATAAAAATTCCACAATATGTATTTATGAAGTTGATTGAGCATGGCAATCTCAGTTTAATAACCTTATATGAATTGGTTTTGAGCTGTAGGGTATTATTTCAGCAGTTAAACATGAGTATCCAAGACTATATACTAGTTAGGGAGATCAAAGTCCATTTTTGCAGATTGTCCATGAAGCTGATTGTGAGATGTTAGTGGCACTAATTAAGGAGCAGGGAACTTACCAAGAAATTCCCATGGAAGCAGACCCATTTTGAATAATAGGATGCCCATCATCTGCATATGCTACTAACATTCCACAGCTGGGTGGCCTTTGCCACTGAAATGTGACCTGTGACAGAAGGCGGGGGGGGGGGCATTCACTTATCAATATTAAAAATTCTTTAGAAGAGTTCTACAAAGTCCAGATTATACATGCAGTGGAAGGCAGTGGCAGAATCTTGCATTTGTAAAGTGGACCGTGCATTTTTGTACCATACAGATACCTTAAAATATTTTCTTGCAAATTAATAAAATGAAAATAGCACAGATTCTATCCTGCAATGCATGGGGGCATTAAAAAGAAAAGGTACTCCTATGTACAGTTTGAAGTAGTACATTCTATTCCTTCACTTTAGGACTCACATAATCTCATTACGTAAAATAAGATAACAGGCCATGGTCACAGTATTCTGAATTCTATTAGTTTAGGATGTAGGAATATTCATAATTTTAAATGCCAGCCCACCTGAAAAGCACCCTGCACATCAAGGAAAGGGTTGTGTTAATTATTTCTTCCTGAAATGCAGGTTAGTGGCATGACAAGGATGTAGGTTGCTATGAGATGCGATAGCTCCCCAAGTTCTTCTTCACCTTGGTTTTTAATCTAAGCTAGATAGGAAGCTGATTTCATCTTGAATGCTCACCCTACCTGTTGTCAGCACTTTCCTCAAGACGATGAGGCCAGCCCTTCCCTGCTTGCTGCACCGTGATGGACAGATTCTTGTGACCCACCATTGGTCAGATGCTCTGCCCCCGCCCCCCGGTTGAAAGCACTCTTGAAATAGCTCCAGGAGTGACGTGCTTTTCATCCTCGCTATATATACTAATGAAAAGTGCTGCCCCATTTTGAACAGGAAGGGGGAAACTGGCCCACAAGCACGTCCCCAGCATGGCAGATCTTCTAGCACAGTGGGGTGGAATGTGCGACCCTCCCAAGGTTGCCAAATTCAATTTTCATCAGCCCTAACCAGGACCGTTGGCAGTGAGGGGACCCTGCATGCTGCCTTCTACTGACTTAGACCTTGATCTATCTAGTCCATAGTTGTTGACACTGCCTGGCAGAGGCTCTCCGTGGTTTCAGAAAAGAGCCTTTCCTGGCCCTCACTGAAGATAATGGCAATCAGAACTTGGATGGCTACAGAAGAGCTGTTGCCCCTTTCAGAAGGGGTTCATTGCATTTATGACATTTCTGTACTACCTGATAGCAAAGCAAATGTGGAATAGTGGATAGCCAGTGTGGTGTAGTGGTTTGGAGTGTGGAAATGGGACTTGGGGATTGAAGTCCCCACTCAGCCATGGAGCCAACTGGGTGGCTCTGGGCCAGTCACTGACTCTCAGTCTAACCTACCTCACAGGGGGTTGTTGTGAGGATAAAATGGAGAGGAGAAGAACCTTGTAAACTGCCTCCGCTTCCTTGCCAGAGAAGGAAAGGTGCGGTATAAATGCAAAGTCATCATCACCAGTTGGAATCTTCCCACTTGGAGGTTGCATGTTCCCCATCATTTAATCATGAATGAAAATGTCTCTCTGGTATATATAATGCCACTGAATAAAGGAAATTTAGGAGTCCCCCTTTTTGTCAGCCCTGATCATTTCAGAGTGCATTGGAAACCCACCAAATAGCAAATTCTTTGGGGATGGTCCAAGAACTGCTTTATACCTGAGCATGGAATATGGCACAGCCTCAGGATGCACACTGTTTAGAAGGTGTGCTCACAGCAGCTCACAGCGGCATGCAGCTTATTGCAGATAGTTGCTAGCAGGTCTACACAGTGGTAGAGGAATGTAGAAGGGGTGCCCATTAATCTTTAACTAATGAGAGCAGACCAGTTTGGATGCGAAGATTCACAGGAGTAACAACACCAGAAGCCTTTCTGGGTGATTTATCAGAGCATGGCAACACACTGTACTGAGTTAGAAACTCTGATGAATAAAATCAGGATTTGCATCTTAACCATGTCACGTAAGAACGTTACACGACATGACATTTTGCCTGTAGCCACTTCAGCATTACTCATTTTGACACCGCTCCATGTTATGACAAAGGGAACAAACCCAATCACAACCGCAGCGACTGTTCGGAAGTGGGCTGGGTGGGAGGGGAAGGAGCCACTCAGATGGCTGTCATTATTTATTGGCTGTCTGCTTGATAGCAGCCACGGCGGTGCCAGCCAATTGTGACTGGAATCGGAATATTGAAAGTCCATGCCACCATGCTGAAGACGGAAAACCCATTTCTGACTTTGGGTGGATGTGTCAATGGCAAGAGAAGGATACAGCATACAGAATAAAACGTTCATAGCAAAAGGAAAAAAAGGTATGTTCTACAATATGAAGCATGCGCTTCAGTCTTGTATGTTCAGGATGTTGTTTGGATGGCTCATGTATCCTGCTGCCCTCTCTGCAGCTGTAGATTTTACTCTGCTTCTGGAGTCCTACAAGACATTCGAAATGAGAAACAGGCCAAACCCTGGTGTGGGGTACAGTGATCCCTTTGGAATCCAGCCCTCTTCTGTCCTTAGGGCATAATCAATAAAATAGAAAAATAAAATAAAATAGAGAAATGAAATAAAATAATAAACAATTCTTGCACTTGACCCTTGCTTAGAAAGTTGCTGAGCCTAGGGGAAGTCTGCAGGTATGTGCAGAATTCTGGTTGCAGAACCCACAGCCTTCTTTTGCCATGCATGCAGCACACAAGCAAAGCCACCAGCCATGTTCATGCAACAGGGATGCTGCTCGCATCCCTGTTCACACAGGCCCAGTCCCTGCACAGGTGCTTCGTGTCCCTGGTGCCAGGTCAGATTCTGGGCTGTGAGAAAGCAGGCCAGAGTGTGGAGAGCCAAGCCCACCCCCATCTCAAACCACCCTGGGGTAGGGCAGGGGTGGGTATCATCGAGCCCTCCAGATGTTTTAGCCTACAGCGACCCCCCACTATCTAGCATAATCGCCAAAACCTTTGGAGAGTCTCAGTCTGCCTGTCCCTAGTGTAGGGGAAACAGTGCTACACCGTGGATGGCATTCATTCATTATTAGTAGTAATGCTATTATTCCTACTGCTACATTATAGTGACATTATCCTGGCTTTTTTTCCTCTTGCAAGAAGCCCAGAGTGGCTTACACAGTTCTTTTGCTCTCCATTTTATCCTCACAACAACCCTGTGAGGTTGGTTACCCTGAGAGTCAGCGGATGGTCCAAAGCTGCTCAGTGAGCTCCACGGCTGAGGTCCCTCCTGAGTCTAACCACCCCAACCACTACACCCCGTAGGTCTTCTCCTTCAGTGTATGATCAACACGCAGAGGGGTGGCGAGGGCCCACCATGCTCATGTTGCTCCCTGTCCTTGGCCCCGTTACATTCTCCACTCTGAAAGGGCCATTTCTGAAGCAGGGAGCTGCCTGCCTGTGTAGGCGCAGTTGAGAATTGCCTTGGAAAAGGAAGGTTAGTTAGCAGATGCACAGGGAGCAGAGGAGACACCACCCCTGTGCCTTTGACTCCTCAAGGGCAGTGCAGAGGCTGCCACCGCCGCCATTGTTATCCTCTCTCTACCCCCTGATGTGGCAATCCAACTCTGAAGAAGAATATCTGAAGTGGGCAACTTCTTCATGAATTTCTGAGGGGAAAGAAGAAAGAAACACCCTTCACTCTCTCTCACCCACAATCCTGCCAAAATGCATTCCCACTTCTTTGCATGACCATTTTTTAAAATCCATGGATTCTCACCACCACTTCTTTTAAAAATAGTTCCATTCATTCTCCCCACCAGTTCTTTTTCCCCAAACATTTCCACTCTCACCACAATCTTTTAAAGCAAAACATTCACTTTCGCTCACCACCTTTTCTTGTTAAGCTCACTCACTTTCATCACCACTTTGTTTGCTTTTTTAAAAAATATTTCTTTTGGGAAGAAGAAACACTGGCTGGTCATTTTTGGAAATATAACCTCCAACTGTTAACTAAGGACCGCCTCCTTCCTGAACCAACCTCTCTTGTTGGGGAAAACAGAAGCAGAGATAGGAAGTCTTTATATTTCCAAAACTGGAGATAATGTTAGTTACTCTACCAGATGTGTATTTGGGAATGGACATAAGGGATACTGGAAAATGTTCTTCTAGCCAGTGCATATTCAAATAGGACACTGAGATAAGTGGCCATCACAGGCATACCAGAATTTCATGACTTGAGAATTACTATTACTATTATTATTGATTGATGGCTTTTCTAACCTGTCTAGCACTAGCGTCTCAGGATGGCTTACGATAAAAATAAATTGTTAAATTATAAATTATTACCCTAGGGAATTATTTTTGCAAACCGCATGCACTCAGGCTGCTGAGCTCTTCTGTTGCAATCTGCAAGAATGGTCCCTGCGATGGTCAGGCGATCCTCTTGCTTGGACTGGCCTGATGGAAATATCGCTGAGGCAGTGGAGAGAGCTGCATTTTTTTCTGGCTGAATCTCAGGCTCAAAGCTTCCACCACTGCCCCAGGCTGGAGAGCACACTGCCCAGGCATGGCCCCAACATAAGCGAGGCAGAGCAGCCATGTTCTGCAGAAATGGTTCTTTTTTCTCCAGCAAGCAAATAGAAACATAATTTGAATGTGGTTCACAGAAAATCCTGAGAGGGCGAAGTTTTTTACCTGGCAAGGCAACAGTAGGGTTAACATTGTTTGTACAAATGCCTGTCTGCAAGATGTACAAACGGCATAAAACTTCCAAAATGTGCCTCGAGGTTTTATTATTGATGCTGTGCCGAAGGAAATGCACATATGGGTTTCATTGTCTAAATGATTTTATTAATTAAATTGCTATGATTTACCTCTGCCATATTAACATTTACAGTTTTTGAAACAGCCTTGTAATTAGAAAATGGCTATATGGCTGTTGCTTGTTTACTTTGCCAGAAATACACAATAGTACTATCTCCTGCCTTTCAACCCACCCTCCTAGTCTTGCCATCTCTGAGTAATAGACAACTAACTGCTGCTGGTGCGTTAAATTGCTTTTTGGGTGACAAGGAGAAGATAACTGTGTAGGGTATTGCTTTTCCTCTTGAAATGCTTCCATTTGTTCAGGCAAAGAGTCTGATCCAAAACATATGCATGTTTTAGTAAGCATTTTTTTGCTAAAGTAAGACTGAGTGAGTCCATAAAAGAGGGATTACAAAATTTGTTTTCACAAAGGGAAACTAGCCTAAGGCAAAACTACACATGATGGCAATAGAGTCATGTCTTTAAACCTGGTTCTGAACCAGTTGTGCTCTCTCCCTCCCTCCCTCCCTCCCTCCCTCTCGCTTTCTCTGTCTTAGAGCAAAGGGACAAAAAAGAGAAAAAAGGGGTGCTAAGCTTTTGTGGCAGATTATTTTCTCTCCAGTGACATCACTGTTCATTCAGGTTGGCTTTGTTTATGAATCTATCCATTCATCCATCCATCCATGTATCATGCATCTGATACACCACTTTCAGACACACAACTCTCAGAGTGGTTTATATTCTATAAAGGTGTCTTGCAAAGACATGCCAATACATTTCAGTGAACTGGTTGCCAGTCTTGGCAGAGATGGGCTTTCACATGTAGATTTTCTACCCTTGACCAAAGGTACAGATTCCCTCACTTCATATCTACTTGTCTGTATGAAGTCCCAGTGCCTGGGGATGCTTCCAGGCAATGGGCAGGTTTGCACAATATGACAATCCATGGTGGTTTCTTGTGCAGGATGGCCTACCATGTCATCCAAACCTGGTCATATTTCAGCACAGTATACTTGGTTTTTAGACCATTATTGGTGTTTACAGTGGTCTGTTCTATGGGTTTCATGCCTCACCATGGTTTCTCCAGTCATCTGTACCTGTCATCATGGTTTCCATGGTTGTGGTATGCAACTACCACAGAGTCCCTTGGAAGGAGTGGGGGGTTCAGATGCCATTGTCTTGTCATTCTACTGCTTCTTCTGTTTTCTTTACTGTATAAAATTGGTTATAGAAGAAAAGATGCCCAATGCCTTTGGATTACCTAGTAGCATTAGGAGACCTCTGTCTGGAAGCAGCCTGAAAGAACAGCTCTTGTCTGGAAGCACTAGCTTCCCCTACTCTGTCCCATCCCACCTGAAATTTTGGAGCCAATTAGGTTGGGGTGTTCAGTGTCAGCCTAGTGGCAAAACCTGGTCTTGAGGGAGTTTTAGCAGCATGTGTCCACTCAGTTGTACAAAAAGGTCTAAGCAGGGTCTGGGGGAGGTTAACAAGGATCATAATCCTTCACCTGCTCACCTCTTTTGCTAGTAATATCCAACCCAACTCTTACATGATTGGAACAGATCCGGTTGTAAAGTTATGCATTTGCTGCCACCATAAACATGGAATTTTAGCATAGTGGCATGCAGTCAAACCACTGTGCCAACAACCTTTTATGTTACAGCTAATGGTGTTTTGATTCCCCCCCTTTCCTTAATGAGCCATTTCATCATTTGTTTAAAAATATTACAGATGTGTGCCTTGAAGTCATGCACATCTGGATTTGCTGGATTTCCAAATAAATGTAGCGCTTCACCATAAGAAAACCTTCTGACTAGAACTTGTGACTTGTATGTAAGTGTCTTGCTGGTATGTAGGGTGTTAATGCTCTGCTTCAAATAACCATGCCTTCCCCTACTTTTAGCATTAAGTTTATTATTTTGACTGAGTTTCCAGTTAGGTTTCTATTGGTTCATTTTTGTAGAGCTTTCCCCTGCTGTAGTACCCATACATTTTCCAAAAATTCCTTTCATCCAGAGTATAAGGGAGGGAAAATGAAAATGAATTAACACAAGCCTATGATTTCCAACCAGATGGGGTGTTGCATTTAATTTCAAGGCAAGGATGGTGACATCATTGTCAGGTAGCCTGGGCTGATGGGGATGAACGATCCCTTAAACAGAACTTACATTTTGTAAGTACCTTGAGCATGAGGTACGTTCAGAGATCCAAAGGTAACAACCCCCCACTACCCTGTTGGTCACCAGAACTAGGTTGCCCCTATTGTAAGCTTCTCCAGAAGTTAGCAAACCACAAGGGCCAAGTGAACTGCTGATGGAGCTCTGCAGTGACTCCTAGGATGACCTCATGTTCTCTTTTACAGCCCTGCCATGTGGTAGTGGCAAAAAATGGGGAGAGAGGCTTCCTGCCAAAATTCAGTGGCAAACTGCTATAGAAACTCCGATGTGCAAATGCCTTTCGTTTTCAAGCTAAATGTGACACTTTTGACCTTCTGTGGTAGTTTGCTGCCAATTTCAGGAGTCAACAAACTTTTTCACCACTGCAAAATTTGGTGAAAACTGCAACTCCAAGTTTGGCAATAGGCTCTGGAGGCTGGAAATTGGTCTCTGAACCACCTGAAGTTACCCTGCTTTGTTCTGCTTGAAGGCTGTCCAGTCCAAGGTCAATGTAAAGAGGAAGAGCCATCAGAAAGAGGAGATAGGCCATAAAATTTCTCATCAGCAGCACCTGGGCAGCACACAGATCACCTGGTCAAATTCTTCCACCCTTTGGTGTTATTTTCCAAAATTCTATCTCTATTATTTCTGAATTTGCATCTACATGTGTAACTTAATGCTTGTAGTTTTTAAAGAAAATTGCTGTCATCTTTTGGTGTACCTTTTGATGATTCATAGATGTCACTCTTGCTTGCTTGAGATACCATCTGAGTGTAGAACAAACCAGACAATGTGGTCATGTGTACAAAATCCATCTTTCCATGAAGCTCTTTTTAAATTTTGCTTTTTAAAATAAGCTTTTGGCTCCAATGGCTGTGATGACATCCTTGAAAGTGTGTGTGTGTGTGTGTGTGCATACGCACATGTGCATGTGTGTGTGAGGGGGGTTGATTATAGTTATACTGTTAGCTATATGGAAGATTTTGGTTGAAATACAGGATACATATCCATTGAATAGTCAAAGCAAATCAGATGGCAATGTTCCCTATCTACTTGGGTGCATTAGAGGAAGAGATGATACAGCAACCTATTTCTTATGACAGAATCACACTGGTTCTGTCTTGCTTTCTTCTGAATTATTTTAGTATTGCTTGAATCTGCTCAAAGATCGTGGTGACATTCATATGACTAGAGAACAGGGTATCTATAGTACTAGTTACACATTAAATCTGGAGTGTTTCTATTCTCCCACTTTTTTCCAAGTTGCTTTCCTTTCACAGATAAACCACTGAATATCATCAGTCTGTTCATATTATGTATGAATCCAGCTTTTATGAGAGCTGTACAAGTGTCCCATATCTGGTTCCCAAGTAATATAATGCAACTGTGCTGTAAATCATTAACCTTCATTAATTGGTACCAATAACAGGGTGAATTCATGTACCATTTTGCTTTGATACTATCCCTTGTGCCAATATTAATCTTACATTTCAATCTCTGACTTTTGCATTGGAACTTTCCTTCTCATTAAGTGCTCTCCAAATCCTATATTACTTCTGAGAACAAAAGGAGCCACTGGTGTGAATTTGTCATTAACATGCTAAAGAGTTCTGCTCTAATAACAATGTGACCTGCTCCTTTGTATGTTAATACAACCCAGAGCAAGGAATTGTGGGTAAAAGCTGTTTGGCAAGTGTAAGCAGACCACTTGAGGACATAAAAGGGTGCATGGAAGAATTCTCGAGAACGAATTAAGCCCAGTAAATGATTAGTACATTGCACTTCTCTTAACACCTTCTGCCTCACACTCTTGCAAATTAATTATACATTCCATGGAAGAAGTTGCTTGCAAAAATAGATGGTGGGGTAGAATTTTGCCTTCTGGAAAAAGAGTCCAAACGTTTGCATCATCAATCTCCTCAGGCAACATGGCTTTCCACATACAAAGAGCAATGTTTTCTCTGAGCTAGCACTCTTGCTGCTGCAGTGCAGGATGTATGGAAGGACCTTATCCTCTTCAGCCCCACTCTATGTTTGTGCTTCAGGATTCCTCTTAAAGGATTAGATGTGGGGAGACAAAGAGCGACTGTCGCCCCGATATCTGAGTGGGTTAATGTGGACTCTGTTGGGCCCGTCTGTGGCATTGTGTGTGTGTGTGTGTGTGTGTGTGTGTGTGTGTAGAGAGCCAGGGAATCTCAGGCCAGGATTCAGGGACTGGAATTCTTATGAAAAAGGAGTAAACTGGGATTCCAGTTAGAGGCGACTGGTTGATATAATTGTGATTGGTGTGTGTGTGTGTGCGCACATGCATGTGTGTGCGTGTGTTCAAGAAGGCAAAAGAGAGAGAAACACACACACTTGCTTCCATATGCAAGTTTTTATAGGGCCCTGTCCAACCTCTTTTATGGAATCTTACAGGAGGTCTAGACGTCTTCATTTTGTAATCTTCCTGTGTTTTCTTTAGTTCAGATAGTTTGTTAAGGAAGAAAAGATGGAATAGATGCTCACTGGTTACGCTAAGGGCCCTCTACATGGAAGCACAGACAGATACCACAGAACTAAAGGTTACTGTGGAAGTTACAGCTTCCATTAAGTTGAAAAATAATGGTCTTGCTATGTGATCAAATTGTTCCAAATGACCATTAGTAAGTACAAGAAGTACTTTCAGAGGTTCAACCAAGTCTAACATTTCAGTCATGCCCTTTCATCCGCCAGGACACAGAGGCTGGAGTGACATGCAAAAGTGGACATTCTGTGTCTTCAGTCCAGAGAGAAGCTTCATGTAGGGATTGAGTCTTACTTTAATGGCAGATGGATACTGACAGGTGTGGGGGGGAAAAATACGCGATAGTCTGCTGTGGGTGTACCATCAAAAGAACACTTAGTTTATTCAGGCATGCAGGAAAATAAATGCACATGTAGGCAGCCCCTGGAGAGACTACGAAGATCAGTCTGCACAAGAAGCTTTTATAGCCTGTCGGTCACATACATAGTTTGGAGGAGCGGTTGGGGATCAAGTAGGCAGTGTGCTAGAAACACATCAGGTTAAAGCAATAGGGCTGAGTGCAAGACAGAGAGAAGAAGCTTCAGAAAGGCAAGCGTTGGCACATCTAAGGCGTGTGCCAAAGGACAGGCCTTTCAGGACAGGGACTTCAGCATTTCTAAGGCATACCTGGGAAGCAAGACTGGCATCATGGTTTCCTGATCAGATCAGGAATCCTGCCTTAAGTCAAAAGCAATTCTCACCATGTCAGGCTTTTAACAGCCATCTTATGGCAAAGCTTTTGCTCATTTGGTCCTGACAGTATGCAGGTAAGTTAGCAGTATGCACGTACGTACCTTCCCCACACCATCACATATCCCACTGTGTGGTTTTCTGGTCAGCAAGGTTTCACTGATAGAGTGGCCACACATCCTTCTTTGCAGAGGATGTATCTTCATTTGCATGTGAGCTCTGTTTGATGGACTGCCCGGTCCAAGCCTAACTGAAAGATCAAGAACCCTAATAAGAAAGAGTCCAGGACCTTCAGAGTTGCTTGTGAACACATAGCACCTGGACTGAACTGGCACCCAGGGAAGGCATTTTGTATTTCTATTTAAATTATCTTTATTGTTTCTAAATCTATAAATACAAATTTTCAAGAGTTATGCATACTTTCCTCTTTGGTCCTCTGTTTTGGTGAAGACATTCCTCCTTTTTGACAATGCACTTTATTCACTGATAGTAACTTCAGCTAAATGGAAAGCGTTTGGAAAATGGAGCTTTGAGGAGCTAGGTGGCAGGCATGGAAGAACCAGCATCTCTTTTCCAAGTATTCCATTTCTTCTATTTGGAGCATACACACACTTTCTACATAACTGGGCAAGGTTATTGATTGAATGATAGCACGTTTAACCCACTCTTCAGACTAAAAAGAGTAATGTATACAGATGTGTGATAAGTCTGTCACTGCCTGCCAGCTAGCGTTCTAAAAGATGCTGCACAAAAGGAAAGCAGATTGGGAGGGAAAAAGGCAAATTCAGGCATTGGATTCTGAAATACATAGAAAAAAAATCTGAAGGGAACTGAAGACTTCCTCTTTAATATAGGCTTTTTGTTTTTTTTTAAAGGAATAATATGGAGATGGGGTCCTGAGAATGCAAAGAGAAGGACACTTATAGAGGGGGACTTTCCTATTCATATCTTCTCACCACATACCCCGTAAAACAGCTCCAGAAGGTTGAGGAATCACACAGAAATCTGTGGGCTGTTGTTCCTTCAAGAAATGAGAAGATATGCATGCAACAGAGACTCCTGATGGGAAGCCTGTGTTCCGATTCCATAAACACTCACACATGACCACATGTTCATGCTTGTGAAGCTGTTAGATGTGAGAACAAAACCAACATGAAACGTCGGTAGGGTGCAAGTAATCCACAGTAAATAATTGTGAAAATAAGTCCAGGATGTGTGAAATGTATGAAAGCGAAAGGAAAGTTCACACACCGTTTCCTTTTGCCCTGGGATAAGCTTCTGATGTAAATTTACAAGATTCTTCCTGCTCCTATCACCCCGTCAACAATATAACAATAAAACAAAACAAAAAGGGCTACGTGCAGACAAGTTCAAGAAAAGGTAAATCTTGTTCCCAGACTTTCAAATTGTTACTGTATGTATTTATTTTTGCAGAAATACAAATGCCCTTTTACATTATTTAAATGGCATGTAATTAAGTAGCAAGGTTCTTGGCTGCTTCAGAGGGAAATCCAGCTTGTGCTATGATTCCAAGCCCAGAGGGCTACAAAGAAGCACAGTAAGAGGAAGAGAAAGGGGGGAAAAAGAGGGGAAGGAGGGCAGGGAGCATGCGAACAGAGTGTTTAACATTCAGAATTTGTCCACAGCCGATAATTTATTGGAACTCATCTGTAACAAGGCCTGGCACTGATTTATAAGTTGATTTGAAAAATAAATAAAAGTGATAGAAACCTGCATTCGGTTTTAATGATAGACTGTTGCAGCGTGAAAAGTAAGGATATGAGACATTGCAAGGAAATTAGATATTATGCCCTCAAGACAACTGCAGCTACCAGCCCATTAATTGTTAGATATTTATTATTAAAAATTTCTTTTCATGACTGACTGCAGAATATTTGCGCTGTTAAAGTTGTTGAGTTCTGACATGAATGAAGTGTATGGAACTCATTCTATCACCACCCCTCCCTTTGTCCGCATGCCTGTGATGTTTGTGTGTGCCGGACTGATCGGAAAGTGATGGTGAACCTGTCCCATGCAAGCACGGATGAACAAGTTCTGCATCCAAATTGCTTGCTAAATCTGTGGGGTCTAAGGGCATCATCATCATCATCATCATCATCATCATCTGTGTGCATTTCCCACACATCTCAGTAGGGCTTGTGTAGGAAAGGATACAGGTGGGTTATATCCTCCCTGTATATACAGCACTTTAATGCTTGGAAGAATACCTCGGTGGACACATGTTTAAAATACTGTCTTGCTCACTGTCAAGAGTAAAATGTCAATGCCTGCTAACCTGTCAGAAATGTGTTTCGGATTGTATCAGGTGCTGCCATCAGCTGCCCCAAACAACATTACCTCTTTTTAATAGTGTGCAAAAATAAGGCAGCCCAGTGTTCTGCAATCATACCCTTAAAATGGTCCAAGTCTGCAACTGGACATTCTGTGATTGAAATGCACTGTACAAATTCAGTAAATTGACATAAATGGCTTTATTGGCCTGGATCATTCTATTGTGCTTTACAGTGTGGGTGGGTGAATTCTGGAGGAAGGTTGAAAGATACCAGCTTTCTGACCTGTTTCTCAAGGCCTAAGATTCCATTAAATGGAAATGACTCTCATACTTGAAACTTAAGGTACAGCAATATTAGTATGAACATTCATGAAACAAGATCATATTTTAAGTTAGGCTGATTCAGCCACACCTAGTTCCATTTTTCAATTGAGGTTATTGAAGAAAGATACATAGCAACATTTCTTGTAAAGAAACTGCAACCATTTAGATAGTACTAAGCTAGGGAAGGACATATACTAAATACCTTCCAAAATACCCTTATGAGCACCTTTGCAAATATATTGCACCGCACCTGCTGAGGTTCGCTTGGATTAACCTTAAGTTTGCTTCTGCAAGATTAATGTCAGCTACCCAAGCAACTTCCTCAGTGGTTGCCACTAAACTGTGGAATGGTCTGCCAGAAGTGATGTGTCTGATAAGCCAGAATGTTACCATCAGGAGGGAGTTAAAGGCATATCTTGTCCACCAGGATTTCCCAGATCAGTTCCCAGATTAGTTTTATGCTTTTTTAAAGTCTAAATTTGAATTATTGTTGGTTTAGAACTCTTGTAAACTGCCTATAGCCTATGGGAATGGGGCGGCGGCGGCAGCAGCAGCAGCAGCTACACATGGATCTCTTTTGGTTTTGGTTAGGAAATGTGGGCAAATGTGAAGTCATAAGTTCTCTCCAGGCTGTTTTCCTTCAACTGCCTAAGTAAAGGATGTTCAGGATCTTTGCTAGAGCAGACCAGCTTAGTCAGTAAAAGACTCAGGCAGAACTCTGCAGACTTGGTGGTTAACCAACAATTTGCATGTCCTCCAACATATCATGGAGGAAAATCATGGAGACACATCTGTAACATCTGCATTCCTACAACAAGGAGTACTGCCTGAGATGTCCATCCTCTGCAGTTACACATTGCTCACGCCTAACTCTTTACTGTATGATTTTTTTAAGCTAAAGAATGTATGAAAGAAGTTTCTGACTCAAAAACTCAGCAATGTTTGTTATCCAGACAGGCAATTATAGGGAGGGAGGATGGAAAGGAAGCAGAGCACTATAAGTTCATGTCTGTGTATATGGATACAACATCCAGTCAGCAGTGTATCTACTATAGATCAATGGGAAGTGAAAAACTCAGTTGCATGTGTATGCATCATTTTTAGAGGATCCCACAACAGTAACACAGAGCAGGAACCACACCTTTATACAGGGCACACACCAAAATATTGGAGCACAATATTTCCAAAAGATGCCCAGATCTTGTAGCTTTGTTTATTGTTCTTATTTCAGCCTTCAAGAGGGATAGGTATGCATTTGCAAAGAGAAATACCAAGGAAACTCTAAATACTAGCTTACAAAGATAATACCTAATTGCCTCTTGTCTTCTTTGCAATGCAGTACTTCCTATTATATAGGACTTGGTCCTTTAGACTTAAACCTGTCTTCCCTAACTAGTCTACTTAAAAGAAAAATAAAACATAAAATGCATCACATGCATTTCCAACTTGTATTTTCTGACAAGTCTGATACGAATGCCAGAGAGCCAGGAATGGCTGCAACTCACCGGAATGCAGATGTATGCTGGAATGTCATGTACTGAGCACCGTACATGTAATAAAACCCTTGCTATTTCTCAGTTGAATAAATTGTACCTCAGTATCAGCAAATAAGACTGGGCCTTAGCGATGATTCAGACCATCAAATCTCTCCCTCACTTGCTGCCCTGCTATGTCCAAGGACAAATAGGGGAAGGTTGTGCCTGGAACAATGGAGGTAATGAATGGGCTGCCAGGTCTTCCTGCTGTGGCAATTTTGAGAGGATGATACACCACCCTATTTGCTGTTGTGATGAGCTGTAGACATCTCCCATTATTTATGGCACAAGGCGGAGGAAATAGTAGAGGTCACCCAAATCAGATGAAAGGGGCAAATGGGAAACACACACACATGCACAGAATTCCAGGTATAGTAAATAATGAATTACAAAGAAATGGAATATTTTTGAACACTTAACTTTTACAACCTTATGTTCTTTTCAAGGCCCAGGTAGCCAAAAAGTCTTAAGCAAATGAATATCATACTATGAACATCCTCATTTTTGTGATTAGAACAGCTCATGCAGTGGATCTGCTACAACAATTACAGCAAGCGATTTGTGATTTGCTGGTTCACATCTCTTATTTTACTCCAATTCTCTAGCTAGGAACATTAAGAGGATATGCTTTATTCTCTTGCTGGGTTCATATGAACCTACAATCACTGAACTTTTCTATGCTCCCCATACCATTTTCCTATTCAGCTGCTAGCTGAAACACAGAAGACGAACCTGTGGTTCTCAACATAGTTAGATTACAACTCCCACCATTCCTGCCATTCACCATGCCACTGATGGGATTCGAATTCTGACAACAGCTGGAGGAATAATAGTTGGCTGCCCTGGTTTAAAAATATCAGGTGATATACACACAGGTGCAAAACAGTTTGTGGATTTCATAAAAGCCTGAATTTAGCTCTTGGAGTGAATATATACAAACACAGCTGCAAATTATAAGTGGGGGTAAGCAGATTCATATACACCCTGTTTAAAAGGCCTGTTTTTAGTCATATTGTAAAGATCTATAACCAATGATACCTTGTGAGTGGTCCAACAAACTCAGATGTTAAATCAATACATCTGCAGAAACTTAAGCAATTCATTGTTTGACAGTGGGTTAAAGTGTAAGATTTCAGTGAATGAAGTACTCAGCCTGTGAAGACTTTATTTTCCCTTGGAGTCATTCTTGGAAATCTATCCAATATTGTTCAGTGAAACAACTGCTGACACATCTCTTGTCGTTACTGGAATGAATGGATATTGGAATGGACCAGGTGACTTTGGGCTAGTCTAACCTACCTAACAGGGTTGTTGTTGTGGAGATAAAATGGAGAGAAATGTGGCATATACATGTACTTTAACAATAATACACTGTTTAACAATAATACAAGTGATTTAAATTCAGTTTTTAAATTTCTCCAGAAAAAAATGTTTTCATTGTTACTTGCATTTTGAGTTCTCACCAACTGCCCAGGAACTTTTTGCCTATTGGGTGGCATAAAAATAAAATTCATAGTAATAAATCTTTTCAAAGATTAGAAATAAATCTGACTTCTATAAATGCCTTACATCCAAGGTTACATGTCATATTCTATAACCATACTCTTCAGCAGACTGCACTAAAATAAAAAGTTTAAGTTAGAAATGACTATTATCAATGGGTCTGTGTAACTAAAATTGGAAACACTAATAAATATTAATGCCAACCCTAGTTTTCGCAAGTCTTGAAGCTTGATTCTATAGCTTTTACTTGCAAGAACTTCTTTGTAAGTTTTCAAAAGAAAACACATAGATGCTCCCTCTTTTCCACTAGCATAGTAAGATTTTTTTTTCTGCAAAAAAGTCACCTTTCACTGTCATGACAACTGTGGATAGTGACTTCACTGAACGTGTAAAGAAGTTTTAATGGATCAGATGAGAAGCACTATGTATGTTCCTGTTGCTTTCAGCAGAGGCTTTGTTTCATGAAATACAAATATGAACAGTTTTCAGTCTCACTATCAACTTTATGTCCACAAGGACAAAGAAAAAATCTTTCATGATGGAAGGAGCATAGGAGTCATAGTGCAGCAGAAAATTAGGTACAAAACTAGAAGCATCTGATGAATTAAAGCAAAAAAATGTTTCAGTTGGAACTAGGCCAAATAAAAAGAAAGCAAAATATGAGAAATACAAGCAGAAAGTTGTGAACGCTGAGGCAGAAATGGGGATGGGACTTGCCAATGATTCGTGTCTTCTATGTACTGTAAGGTATGTTCCTTACTGAGTGTGCAAGATTTGAATGTTTTCAAAGGTAAAGCCTGTATGTTGAAGCAACACATTCTGTATCTAAAAGACTGACAGACATCCCTAGCTCTCCTCTGAGTTTTAGTCCGATGCAGTCAACTTTAGTCTGATACAGTGTGAGGCTAATAGGCAGCCTTTAAACAAATTTAATAAAAAATAACCTTTGTCTAAGCTATGAAAAACCCCAGTAAAAATGTATCACTTTACCCATTTGCCTCTCCAGGAACAATGTAGCAGGAAAGGCAGGTTGCTCACCTGCAACTGTTGTTCTTCGAGTGGCCATCTGTGCATTCACACATATGGGTGCTGCGCCTGCACAGTGCCTATGGCCAGAAAGATTCAAAGCTTAACGGTTTTGGTGGGAACTTCACATCCCTCCCCCACCATGGTATAAAAGGGTGGAGCGCCCGCCATTTCCTCAGTCCACTGAAGACTGATCGTTCGTCCCCTCACGGGAGCGAGAGATATTGCAGGGAACTGCTGAACCAGAGAGAAAAAATGACCAACGAAACTGTTATCGAAGAGAAACGGTACCGTATAAACCCAATCACCGACACTGAGCGGGGCCGGTGGATGGGTTGTGTGAATGCACAGATGGACACTCGAAGAGCGACAGTTACAGGTGAGCAACCTGCATTTCTTCATTGTGGCCTCTGTGCATCACACATATGGGTGATTAGTAAGCTTACCAGACCTGGAGGCGGGTGGTGTCATCATTGAAGAACAAAAGAAAGGATTGCCCGGCCAAAGGAGCAATTGTGTCTGGCATGCACATCAAGGCGGTAATGCCTGGCAAAGGTGCAAGGAGTAGTCCAAGTGGCAGCCTTGCAAATGTCCTGGATTGGAATGCCAGCAGCAAAGGCAGAGGAAGCAGCTACTGCCCTTGTGGAATGCCCTCTGGGCGTGACAGGTAAGTCAAGCTTAGTGAGCTGATACATTAGCTCAATGGTCTGCATGATCCACTATGAAAGTCTCTGCAAACCAACAGGGGAGCCCTTATCATAGTCCGAGTATTTGACAAAGAGGTGGTTAGATTTACAGAAGGACTCTGTGCGAGACCTGTAAAAGACAACGCAGTGACGAACGTCTAGAGAATGCAACGACCATTCTATTGGTGTAGCAGGTGTAGGGAAAAAGGCCAGTAAGACAATGTCCTGGTTAATATGAAAAGGAGACAGAACCTTGGGAAAGAATGCTGGATCAGTATGGAGAACTACTTTCTCCTTATGGAAGTTAAGGTAAGGAGGATCTATCCGAAGTACGCAGAGTTCACTAGCCCTTCTGGCAGACGTGACTGCAACAAGAAAGGCAGTCTTCCAAGACAGGAGACGTAAGTCAGTAGTTGCCAGGGGCTTGAAAGGAGCTCGGGTGAGTGTCTGAAGAACAACCGAGAGGCTCCAAGTAGGGATAACTGGGTGAAGTGGTGGTTGGAGGTTCTGTAAACCCTTGAGGAATCGACGTATGAGGGTATGAGAAAAAAACCAAAGAACCTCACACCTGTCTGCGGTAGTGGGAAATTGCAGCTGTACAGACTTTAATAGACGATGGTTTAAGTCCTGATTGATGGAATGATAAGAGAAATTGAAGGATTTTCAACAGAGGCTGAAGTGGTAAAACTGTTGGATTCAGCAAAGGATGTGAAGCGCTTCAATTTGCCCGCATAAGATCGGTGAGTTGCAGGTCTGAGGGCAGACTGGAGAATGAATTGAATATCTGGATGGAGAGTGCTTGTATTCGATGAGGAGTCTACCGGTAGCAGGGAAGAAGAGGCTGTATTGGGACGGTGTTGAACAAGTGTAGGAGTCCCGAATCCGCCGGTCCCAAAGGGACCCCGTGGTTCATCGAATGAGCCAGGTTGTCAGGTTGAGTGAAGGAAGATCCGGGTGACGAACTGCTCCATACTGCTGAGTTATTATATGAGGTATGAGAGGCAGGCAGAGAAAGAAGAGTAGGGAACCATGGTTGACGGGCCCACCAGGGGGTGATCAGGATCCCCGAGGCACCGTCGTAGATGATCTTGGCTAGGACCCTCATTATGAGTGGGATCGGGGGAAATGCATAAAAGAACATGTTGGACCAAAGGATCATTAGCGCGTCCCCTGTCGATCCCGGGCCGATGCCAGCACGAGAGCAGAACCTCTCGCACACCTTGTTCGTGTGAGTGGCGAACAGGTCTATGTCTGGAGAAGCCCAAGTCAGGAAGAGGCGATGGCAGGTCGGACGATACAGTTCCCATTCGTGGGTCGTCGACATCTGCCTGCTGAGGGCATCGGCCTCCTCGTTGTCGGTACCAGCCAGATGAACCGCAAGGAGGGTGATCTCCCTGGGGATGCACCAGTCCCACAGTTGCATCGCCAGGTGGGCCAGGGGGGCAGACTTGTTTGTTTATATAGAATACAGCGACGGTGTTGTCGGAGGCAATTTGTACGTGTCGCTGGAGAGTGTCCTCGAATGATTGAAGGACTTTGAAGACCACCAGGAGTTCAAGGTAATTGATGTGTCTGGTGGTCTCCTGGTGGTCCCAGATGCCCTGCGTTCGGAGACCGGCACAGAGGGCTCCCCACCCGGTAAGGGAGACATCTGTAAACAAAGTCAAGGTTGGGTGAGGCGGATGAAATGGGATGCCTACTGACAGATTGTGCCACATAGTCCACCATGAAAGAGACCAGAGGATGGAGGTCGGAAGGTGGAGGAGATGGTGAGGCGAGTCTTGTTGGGGTTGAAACATTCCATTGAACCACAACTGGAGTGGTCTCATCCGTAGTCTGGAGTGGAGAACTGTGGAAACTGTAGAGGCCATGTGGCCGAGAAGTTTCTGCACCAAGAGTGCTGGAACAGCTCTGTCCATGTAGATTCGACGGATCGATGAACACAGATTGTCTTGTTGACTTTGTGGAAGAAAAGCTCTCATCAGCATGGAATCGAGACGGGCTCCAATGAAGTCGATGACCTGTGAAGGAGTAAGGCACGATTTCTCATGATTAATGCATAGACCCTAATTGTCCAAGAGGGTACAAATAGTTTGAAGTGATGACCGAAGGCCTTCCTTAGATGGGGAGATGATCAGCCAGTCACCCAGGCAGGGGTACACTTGAATGCCTTGGAGCCGAAGATGTGCACACACCAGAGCCATACATTCCGTAAAAACTTGGGGGGCAGTAGCCAGTCCAAACGGAAGGACGTTGAACTCAAACAGGTCAGAACCGACAGTGAATCAGAGAAGACTCCTGTGGGATGGGTGAACGGTAATGTGAAAATAGGCATCTTTCAAGTCCAGAGAAGCGCACAAATCCTCTCTCCTAAAGAACGGAAGGATATTTTGAGGTAGTCATCCAAAATTTTTTGGTTTTGATGAACCTATTGATGCCACATAGGTCCAGTATCGGACGAAGACCGCCATCACGCTTGGGGACCGTGAAATATCTTGAGTAGAAGCTGTGGAGCCCCTCGGAGCATGCAAGCTGTCAAATCGCTCCTTTACGCAGAAGCTGCTGAACTTTGTCAATGAGAACCAATGACAGAGGCGTAAATCGGATCGGTCCTGGCGGGGGCACGATATCGAACTCAATTCTGTATCCATGCTGTATGATGGATAAAACCCACTGATCAGATGTGATGGACTCCCAAATGGGGAGTCAACTTTGCAGCTGATCCCCAAAAGGAAGAGGGGAAGGAGGGTTGAGGAGAAGAGAGGTTCGCTCATCCCATCAACACTGATGTTTGAGTCGGGGCGATGCCGGTTCTGCTGGAAGCGTTGTTGTTGTTGCTTCCGATACTGTTGGAGGGGCTGGAACTGCTGACGGCCCACAAACTGCGAATAGGGCTGGTATCTATAGAAGGGACAAGACCAAGACTACTTACAGCGTGATTGATTAGGGACTTCCATCTGGCGAGCTGGATAGTCATGGATAGTCTTCATCTTGTGGTCCGTCCAAGCATTGAAGAGCCCTGAACCATCGAAGCGCATGTCTTCAATCCGGCATTTCGTCTCATCTGGGAAGTTGCAATTCCGGAGCCAGGCATGGCGACGGAGGGCTACAGCACCGACAAGAGCTCTAGAGTCAGAGTCGACATGGTGTCTTGCCGTGCAAAGCTGCTGGACTGCCACCTGCATAGCCTCTTTAATGAAGATTCTAGCCAGATCTTTTTGTTGGTCTGGAAGTGAGGCCGTGATATTTTCTAACTTTTGCATTAGAAAATATTGATATCGAGCCAGCGTGGCCTCATAATTAGAAATACGGAGGCCAAGTCCTGTAGCGGCATAGATCCAGCAATCCAACATGCCGATCTTACGGCCCTCTTTGTCGTGGGAAGTAGTATGTCCCCTCGACTCACGTCCTTGAGAAGACTCAACAACGATCGAGTTTGGTCTCGGGTGACGCAGGAAGAATGGATTATCCTGCTCACGGACTCGATTCATGGACTTGTATCACCACAAAGTGGGTTGAGGCTGATTAGTGTAGTTCCACGGTTCCATCATTGCCTGGTGAAGAGTGGTAATCAGCGGCAAAATGATGGCGGCAGACTGTTTGCCCTTGACAATGTTGTAGAACTTGTCAGTATTGGGATCGAAGCGGTGCTGGGCCTCGATCTCAAGTGACCTCATAAGCCTTGCCATCAGTTCTCCAAAGGTTACATAGGGTTCCTCCGGTGAGCTGGGACCCTGTGTAGAGATCACCGCATCTGGTGCAGTAGATGCCACTTTGGAGTCCTCCAAGTCCGAATCGTAGTTAGGCGGGGGACTAGAAGAAAAGTCAATAGGCGAAGGGACGCCTGGACTGAGCTGCCTTCAAAGTCGAAGGGGCGTCTCTCGGTACTGGAGAGGGGGTATGATCACGCACCAATGGGTAGTAACCATAGGGTGGATAATCATCCCATGGCTCGTGATGAGACGGCCTATGGGGCGGTTGCACCCATTCTTCCGAGGGGCGGACGGAGGCATGCTGTTGATATCGCACCTGCTGAGGAGCAGCCCTCGGGGAAGGCTCGAGTGATGGTTGGGGAGTAGGTGAACGAGCCATTGGAGGAGAGTCCCGAATCTCTCCATCAGAGATTGATCGCAGCAAGGGAATGTCCCGTTGCTCAGGGGAAGACTGGATGGAAGATGTGACCCATCTTGGAGACCCAGGCAAACTGCATGGCCAACTGGAGGGCCAGTCTGGTCGGTGTTGGTACCGAAGCAGTCATCAGAATCGATGGGGCAGACGAACCCGAGTCACGGTGCCTGGAATGGTTGGGTTTCTTAGGCTTGCAGGCCAACTTATCCGTCTTGTCCTTCTTAGGCTTCTTATGGCCTGAGGACTTGTCCGATGCACTATGCTTCCTCTTCTCCTTTTGCTTATGCGGAGATGCAGAGGAGCATTGACCCTCTGGCAAAGGGGCACCATCAGCCAACGGGCGGGGTGGAGGCATGGTGGAAGAGGAAGATGGAGGAGCAAATTTGCCTGCCAGTTGGTCTGATTGAAGAAGGGCTTGATCCCAAAGTTTGCGTAGGCGATTCTCCCGATTTTTCCTCGCCTGCTTAGTAAAGGCCTGACAGTGGCCACATTTATCAGTCCTGTGCCCCTCTCCAGGACAGAGAAGGCACAGATTGTGCGGATCAGTAGGTGACATTTTGGACCCGCACTGAGAGCACTTGCGAAAAGCTGCACACTCTGCCATTGAGGAAGAAAGAGAAGATAGCAAAGTGAAGTGAAAAGAGGAACAATACTTTTTGTTTTTTTCAAACAGGGAAAAGGGGGAAATTGAGAAGAAAACTTCTAACGGAGGGAAAAAGTTAAAATCATAATGTCTAAGAGAGATAATAGCAACTGGATAAATGTGTACAAACTGAGAGACGAAAGGCTTGAGGCACAGCGAATGGCAGTCGCAAGAGGACTGAGGAAATGGCGAGCACTCTGCCCTTTTATACCGTGTGGGGGGGAGGAATGTGGAGTTCCTGCCAAAACCATTAAGCTTTGAATCTTTCCGGCCACAGGCACTGCGCAGGTGCAGCACCCATATGTGTGATGCACAGAGGTCACGACGAAGAACTATTTGTGACATGTCATGATAATATGAACAATTGTTGGGGTAGTTTGTATCCTATAATGTGCATGAGCAAGAACTGGTGTTAGGTGATTCAATATCCTGAGACTTTCCAATATCTTTTAAAGGATATACTAAGTCCATATGGCTACCAAGTCAGGCTTCAAAGGTCCAAGTAATGCCTGGGAGCGTGTGAGGGTCTCAGAAAGAGAGAAGTCAGAAAGAAGTTGTAAGGGGCATGGTCTGTAGTTCTCCGTGATTTGCAGAAGCAGAATCAAATATGTAAAACAAGCAAATACACATACACGTGCATAATTTATTCTGATTGTAAAATTCAGCTTTTTTGTGGCACAGAATTGGTGGGTTTTTTTTAAAGTGCACAGTACAGAAGTTTCTGCTGGATCAGCCAATTCTAAATCTATTTCCAATTAATACTAAACAGTGAACAACCCAAATTCTTCATTTTGTTGTTGCCGTCCCAGCTTCCTCTCATTTCATTATAACATGGAGAGGTAGCAAGAAACTGTTTGGTGATGAGTTGCCTGACCCATTACGACCTTCTGGACACTAATAAAATGAATCTTTAAGAATCAATAAATTATGAAAGAGCAAATGTACAGATAGATAACTGGCTCCTTTCAACTCTTCTCAGAGCTGTCACCTTTAAGATTATTTTTTTTCCAGAAGGAAAGCTTCCAATGTAAAAATAACATGAATCAAAGTCTTTTTAAAAAATGGAGACACTTTTTTTATTATGGCATAATGATCTGAAGCTTGTGGGCTTAAACTCTCTTCTCCTTTGTTAATCAGGTTCTGATTAATTGCTATTAAGACAACATTACATTTAAATAAACTGATCCCAACAATAAAAGACCCACTGGCCCAGCAGTAGCAGCAACAGCAGCATCTTCGATACAATTAAAATGCCCAAATTAAATTACACACGTCCCATCCCTAAAGCTCAATTCAGAGTGAAAATTCCAATACCTCTTCCAAGAACTGCTATCCTTCAAAGCCCACTGCCAAATGGCATTATCCAGGCTATAGCCCCCTCCCATGATGAGGTCCGTGTGGTCCAAAAAAATATTGACACCAGCCATCCACAAGTAGACAAAATGCCTCTGACTCCTTTGGTTTTAGTTATCATTCCCTTTGGAAAATTAATCAGCTGAGACTATTGGGACAAAGTAACAGAAATGACCAGTCCAGCACAGTGCATGGCACCTCCATCATCTACACAGTTTGGGACAACGTCCTTGTCTTTCTGTCTTCAACAGATTTATGCCAAAGACTGCGTAGTGAAGGCAGCTTGATTTTATCCATATTCTTGCTGTAAACATTGAGAAATATACCAAGGACAACTAATAAGCCTGACCACACATACCTAAAGAGGAAGGAGAGGAAAAAGTGCATTAGGAACCTCATGGGTGCATGTACTTCATACTAGGGATTGCAGAAGGCTGAACAAGAACTGAAACTGAAGGGGAAAATGGTGGATTTTTAAAAAAAATTTTGCTAAGTGTTTATAATTACTCTTACTTTGGTATAAGAAGATGGTTTTGTATCATCTGACACTAAGTTTGCCATAGAAATCCCAGTGTTTCCAAAATTTCAGAGAGCTAAGTGTGCCTAAATAAAGATAGGAAGCACACATCACTCTTTAGGCCTATTGAAGTTTTCTTTAAGAGTGAGTGTGTGTGTGTGAATAAGCACTGTTTGACCTCAGAATAGTCTGGCTGTTGTATGTCTGCCTGGGTCAAAGGAAAGTGGTCAAACCACAAAACTAGCTCCTGTAGTCAGACACAAGGTGGCTCTCCAATGCCACCCACCAATCCAACATAAGGCAACGGTGGGGCAAAATGATCTTCTCCCTATACAGATTGATTAGGAGGTAGAAAATTAGCAGTTTGTTCATAGCACACACATCGGGATATTCAAGACTGCACAGAATATACATTAATTTATCAAAATCTTCCTTAGTTCAATCCTCTTTGTCTCTTTTTCCCCATCTGAAGCTGTGGCATGTTCTGACCGGGATTTGCTGCTAGAAATAATCTGAAGCTGCAGTCCTTCTTTTCAAAGATTATAAAGATTTAGAGATTGTCTTCTCCAGAATTTCATTCAAGAACAGCAAGCTATATTTCACAATCTAAGGCCAGTTTGAACATCTTTGTGGCTTGCCAGGCCATGCCAACCAGGAGAGGTGGACAGTTATGTCAGCTGATGGATACTGGGTGGCTTGCCCGGTTCACATGTCATGGCAAACCATGCTGGTGAGGGCAATTATTCAAATCTCCCCAGTACTCAAGGCAGGGGAAATACAGCACCATGATCACTCTCTTTGGTTTGTTTAGTACAGGGAAGGGGTATGTGTGGCCCTCCATATGGGATTGGACTGCAACTCTCATCATCCATCACCAATTACCATTAGTTATGTTGGCTAGGCTCGATGGGAATTGCAGTCCATCAGCACCTGGAAATCCATACATTCCCAACCCCTGGTTTAGATTTTAGCCAAACCAAGTTCTGTGTGCTCCAGTACAGCAATAGCTATTCACTCATGTGATACCTTGCTAATGATTCTACATACACAGAAAGGGTTAGGCAGAAGGTCAATGTGGAACAGCCATTGGAGAGATCTTCTTTTCTTGACATAATATTACATCTCATTGTGGTGGGGACACTTACAAAACAGACAGTTTGACAGTTTCTTAGCTAGGCATATATTTTGTGAAACATTTGAGTAATAGTATATATTAACAGTTGACTGGATATATTAACATCGCTAAAATGTAGAAATCTGATTAATACTTACTGGAATGTGAACGGTTTTGCAAAAAACAAAAAGGAAAGTACAATCGTCATTGCTTTCCTTCCTGTTGTGACTAGAGGGGAAAAAAAACACACACATGAGTAGGTTTGAGCCCCAAAATACAGCTGGTAGTGCATAAGACCAAAAGCAAAGTGCAGAGACACACGAAGTTGGTGCTTCAGCTTCATAGCTTATTCCAACTGGAATGTAGTTGCAACAGACTAACATTGTGGTTCCTATATGGAGAATGTCAGTTGTACTTGAAAGCCTCACAGACATGAATAAGGCTTCAGTTAGTCAGGACAAGCTTGTCCTATTGTTTTTCAATTAGATTAGTAATCTCTTCTGGATTGGGAACCCTGAGGATGTCATTTTACACTTGGAGCACTGTGACAGATGGAACTCTGCCTGAATACGAATATGCTCAAAGCATCAAGGTAATGCAACAGTTTGGCTAACATTCACCAGGCAGCAGACAGTATAAAAGTCACTGCTAATTAAAAAGCTAAGGACATAACATCTGCTTGAGAGCAGGTAAGATGCTCTAAAGGCAGGCATCCTCAGATGGTATGATACATGTAGTGCTTTTTACATGGGGTTTTAATGTTCATAGTACCCAAGAAGGTGAAGAGGAGAAGAAACCAAAGAGGCCAGAATCAATGCAAAACATGCCTTGCGCCTAACAGTACAAATAGAGTACCTCTGCATTTACAAATCAACTAACTAATGACTGCTTTAGTTGACTGAATCAGAGGGAGACTAATTTTAATTATACATTTTTGTTTATACGGCTTCTATATAGACTCGATGCTTGTTATGGTCCTGTAACTTATTATAATAAGGAATTAAAAATAAAAGAAAAAGAAAACATTGAGGATGGTCTGCAGTACAGGAAGTGCTACTTTTAGGTTGCATGCTTTTACATTACGTTTGGTAACTGACAATAGTACCTATAATCTGGCAATACGCAATTTAATTGAATGGTAAAAGGCAGATAAGTTGTTGACCTACTGAATGGACTGTCTTAAGTAATACTGCAATATGCTGGCTGGTCACTACAGCTCCAGCCTCTGGCTGCCTCCTCACACCCAGCACCTTTAGGCATTCACACAACAAGGCTACCTTCATAGGGTAAGCGACTGGGCAGGGTGGAATTCCCCTGCAGGCACAACACTGTCGGCAAATTATGTTGCTCAGGCTGCCTGTCAGTCTTCCGCTCCAGCAGAAGATTTTGTCGTTATGAAGCCTTTTTATAGGACTTATCAGCCTTTCACCATACTGTATATCTGTCTCATTCTGACACAATTTGCTGCAATGAAATAATATGTAGCAGTAACACTGAACTCCCTCCCCCCCAACGGATAGCCAAAGCACCTCTTTATGGATGTGTTAAATAATTTATTCACATTTGAAAAATGGAGGCACAGGAAGGCAAAGTGATTTGTCCAAGGTCACCCAGGTGTTTAACGCTAGAAGTAGAACATAGATTTTAATTGTGGAGAGAATGGCTCATCCCACTATAGGGATCTGGAAACAATGAAGGTTAACTGTATTTACCCAATGGCAAATTTAGCTGGCAAATGGGCAGTCTAAGTCCATGCTGCTACTTTAGCTGCTCTGGTATCAACTAGCGTCTTGCACCCCTGCAACTGATGGGGCATCCTTTGCTAGACAAACTGAGCAGTTGCGCAGCTGGCCACTTAAAGCCCTACATTGGCTTGGGCTGGGCAGATGTCACAGCCATTTGAAATAACTCCAGAAATGTTCAGGCATGTGTCTTTCCTTTTCACCCTTGCTTGTACATGCTTTTCCAAGGGTGAAGACCATTTTCCTAGTGCACACTTTTGGTATGCATTATCGTATGTGGCAACATTTGATAACTGAATCTGCCTGTGACCCTTAAGATGCTCAGAAGTTCAGGGAAAAATATTGAATATGCTTGCACTAGGTTATGAGGTAAAGAGCTGAATGAGCTTCTTCAAATCAATGCAACACTAGTGGCAATGTGCAGAATGGTGGATCAAATGATGTCTCCATCCCTAGTGTGCTATCATGGAAGGTTCTTAAGGACACTTTGAACCAATTTCCTTGAAAAAATGGTGGGTGGGCAGACCAAAGCATATTTTCAACATACAAAGACAGTCTATGAAATCAGCTCAATAAATGTACCTAGGCACCTTCCTCTACAGTTTTCCATAACACCCACCCCTCTTTCCTAAGTTAATGACTGCATCTGATTTTGTTTCTGAACTATTTCACCACATTGATTCTAAGAACACATTTGTTTTGTATATTTATAACACCATATTTATACAAGGTTTCTTGATCATATATAATTGTAACCCTGTTGAAGAATGAAAATTAATTTTTATCTAAATCAACACTCTATAAATTATATTTTTGGTGCGCAAATTAAAAATATATGGAAGGTGGCATTCACCACTCCAACGATAATCTAAATTTGTACAAAAGCCTATGTAGCGCTTGATCAAACATCCAATCCATATGCTTCTAAACTAGCAGTCACCACATGAATCTAGAAAAAACATTCACAGAGCAAAAGGAATTAGAGGAAAGATAATTTGCAAGCTTCACCTCAAAATGGGATTTTATTCTATCCTTTTATTGAAATATGAATTGTATTATACCTGTTACAGCTAAAAGAGCCCCGAAGATTTTAATCAAAGCCAGGACAAAAGAGATTCCAAAATAGCCCGTCAAGGAAAACAAGAATGCATAGCCGTATGTTTGAACTGGATGCTGCAGGAACAACAACAACAACAACAACAGAAGTATTAGGAAAATGCTAAACAAACCCTGAGGTATTGCAAAATGAAATAAATGTCTTTAATCAACTGCTGAACCAAAATGAAAATGCTTAAAGCATTCAAAGATTTTATTTAATTTTGACTGAATAACAGAAGAAGTAATAATGAAATTATAAAAATCATTCCTTGACTTTTAAAGAAAAATAAAAAGTAATTCCTGATGAGCTTGGGTACATAAAAGTTTCCAGGCTGAACAGTTGCACAGCAATCCTGTACATGGCTACCAAAAGTAAATCCCATGGACCTCATTGGGGCTTTCTGCCGGGACAGTACAGAATTGAAGATTTAATTAAGGAATCACATAATTTACTTTTCTTATTTTAAATAAGTAACATATTCAGGGAACACTTATGAATGTGAAAGCTATTAATGTAGATTAGGCAAACAAGTCATATAATGGCATATAAATGAAACATTTGCACTT
Source organism: Varanus komodoensis (assembly GCF_004798865.1). Taxonomy (NCBI): domain Eukaryota; kingdom Metazoa; phylum Chordata; class Lepidosauria; order Squamata; family Varanidae; genus Varanus; species Varanus komodoensis. The sequence continues at coordinate 37,398,773 of NW_025336481.1, read as the reverse complement.
TTTAAAATTGAAAAAATAAATGCATTTACCTTTGAGCAAAATGTTACTGCAGGGGTTAAGCCACTAGTGCATGTCAGACCCAATAAAATGTACAGGAAACCTATTGAATAGGAATACAAAACCTGGAATAGTTACAAAAACAAATTATTTAAATTTGTGATATTTTTTAAAAGTCCACAGTTGTGTGCTCTTTGGCTCTGTTAACACAACTCTTTGCTGATCCATTATTTTTCAAAGGCACATTTGTCACAGAAAACACAGGCAAATTCAGACAATTCAGTGAGAGATTAGTTTCTGAGTGACTGGCTGCTTCAACTTGTAATTCATGGTTACTTCATTTGCCATTTCACACAACTAAGCTTTAGCACAAGTAGCGGGCATCACTGTCATCAATTCGCAAAAGCAAAAGTAATTAAATTCAAAGCCTTGCTTACATGTTACTTTATGAAGTACAGGACATTATGGATGCTAACCCCTTGCAGCACCAAAATGCAAATCTTGTCTGGAGATTGGTGCTAGGGGTATTTAATTCTTTCCTTCCACACTATTATAACAAACTCTGAATCCAGAATCTGGCTTTTGCCCATGGGGTGGTCCATTTACATCTGTCTGTGATTTTCATCAAACAAATGGCATGGGAAAGAAAGTATAAATCAAGGATTCACTGTGTTTACCCTCACAACAATCTGCTGTTGAGGCAATCCAACTTGTAACCCTTGCTATCTCCCTGCTCCACAGAGTTGTACACAAGATGGGCAATCTAGTCAAAGTTAAGAATAGTTAAGTTTCACTGATTTCAATGGAAGAATCAGGAATATCCTTAAATCTCTCCCATCAAAATCAGTGGAACATTGCATTAATTTTTCCACTGAATTTCAGCAGGATTTATGCATTCTTAACTTGTTTATTATGTTCTATGATGTCATATTAGCACAAGAAGCTATTTATCTTACTCTCTACAAACATCTTTTCAGTTTTGGATATCAAATGTCTAATATTTGAAAATGATCCCTTCAGTAGAAGGCATCTTTATTTTCTAAACAAGATAAATGCTACAATTCCCATTTTAATGTGACAGTTATAGGAACTGTCCAAACATTACATTATTTCACTTCAGAGTCTACAGTATAAAGAGTTCCTCATTTTTCTCTGGATCTCCAGATACACTATTGGAGAATAAAGTGCTGTACTCAGACTGAATTTTCAGTCAAACTGCAGAGCAGCGATTACATAAAAATAGACACTGGACCATGAGACTCAAGCAATTTACTTGTAATAGTAGCATCGATGAGAAGTGCTTCCCCTATGCCTGATTTAGTGCTAATATGGAAATGGTTGGAAAAGTACTAAAGGAAAGAGGCATCCATTAGTATTGAGTTTTTGTGAAACAGTTACTTCTATCTGGCTAAGGCACCCTTACTGACAGAGGTAAAGACTCTTGTAGGGGCCCATAGGCAATAATCAACTCTTTTAGTTCTGCCAGAAACAGAGTGGCCTGTTCATAGAACAGTAGAGTTGGAAAGGGCCAAGAAGGGCCATTGGGACCAACCCCCTGCTCAGTGCAGGACTCCTATCAGCTAGCTGTGCAGTTGCATCTTGAATGCCTCCACCTGGCCACAACATGCCAGACAAGCTTAAGTTTCTACCCAGGAGTTGAAGCCAGCCTCATGGAGAACATATTATAGTAGTCTCAACAGTCAGTGCTTAAGGTACTTGACTTCAGTACTCTTAGGACAACCTATCGTTTAAAAACATCTTCTTTTCCCAAGCTGTACAAAAATAAAAAGGGGGGGGGAGATCATTTAAAAACACATGTTCAGCACATTCCTGCTCATTTTGAGATAGAACGGAACAAAACAAGCACTGCTCTTGCGAAAAGCTCTAATACAATTCAACAGCAGCAGCCTTCTCTTTAAGCAGTCTCAGGGCACCATGGTTACAAGGTGGACAAAAGAGTTTTGCATCTGATTGGAGAACTCTTTTGTCCAACTCTTATGGTTGGCTGGAAAGATAAACCCATCACTGGTACATTTCTGTATAAGTGGTCTGAAGTTGTGCATTTTTGAAATGTATCTGCCCATTAGCTTAGGGTGGAGCAACAAGTCGTCTACCTATTAGAAAAGAACTTTCCAGTATTATTGTCACAACATCATTACAATAACCTGGCTTTCAAAGAAGCAGATACAGAATAGACCTCCTTCTGCCCCCATCGCACCTACTTAACTGAATGACTTTATATAATGGGAGCGCTTACCATTTCAGAGTTTGAGCCGTTGTGCAACTTCATAGCTTTTTCCTGTACATTTCCTATGACTGCATCTGCACAGAGGGCCAGGGATATAAGGACCACACCTTCAAGTGATACAATAAAAAAGAAAACTTGCATATTTCAACCTCGGGTAGACTAAAATGGTACACTCAAATATCAACAATTTTGTTAGATAAATACCAGAAAAAGCACAGCTTGCATGCACACTAAACAGATGCATACTCAAATGCAAATATTTCTACTAGATGATCTTTCAAAGTATCTGTAATGCTAAAATGCAACAGAATTGCAGAATTGCCTACTAAAGGAATCTGGATAGCAAAATAAAAAACTTGCTTGCAAAAATTCTAGGATTCTGTCCCATGGATTCTGTGGTAGAAAGAGTAGGACTGCCCCAAACTTCACTCTCAAAAATCTAATTTGGAGAATTGGGAAACTGCCCAGTGGGATTTCTATTTTACTTTTGAAGAGCAAACTGACACTACCCCAGCATCCATTCTATGTCACATTAAGACCTTCTTTTGAAAGTCCCACCAATTACAGAAGAGCTCATTGCACGGCATACACTGCTGTTGTAGAAAAAGACAGCAGTACTCTCTTGGACATGAAGATCTCATAACATGGTTTTATCACTCCGGAACTGCTGGCAATTTATACAAATTTATGAAACAAACAACTTATACATTTGCTCCTGCTTTGCAGACTTTTACTCTGTGCTGGCAAAAAACAATTTTCCATATGATGCAGGTGTTAATAAATGGGTTTTAAAGGCAATAACAAAAACAAGCACCCCCCACAGAAATTAGTAACATTTTCAGGTTTTCTGTTTCATAGATCACATCTACTGTAGGGTAGAGTGAAGGTTCTGGAAGGGCACTAGAAAGGGTACTTAATGTTCTTTCTCCTTGGGAATGTATATTCCAGGTACAGACTCAAGAAGTATTTTCTTTTCTGACATTTTTCCATCAACAGAATATTAGTGCATATTCCCTCCATCCATGTTTTCTTTTTGCAAAACACTGTATACCAGTGTGTTCAATATAATTAGAAGTTTAACTCTGATTAAGTTTGAAGGACAGACTTTAAATTCAGTCAGTTTGTTTCTAAAATTGCATAAGTGAAAATTCCAAGTTATGTTTAATCCCAAAGTTCGTTTTTTCTCCTTGAGCAAAACTATCACTTTCAAATAAACTTGCTGTCAACAAATGTTTGAATTACATTATGGCAGTCAATAAATACTTCAGCCAAGAAACATATAAGCATCTATGTAAACATTTACACCATGGTTTGACTGAACATTAGAAGATCTGTTGCTGTTTCCAGTGAAATCCTTTGCATATAAACACAGAAGTAAGGCCCATTAAGCCCAACAGAAAGTACCCCTAAGTAAATCTCTGCAGGGTTGCTACCTTTGTGATCAACAAGACTCATGCACTAAAATGCAAGTAGATTCTTAAGAATGTGATTTTCCAGCCCACTTATGAAAATTCTATTTCGGGACTATAATAAGCAAAATGTTTTGCTATGTGCATATAATTTTAAAGCAGGACCAAAGGCAGAATTAGAACATAATAGTTGCATCCTCTAAAAGCTGTATTAGTTGTTTGAGCATAACCATTATCATTATTTATTTACATCCATCAGTGTAGACAACATTTTAATGCATAAACAAAAGAAATGAGACACTGTCTAAGGAAGCTTGCAATCTAAAGTTTGGTATTGGAGAAAGACAAATGGAGAAAAAAACAAAATTAAGATGAGAATATGCAAGCACAGTTTACACATGGTTTAAATGCAGTTGGTCATGAGGACTGGTGATCAGGCAAAGATGTCACAGAACTAGAAAAGCACAGAGAGGGACTGTTTTGTGCCTGCTTTTCCAGTAGAGCGAAGCCTTCACACTAACAAGAAGATAAGTTGCATGTGTCCAGCAATAGGAATGCATCTCAACTTAGGAATCCTAAATTTGCTAGTAATTCTCCATAACATTGCCCCTCCCCACCTCAGTTTTTTGTTTTCTTTCTAACATGCAACTGGAATTCTGGGCTTCTTAAAAAAACTGTTATCAACAGATTAGTAGTCTTTCAACATATAAGGCAGTCAAGTAAAAACTGATCATAATACTGTATTCACTAAACTTATCTTATTGTACAATGAACATGTGTGTGTACAAATCAGCAAGAATATTAATCTGTGAAGGAAAGTGACAACTTTCTACTTATTTGAAACAAACATATGGAGTTGGCTCTGCCATTCTCTGCCCCCAAAGTGTGTGATCTCCTGCTTCATTAAGTGTGTATCTTGTAAAGGTCATGGTGTTCTATTGCCATTCAGCAAACAGTTCTGCTTTGCAGCATTCATTTTCTTGTCTTTTTTTTACTTCTCAAACAGCAAATTCCATGCAACAATGTATTTGAGAGCTGAATGAACAGAATTATTTAAAAGTCAGAAAAAGCCCACCCTGAAATTGATTTTTAAAATTCAATAAATAGGCAATTCTGGGATACAATAAAGAACTATATGATAGTCTATTATTTTAGGGTTGTTAGAATGTGGTGTGTTGGGGTACATGAATAGCGGGCCATCTGTTGCTGCAGAAGTTCCTAAACCAAGCCTCTTGGGCTTCAACATTTGTGGAAATACATAAAGACACAAACATCCATGATCTGGGAGGACTGCAGGAACTATTAGCAAAGTGACACTCTCAGTGAACTGAAATATATATGGAAATTGAGTTCCTGACAATCCATGTTTATACTTTGCAAGAGCCACTGCTTAACTGATGTCATAACTCTGCTTTACACAGGACATGCACCCTGTTGTTCAAAGTGCATGTCTCATGGGTGACATTGTGCTCATATAACTGCCTCCTCCTAAGAGTAGAGTGTCACAGAAAACAGTTCTGTCAAAAAACACATTTATACATGAGTTACTTGCACATACAATTAACTGAAGGGGTTAATTATGTTCATTATGATTATAAAATCAACTCTAAAAACAAATATTCAACCAAGTTTCTTCCATTTGCTGAATTATTCATCAGCCCACACCCAGTTTGCTATAGTTCTTAGCCAGTGTTGAGCTTTAGTATGTAAGAAATGTAGCAAAATGGTCAGGTATGAACTGTAGTACTTTCAAGTAAAATTCATTAGGAAATTCTTATACATATGCCACAAAAACTTTTCAAACCCTTCAGAACTTCGTGAATGAAGCAAGGATTGGTACACCACAATCTTAAGCTATTAGGAACCCCCATAACTTTAGTTGTGTTTTCCCTCCACAAGGTTTGTCTGCATTTATTTTGTCTCCAAATATTTGTCGGTGGTGGGGAAAGCCCTTCTGTTCAGAAGAATCTCTGTACTCTCTATGTATCTTTATTGATGAACATCAAGAATGCATTCTAGTCAAAACTGTGTTCCACTGAACTGAACTGGAATTCATTTATTCATATTCCCAGGTAAGAATGCATAGGATTATGGACAGCATAGTCATTAGTGAGGGATGAAGGAATGCCTCTGGAGTACCACACGTTCCAGGATTATTATTTAAGATTTGCTGGGCCAGCACCAAAGTTGTAGGATGCGTCTGCTGCTTCGTGAATAGAATTCAGCTGCCAGTGTAAGGACGGGGTAAAGCAGGAATGTGCTAGGTTCATCCATTCAACCACTTTTACCTATGGGACTTTTCTTGTACATAACATTCATTTTTATCAAGAGATTTTAAAAAAAACTAAGTTATAAAAGACATACTTTACCTGTGAAGTTGAAATTTGGTGCAACTGTACTATCAGCTAGAGTAAACCATATTAAGCCCAAGCTCATACATATCGCAGCAGAAACATCTGCAATATTATAACGCTTTCCTGTGCAGGGAAAATTAAAAAAAAAAGGATGGGAGAACCAGAGTTGACATCACATTCCATTGACACATTGGCACACAATTCAATTCTTTAATCCATTTGTGCTTGAACACATACCAGGTAAACAACTTAAAGCATCCAATTTGCCACCCCTTGAACGAATTCATATGTTCCAATCATTGTTATTGCTTCCAAGTGGTCTCTCCCCATACTGCAGCCCTAACGTATATAATGAAAGGTACGGGTAGAAGCAGCAGAGGATGTGCTTTCTCTGCATGTCAGTGCAGCTTCTCCCCGGAAGCCCACAGCAGTGGCATGTGAAGTTACTATAGAACATTTTCCTCCCACACTGCCTCCCTGCTGCGTACATTTCCTGGACTGATGTGGGGAAGTGGCAGTGCAAAAGCAGTAACTATGCTATTATGCTAACTAATGAACCATCCCTCTGTGGCACTACACTGATATTTGGCATCCAGAGAGATGGCCTACATGCATTTTTCTGCTAAACTGAAACTTTATAACATACTGTCTGTGTTTCATATGTACATTTGAGACATGGATGTTTTAAGTGGCATGCTTTATCCCCCTTTCTAGCCACTCAGAAGCATTAAATCTGTAATTCTGGAATTTTTTATTTGAACACTAAAGTGGATTTCAATATTGACATTATTTTATTATTGCAAATTAAACTTAGTTAACATTATGTAAGGCATATATTGTTGTCCTTTTATTGGTCCATTTTCATTATTTAAGCCTAGCCAAAGTTTCAGAAGCACAGCTAGAATTCTGTTGCTTTCAAAGTTTAGTTCAGAATCCCATTTTGCACCAAGAAAAATCAGGCAGTATTAGCAAAGAAAAATGGGACCTTTTGGATTTTATTAATGGAACTGGAAGAACCCTTTCTGTGCATGGAAATGTTTTCAAACTCTTTCACAATGAGCATTCTACTAAGCATTTCCCACAAGTGTAACTACAACCCAGGTAAACTAACTACGCTGTGTTGAATTATATTCCGTGGCAGCAGCATCCAGGCATGAACAAAAAGGGCTTGGAAATTCTCTCGTCATGCGTACTGAGACCACAAAAGATGCAAGAAAGAAAAGATGGTCTTATTTGCTTTTTCTTCACTGTGTAAATCAGTAGAACAAGGGGATGGCACAGCCAGTGCTGCTGAACTGATGTGTGAGTGTGGAGGGATACACAACAGTTAACTGACTTCTAAAGTTCCTAGTAGCTCAGCTATCAGCAGGCTAGACCAAGAGAAGGTACCACATTCTCACAGCAGAGACAGCTTCAGATGTTTGTCCCTACAGTCATGAAGGCAGAAACTACTTTTTGTTTGAGATTCTCAGTGGAAATGATGGTCAAGAGTTCCTTGCAGAGCATATGCTGCCTATGCATTGCACTGAGGCCTTGCTTGCTAGCTTGCCTAGGCTTATATTAGCTGTTGATTCAAGTTCAGGAGTTAATTCAGAGTTTTAGGGTAACCAAGACCACCACATGAAGATAGTGGTGGGAAGAGGGCAAGAGAAAAAGGAAAACATTACTGCGTCTTTCCAAGGTTACTTTCTGAGATCAACAAGATTCAATACCAATAATAAGGCGTACCTTGTATAAAGACTCCTCCTATCATAACTGGAATCAGTTTACAGCACTTGAAGATTACTTGTGTAGGATAATTCAGATATCCTAAGGAGGTATTTGATAAACCCATTGTCCCCACTGTTAGAAAAGCTATTATCATGTAGGTTTTGCCTGGGATCCTGGAAAATATAAATGAAGGTCTCTATTGGGAAGAAATTGCAACTCTAAAGAAAAGCTTTAAGATTGTGCTAAATAAAGAATATTCTTAACGTTTGGTGAATTGTTCTGAAATTTATATCTATAAAAGTGCTGAAATCCAAATTTATTTAGTGAGATTTGATAAATCAGAGAATGTTTTCTGTAATATTAGTAAAGGGAATATTTTTGTTTTACTGCCATTACATAGGCCTTTTTATTTCATGAAGAATAAATAAATAAAATCTACCCTCTGTAGTTTTCATTTTTTTATCCCACCCAAATGCACGGAAAGTAAGGCACAATAGCAACCATTCTCTCTATTGAATACACATCCTACACAATCAAAGATTATTCTGGAATCACTGATTTGAGAGTGTCAATTCCAATTCCCACCCGTAAACCCAAATGTAAAATCCTGATGTCCTGATTTCCATCAATTACAGTAAATATTGGAACACAGTAAAATAATTATTAAGAAGAACTGATATAACAGGCCGGTTTCATTTTTTAATGTCCTTAATGTCAAATTAGAAGCTTGTTCTTCTAGGTTCTCTGGATTTCAGACTGCAGGGTAAAAGAACTGTGGCCAGGAATGGGTGCTTCTCAAGGTCTCTTTCATGTACAAGAGGTTCAAACACAGCCCACTGGATCCCAGGTCTTGGCAGGAGCTTCCACTGCAACACTAGCCCTCCAGAATCTTTCCAGAAAATCTGGAATAGCTGCAATGTGCTGAGTGATATTCTGCAAAACCTGGGCTAAACATTTTGCATTTGAAGTGCATCAAAGGTGCAGCATGGTGAAGAAAAATTCTACCACATGTCCACGTGCGTTTGGACAAACCATCAGTGGCTGACAATTCCTCATGTCAACAACATGTGAGCATTGTCATGGCACCTTAATAACCAGACAATATTTAAGAAGCATATTTTATCTGACACATCTGAGTTCAACTTGGAAAATCACGCTTACTTTTACTGTCTACCCATTCAGTAAAACTCAACAAAATGAGAATCAGATTTAACAGAAACAATATTTTGAAAAATCAAGATTGTCAAGAATAAATATCATACCTTCTCCTTTTATCCTGAATAAGCTGCAGTTCTATGAGCCCAAAAATGGAATAAAATCCAAATTGCACTAATGTAAGGTACCACCCAAAGGGTTTAAAACCATCCACTGAAAATATTAGTTCCTGTGTGGGGTGGGGGATAAAACATAGAACAGTATCATCATCATCCTATTAAAATATATATTGAACATGATCCTATTACTTGGTTTGCAATGGTCAACTTTTTTACTTAGAGTGCATCAGAAGTTTGCCTTTTCCTATTTCATCTACCTTCCTTGTCAAAAATAGTGAATAGCATATTCCTTGGACCTCCAATGTGGTGCCCACAGACATTTCCCTTGGTGCCTGGTGGGCTCCTTGCCCCTTCAAATTTTTATTCAGCTCTTTGCTTAAACTAGAATGTTGGCATGCTTTAATAGAAAATTGGTGCTATCTTTATTTCCATAGGTCTCCTCTGACAATAAAAACCATGAGTGGCTGAATAAAAACTCCACCTGCCATGTACTTGGTTTCTTGGTCAAAATGCTTGTCTCTGTGTTTGCCTTATGTATAATGGTAGTATTGCAGCAGAAACTGTGGTGTCAAAAGAGTGTTGCTGTGTTTTATAGATCAAACTTAACAACTGTCTTTTATATCATCAGTGGATGAATACATTTTGTGTCCATCCTCATACCAAGTTAGACTCAGAAATCAATTCATATTCTTGCTATCATACACATATTAGTAGGATTGCAGAAAACATGAACCATGAGGGAATAAGTCACAAATGATTTCATCAAAACTGTCTGTATGATAAATATTTGCAAACATATAATGCTGGCCCTTTACCATCTACACTGGCTACCAATTGAAGTCTGGGCCCAATTTAAGGTGCTGGTGATGACCTATAAAGCCCTAAATAGCTTAGGACCTGGATATCTGAAGGAGCATCTCCTTCCCTATGTGCCTACCCACCCCTTAAGATCTGGGACGGAGGTCCTTCTTTGGGAGCCCTCCTTGAAAAGATTAGGATGGCTACCTGGAGAAGGGTCTTCTCTGTGGTGGCACTCTGGTTATGAAATACACTCTCCAGAGAGGTTTGCCTGGGACTGACACTTTATTCCTTTTGATGCCAGGCTAAACCCTTTTTATTTTCCCATTATTTTAAGGTTTGAGTCTGATTTTAATGTGGGGTTTTATTGTACAGATAATCAATTTGCCTACTGTGCTCCAGCTTGTTTTATTGTAAGACCATCCCGAGACCTCAGTAGTGGATGGTATATAAAAATTTTAAACAAATATATGTGTGTGTGTGTGTGTGTGTGTGTGTGTGTGTGATGTTCATAATTTACATTTTAAGTATACAAGCAAATATATAGTATGTGAATTGGCCATAATTATTTGGGCATGATAGATAAGGTAGTAAACTATTCCTTTAATCACTATAGAATTCATATAAAATCCACTCCTAATTCTCAATGCTAGTAATTAGATCAACTTTATGCCTGGCTGAATTGATGGATAGATATTAACATATTTTGTTTGGATCTGAAGGACTCACAGGACTACTTTATAAGTGGGCTTCTTTTCCTTCAATGGAGGGAACCAACTGGGCACCTGTTTCATCTTTGTAGTTGTGCATTGTTTGGTTATGTTTAAACAGATAAGCTCGTATCTGTTATTTACCCTTATACCTTCATGAAAGTACAATAGGCTACAAGAGAATTATCCCAGCAAGTATTCAATAAAAGCATGCAAACATACAAATGCTGAATCACAGCACTTACTTGTAGATATCCATAAATAAGATAAAACAGAAAGACTCCAGAGACACAAATGAAAAATTGAGTAGCTTTGTTAAATTTGCTGAGATTAATACCAAGGACTATTACATCATCTATTGATTTGATATGTGGTGACATAGTTTGAGATTTTGAAGGTATGCTGATAGAAACGTATTTCCGAGAAGAATTGAATTTCAGATCCATGATTCCTAGTTTGCTGCATCCAGTGGCAATATTTTTTTTCTTTATTTGGAAGCTGAAAAAAAAAAAGGTTACAGTGAATTATGATGGCATTCAAGTGAAAAACATACTAGACTTGTACTCCAAACGTACATTTTAAAATTGGTTCGTTCCTCCAAGATTGCAAAAGATTACAAATATACCAATATTATTATGTAAATTATCAACAGTACAATGAACAAGTGTACAATGTTTGATCTATCTAAAACTTTTGATCGCTGTTCAACAGGACTTGCAGAACTGAGATCACAGCATGGATAGAAAGAAACGATGTCCAATTTTACTGGATAAATTTGATGCAGTACATTTTTTTCAAGAACCAGTCCTTAACAAGTATGAAACCAGAACATACTGCCTTTCTTGGGATATAGAACATTCCTATCTTCATTTGGCATTTCCTTATAAGAGTCCTTCAACCATATCAGGATCAGAAAAGAAAAAGAAAGGCTTAAACCCAGGTAGTTATGTATTTGACTTCTGTTTAACAACTTGCTGCAAAGGGTATCCCATGTGTACCTACAGGTACTGGACAGCTTTCCAGTCTATTGCAGCACCGAAATCAAAAAACTATGTCATACTCATGTGAGTTCTTAAATAGTAAGAATTTACTTACAATCCTACATGTTTAGACAGAAAAAAAGTTCCAGTATTCCCTAGATGACATTTTCCTGTCAGTTTGCATGCTGCACTAGCCAAATACTGATTTATCCAATTAGTGGTTATTTAATGCTTTCTGTTTACCAAGCCTCACTACCTGGTTAGTAAACCTGAGGGCTTATCTCCTATGAAATGGAGTTCTTCCAGTTGGGTTTACGTAGCTATTAGAGGGGCAACTGTTATCAGAAAAGATGAACACTGAGTAATGTGGATGCAAAAATCTAGTGATGCTTAGATGTACTGAAGACTTAAACTACTACTCAGCCTGGTATGAATGGATACTCTGTTACCAAATTCACTTTCCTTCATTCTTTATTTCCTTTTCCTGAACAGTACTTCTCCAGCAAGATCACCATTGCCAAACCAATGGTCAGTTAGGTTTTGGGAATAAAAAAACAACAACAACCCCCCCCCCCGACCTTTTCATCTGCTGATGTTGCAATCTAAGAGCTGGCCAAAGATGATAATGTAATTCTTCTCTTGAAATCAGTGGCCATCTTAACACAATGGTTATCTACATATTTATTCTTCCTCATGTTTCCTTTTCAAGAGTCTTGTTTATCCTTGTCATAAACATTCTTATTAGTGTCTGGCCTATAGCCAAAACTGAATTTAACTCACAGAGCATCATCTACTAGATTGAATTTATCTCTTCAGAAGGAAGGGATGTAAAATAGATCTCTAGATGCTTTGGACTTCAGCTTCCAGCATTCTTGATCGTTGAACAGGGTTGTAGGGATTTCTTGAAATCTACTAAACCCTGCTCCATAGGACTGTGATATCAGAATGGCTGTTGTCTTTGATGCAAGATTTCAAGTCTTCAAGACTGATCAGTTGAAATTATCATTTATCTCAAAGGAAGGCAAACTGTCTTGGCCTACAAGACAGTTTGGCCTACTTTCATCAGCCCGAGGCAGCAGTCAATGGTGAAGCGTGATGGAATTCTAGGCAAAACCAGCTTCGGGGCCACAAATTACCCACTCGATTCTTAGTGGACTCAACTATCCTGCTTGCTCATAAAATTCCTGAATATTGAAAGACACCACAGGCTTTTCTCTCCTTCTTCTAATTCTGGATATAGCAGAGAAATAGCTCCTGTCTACCACATGGAGAAAAAGATCAACACAGCACCAAGCACTTCTCCTATACAGTCTCGACCACAATTTATTACTTCAGGCTGTGCTCGGAACTCTGTATATATGACCATATATTTAAGCCAGTGGCTGTTGAGAAAGAATGTTCAAATACTACCAACATTGCTTAATATGAACTAAAAAGCAACAATATGTACTTATTCTGGCATATGCTATAATTGGCAAGTTGCTTTATCAGCACAAGCAGTTTACCCTGCTGAAATCACCAAACACATAAAAATATAAACTAAACTTGAAAATAAAAGAGAAGTTTGTATCCTGTAGCTTAGCACAAGCAGAACAATTTTAGACAGAAACATTTGAGATAGAATGCAGCACAGATGGGGATTTGGCAGAGGCAGTCTGGGTGAAACTTAGGTGTTTTGACAGGTAAAGGGACCTGACAGTGGGGGTATGTTATCGCCCTCCAGGTCAACTTGAGAACCTGGATGATGTCCTGACAGGCCAGATTATAAGGATATCTCGGGGCAGAGACACAGTAATTATGGGAGATTTCAATCTCCCAGATATTAGTTGGGAGACTTACTCGGCAGTGACAGCCAGGTCACGTTGCTTCCTATAGAGGCTATAGAGGGAGAGTTTCTCACACAGAGGGTCCGAGAGGCGACGGGGGGGGGGGGGGGGCACACATCCTTGACTTGGTCTTGACCAATAGAGAGGAGCTGATAAATGAAATACAGATCAGGGGAGCTCTGGATGTGAGTGGTCACTCCATCCTTTGCTTTGAGATCAGGGGACTAGGGACGTGCAGCAGGTCGAGCACTAGAAGCTGGGACTTCAAGAGGGCCAACTTTGGCCAACTGAAGGCCAGACTGGGGAAAGTCTCCTGGGATAGGTTACTGGAAGGTAAGCGAGTTGAAGAGGGGTGGATGGCACTCAAAAGGGAGGTTTTGGGGGCACAAACCTTGACTATACTTCTAGTTAGTAAGGTGGGGAGGGGGGTATTAATCTCAGCCACTATGGATGTGAAAGGAGGTGGTTAGAGGGATTAGATGAAAGAGGAACCTCCACAGGAAATGGGTTCTGGGGCAAATAGACAAAAAGGTATATTGGGAGGAGGAGGGAAGTTGCAGAAGGATTCTTCGCAAGGCTAAAGCTGATTACGAGCTGAGACTTGCCAAGAATATCAAGAGCAACAAAAAGGGCTTCTTTCAGCATGTAAATAGGAAGAGGAAGGGGAAACAAGTGGTGGGACCACTAAATAAGGAGGAAGGAGATCCAGTGACTGATATGAGGGAACAGGCACAGATGCTGAATGACTATTTTGCCTCTGTGTTCTCCACAAAGCAGGATGGGGGAGATCCACATAGGAGATTAGATGAGGCCGGGGATCTAGGGGCACAGATTAGAGTCACCCCCTAGAAGTTGAGGGGCTCCTCAGGGCACTGGACATTACAAAGGCACCAGGCCCTGACAGTTTACACCCTAGAGTACTTAGAGAGTTGGCAGGGGTTCTCTCACACCCGCTGGCCTCCATTTTTGAGGCCTCGTGGAGAACAGGTGAAGTTCCAGAGGACTGGAGGGTGGCATCAGTGGTCCCAATTTTCAAAAAGGGTAGTAGAAGGGACATGGGGGATTACAGACCTGTTAGCCTTACGTCCATTGTAGGAAAAACAAAGGAAAGGCTCAGGGAAGGGAGGCTGACAGCCACACAACATGGCTTCCGCAAAAACAGGTCCTCCCAGACAAACCTTGTGGAACAACCTTATATTGTTAATTTATATTGTTAATTTATATTATTCTATTTTGAAGTTTATTTATGGTTGTGAGCTGCCCCGAGGCTTCGGTGAATGGGCGGCATAGAAGTCTCCTAAATAAATAAATAAATAAATAAATTCTATGACAAAGTTTTGAGGTGGTTAGATGGAGGGGATGCAATGGATATGGTTTAACTGGATTTCATTTCAGGGAGAAAATTGCTCAGATTCGTCATGAGCTAGACATCACTAGTGAATCAGAGGTTTCTGGGGAGACACCAATGCTGCCGTCTGGTCCAAAATTAATGGATGAATTTCAGTTATTGCAGCCTGATGATGTGGACAAGGTGCTTGGATGAGTACGTCCCACCACTTGCCTATTGGACCCTTGCCCATCTTGGATAATAAATAATTCCAAGCACGGGATTGGGATCTGGATCTTGGAAGTGGTTAATGCTTCTCTGAGGGAGGGTCGGGTGCCTGCCCCTTTAAAGCCCCTGAAGAAAGCGTCACTGGATCCAGAGATGGCCACTAATTATAGACCAGTGGCCAACATCCCGTTTCTGGGCAAGGTGTTAGAGCGGGTGGTGGCGGGACAACTCCAAGCTCTCTTGGATGAAACTAATTATCTGGACCCATTTCAGTGCGGCTTCAGACCCGGGGACGGTACTGAATCTGCCTTGGTCGCCCTGTACGATGATCTGTGCAGGGAGAAGGACAGGGGGAGTGCGTCCCTGTTGGTTCTCCTGGACCTCTCAGCGGCTTTCGATACCATCGACCATGGTATCCTTCTGGATAGGCTAGCAGGATTGGGGGTCGGAGGCACTGCTTTGCAGATTCCAGAAGGTGGTGCTGGGAGACTATGGCTCTGTACCATGGCAGCTATGCCATGTAGTACCGCAGGCATCCATTTTGTCCCCTTTGCTGTTTAACATCTACAGGAAACTGCTGGGAGAGGTCATCAGGAGGTGTGGGCTGCGGAATCATCAGTACACTGATGATACCCAGCTCTACCTCTAGTTTTCCACCACTCCAGGTGAGGCAGTGGCTGTACTGAACCGGTGCCTGGCCGAGGTAATGGGCTGGATGAGGGCCAATAAACTGAAGCTCAATCCAGACAAGATGGAGGTCCTGTTGGTTGGCAGATTGGGCTTTGGAGAGGGTGAATTGAACTTAGTCCTGAATGGGGTTGCCTCTTGTCCCTCTTAGGGACAAGATCCGCAGCCTGGGAGTGCTCCTCGACCCAGAGCTTTCATTGGAAGCTCAGGTAACAGTGGTGGCAAGGAGCGCTTTCCTTCAGCTTCGGCTGATCCATCAGCTGCGCCCCTACCTGGAGTACGACTGCCTGGCGACAGTGACTCACGCGCTGGTGACTTCCCACCTTGACTTCTTTAACACGCTCTATGTGGGGCTACCCTTGAAGACGGTCCGGATACTTCAATTGGTTCAAAATAGAGCTGCCAGGCTGCTGACGGGGACTGGGTGTTATGTTCACATGACTCCAGTCCTCCGTCAGCTTCACTGGCTTCCCATTGAAGTCCGGGCCCAATTCAAGGTGCTGGTGATGACCTATAAAGCCCTAAATGGCTTGGGTCCTGGCTACCTGAAGGAGCGCTTACATCCATATACGCCCGCCCGCCCCTTGAGATCTGCGGGAGAGGCCCTTCTCCGGGAACCCTCTGTGAAAGAAATTAGGAGGGTAGGTACTTGGAGGAGGGCTTTCTCTGCGGTGGCGCCCAATCTATGGAATGCGCTCCCCAGAGAGGTCCGCCTGGCGCCGTCATTATTTGTTTTTTGGCGCCAGGCGAAGACCTTTTTATTTAAACGTCATTTTAATTGTTAATATTATTTGCTAATTTTATCTGGCCAGAGTGACTTATTTTATATTGTAAATTTGTTTTATATTTTTAATGTATTATATTTTAATTTATGTTGTGAGCCGGCCCGAGGCTTCGGTGAATGGGGCGGCATAGAAATGTTTAAATGAATAAATAAATTTCAGCAAGGCCTTTGACAAAGTGCCCCATGATATCCTGGTGGAGAAACTGAGGAGTTTTGGGATAAAACAAAGCACTGTCCAGTGGATCAGGGCATGGTTGTCTGACTGAAAGCAGAGGGTAACCATTAGTGGGGAATCATCGGGATGGTGGCCAGTGACAAGCGGGGTCCCCCAGGGCTCTGTCCTGGGGACAATTCGGCTTAATCTTTCCATCAACAACATGGAAGAAGGGGTGAACCATCTGCGGATCAAATTGGCAGATGATACTAAAACTGGAGGAGTGGCCACAACTGAGGAGCAGGTACTCCAGATCCAAAAGGATCTGGACAGACTATGGAAGTGGCAGGAGACAACAGGATGGCATTCAATGTGGATAAGTGCAAGGTCTTGCACTTGGGGCATAGGAATGGGTGTCATAAGTACAGGTTAAGTGACAAGTGGCTGGAGAGCAGCACTTGTGAAAGGGACCTTGGGGTGCTGGTCGACTGCAGGCTAAACATGAGTCAGCAGTGTGATGCAGTGGTCAAGAGGGCGAACGTCACCCTTGGTTCCATAGCAAGAAGTGTGGCTTCTAGATCGAGAGAGGTATTACTACCACTCTATATGACTCTGGTGCGCCCACAACTTAAGTATTGTGCTCAGTTTTGGGCCCCTCACTACAGAAAGAATATAGCTAGGTTAGCGTCAGTGCAGCACAGGGTCACAAGGTTGGTGGCCGGTTTGCAGGGGATGCCGTATGAGGCGAGACTGAGGGAGTTGGGTCTCTTCAGCCTGGAGGAGACTCAGAGGGGATATGTTGGCGACATACAGGTATGTAAGGGGATGTCACACGGAGGTGGGTAGAGACCTATTCTCCCCTGCAGAGGAAGGCAGGACGCGCTCCAATGGAGCAAAGCTCAGGGAGCCAAGGTTCCATTTGGATGCCAGGAAGCACTTCCTGACAGTCAGGACCCCGAGGGTGTGGAATGGGCTTCCACGAGAGGTCGTTGAGGCCCCATCGATGAGGGTGTTCAAAGATAGGATGGACATGCACATGGTGGGCATGTCGTGAGCAGAACCAGCTGGTGCCAGAGGTCAGACTAGATGGCCTGGGAAACCCCTTCTGACTCGCTCTGTTTCTATGTTTCTATTTCCACAGAGACTATTTTAAAAGAAGAGCTCATACAGGAATGAAGCAACTTGCTATCCTGTTTAAAGAAAACATTCATGGGTTGGATCCAGACTTCCCTTTCTGTGATCAGAGAGGCTCTTTCTGTTAGTAGGACTTTGATCCAGTGAGGCTCTCCACTGAAGAGACACGCTTGCTTATTTTCCCTTTCTCTTGCAGCCTCCCATCATGCCACTTTCCTTTCCCAATTCCCCAGCAGGAATGGCACACAGATAGGCGGACATGGCTGGATGAAACCCATCCTTAATACTTCAGAGACAGCTCTAAAAAAGCCTTACACCAACTTGCTAAGATTTCATGCTGGAAATCTGTACTGAAGCATGCTAATATTTAAAAGAAAACAGAGAAGCATTCAGCTAGGTGGCAACTTAAAACCTATTAACTGATCGCTTTTCATTCATTGTCTATCCGAAAGCATGCGCGCGCGCACACGCACACACACACACACACACACACACAAGCCTTTAGTAAGATTTTGTCAATATAGATAGGTAATTAAGGAATAAGAAATCTCCAGAAGTCACAAGAAATCTCACTGAACTCAATAGCAACAGGACTTACTTCCCAAAGATAATGGTTAAGACTAAGCTGCAACCAATCCTGAATATGTATTGGGTCAGTAATTAAAATAATTGCATTCACAATATTGTACCAACACAAACTGTTGTCATATATTTAGTTTAGTTTCCTTCTCTGTACTGTATTCCCATGGGTGTGCATGTACTAAACTATGGCAGGAATGGTTCAAGGAATGGTCCTTCTCCATATAGTTTCTTGCCTTTAAGAGCTACTTGGAAGAGAGGGAAATTCAACAGGTGCGTCTGTCATGGACTTGTTGAAAGGAAACATCTTCCACAACAACAGCATCAAGTGCCAACCCTACAAGATATCAAATCAAAATACAAACAGAGGGACAATCTGGCCATTTGCTCTTTGCTTTCGCCTAGAAACTACCATGTCACTGTACATAACTGTTCCACAACAAAGCTTGTCAATCAGGACCGGGATGGCTGCGATGCCCTGAGATAACTGCCTTGGGGATAGCTGTGAAATGCTGACATGAGAAAAATGCAAAGCCTAAAAAAAATGCAGAGGGCAGCAGAGAAACCCGACCACTGTTTTCAGAAGCGGCTTACTACGCCCTCTGCATAAATTAACTTTGAAGGAAAAGCTTCTTCCACTCCCCTGCCAACTGCCTCGCCTCGTAGCCGGTGTTTGCAGAAAACCTCGCACCCGTCTGGAAGGGAGCCCTGCATCAGGCAGGCTGCCCAACCACCTCCTCCCGAGCGGAGCCACTGTCCCTCTCCGACACATGTGAACGGGGCGGGGGATCCTGCGCTGGGGGGACGGAGCCGCGCGAGCCAGGGGCGCCGGGGGGAGGGGGCAAATGGCTGCGGGAGGCATCGCGCTGCTCACCTCGAAGGGAAACCGCCGCCACTGGCCGAGGGGGGTCACAAAAGGAAAAGGCCGAGGCGCGCAGGGGCTCTGCCGGGGACCCTGCTCTGCCGACCCGGAGCGGCCCGGCCGGAGGAGGAAGCGGCCGGGGGCGCCTGGCCTGGCCTGGGCGTGGCCCGGCCCGGCCTCGCCCTTCCCCGCCCAGCTCCGGTCCGGCTGTCCCGGAAGCCGCCCGTTGCTCGCCGCCCCAAGTCCCCGCGCGGACGTGACGTGCCCTGCCAGTACCTGCGTCCGGAGCAACGGACGGCGGGGGCGGCCCGCGTCGCTGCAGCCGCCCCCACTCCCCTCAAGCGCGCAAAATGGCGGCGAGCGCAGAGCTCATCGAGCCGCCGCCATCGCTCTGCTCGGCGCTCCTCCGGCTCGGCCTGAACCGCGTCCGCCGCCTGTCGCCCGTCCGCCCGCCCCGGCGGCGGTGGGTCAGGCTTGCCTCCAACGGGGCGCGGCCAGCGACGGGCGGAAAGAGCGGAGAGAGGCAGCCCGCGGCAGCCACGCACCCCTTCGATTCATGCCACGGGTTCCCTTCCTTGGTCTCGCCCAGGAGCAAATAATATATGTGGGGCTGCCTATATGCTGTATTAAAAGAAAAAAAAAACTATGTAGGGGTGCCGTATATGTAGCATTGCAACTTCTAGAAAACAATCGCACTTGAGACAGTCCTGCAACTGGTGCATGCTTACGAGTTCTAGGATTTTTTTTCTGTTTAATCATGTATCAGGTTGCACCCTTTAATATTCTTTTTTTTAAAAAACCGATTAACCAAAAGGGTACCCCCCATTGAATCCACTGTTATGACGTTTAAAGACATTTTAAAGCACACACTTAGAAAAGCTGCAAGCACAAGCTCCGGTTCACAGCAGTGTCTCTTGTGAGAGAAGAATGCCTCTTCAAAGGTGGTTTGCTGCTACAGGTGCATGCATCATCAGAAGGGCAGGGGTTTGCATATGCTAATGTTGTTGTTAGTCGTGAAGCCGTGTCTGACCCATCGTAACCCCATGGACAACATTCCTCCAGGCCTTCCTGTCCTCCGCCATCCCCCGAAGTCCACTTAAGCTCACACCAACTGCTTCAGTGACTCTATCCAGTCATCTCATCCTCTGCCGCCCCCTTCTTCTTTTGCCATCTACTGTTCCCAGCATTAGGCTCTTCTCCAGGGACTCCTTCCTTCTCATTAGGTGGCCAAAGTATTTGAGTTTCATCTTCAGGATCTGGCCTTCTAAAGAGCAGTCAGGGTTGATCTCCTCTAGGACTGACCGGTTTGATCGCCTTGCGGTCCAAGGGACTCGCAGGAGTCTCCTCCAGCACCACAATTCAAAGGCCTCAATCCTTCAGCGCTCAGCCTTCCTTATGGTCCAGCTTTCACAACCATACATTGCAACTGGGAAAACCATAGCCTTGACTATTCGCACTTTTGTTGGCAGGGTGATGTCTCTGCTTTTTAGTATGCTGTCTAGATTTGCCATAGCTTTCCTCCCCAGGAGCAAGCGTCTTTTAATTTCTTGGTTGCAGTCCCCGTCTGCGGTGATCTTGGAGCCCAGGAAAATAAAATCTGTCACTACCTCCATTTCTTTCCCATCTATTTGCCAGGAAGTGATAGGACCGGATGCCATGGTCTTAGTTTTCTTAATGTTGAGTTTCAAGCCAACTTTTGCACACTCTTCCTTCACCCACGTCAAGAGACTCTTTAGTTCCTCTTCACTTTCTGCCGTTAGAGTGGTATCATCTGTATATTTATTTATTTAAAGTATTTATAAGTCGTCCTGTCACGAAAGCCTCAGGACGGCTCACATAGATAAAATACAATAAAATATAACTTAGATAAAATTATCGACCCACACTGGCTGCAATAAAAACATATAAGTCATGATATTAAAGCTTATTAAAATATTGCTGAAATAAAAAGGTCTTAACTTGGCGCCGAAAAACATATAACGACAGCACCAGGTGGACCTCTCTGGGGAGTGCATTCCATAGGTGGGGTGCTACCGCAGAGAAAGCCCTCCAGGTACTTTGCCTCCTAATATCTTTCCCGGAGGAGGGCCTCTGCTGCCAATCTCAGGGGGTGGGAGGGCAAATATGGGAAAAGGCGTTCCTTTAGGTATCCAGGTCCCAAGCTGTTAAGGGCTTAATAGGTAATGACCAGCACCTTGAATTGAGCCTGGACTTCGATGGGAAGCCAGCGAAGCTGATAGAGGACTGGGGTTATATGAGAATAATGCCCAGTCCCTGTTAGCAACCTGGCCGCTCTGTTTTGCAGCATCTGAAGTATCCGGACTGTCTTCAAGGGCAGCCTCATGTAGAACACGTTGCAGAACTCCAACCGGGAAGTAACCAATGCATGTGTCACTGTCGCTAGGCAATCTTTCTCCAGGTAGGGACGCAGTTGATGGATTAGCCGAAGCTGAAGGAAAGCGCTCCTCGCCACCGCAGTCACTTGAGCTTCCAAGGACAGCTCCGGGTCGAGGAGCACTCCCAAGCTGCGGACCCTGTCCTTTAGAGGGAGTGCAACCCCGTCCAGGGCAAGGCCCAAGTCACCTACCCAGGAGCTCGATCCACCCACCAGCAGGACTTCCGTCTTGTCTGGACTGAGTTTCAGTTTATTGGCCCTCATCCAGCCCATTACTTTGACCAGGCACCAATTCAGTACAGCCACTGCCTCACCTGGATTGGTTGAAAAAGAGAATTAGAGTTGGGTGTCATCAGCATACTGATGACTCCGCAGCCCAAACCTCCTGATGACCTCTCCCAGTGGTTTCATGTAGATAATAGCAAGGGGGACAAAATGGATCCCTGTGGAACTCCATGGCATAGCTGCCATGGCGCAGAGCCAAAGTCCCCCAGCACCACCTTCTGGGATCGGCTGTTGAGATAGGAGTGGAACCACTGCCAAGCAGTGCCTCCTACTCCCAGTCCCGCCAGCCTATCCAGGAGGATACCATGGTCAATGGTATCGAAAGCCGCTGAGAGGCAGATCCCCATGGTACACTTCTGAATTACGGGCGATGAAGCAGGTTGGGAGACATCTTGAGCGTAGGTGGAGGAAATCACGGGATGAATCTGACCAAACACGCCTACGAGCTCATTATCGAGCCTATGCTGTGGCGGTGAGGGCGGCGAAGAAGAAATTCTTCTCCACTTCTATTGCCTCCTCACAGTGCCGTCCAGCAGAGCTCTTTCAAGTGGTACATGGGCTGATACACCCTGGTCCTAAGAAAGATCCTGTACCACCACCGATGGCCTGCTGTGACGACTTTGCCCAGCACTTCAAGGAGAAAATCGCTCAGATTTGTCACGAGCTGGACTCCACAAGTGGTTCAGATCCTTCCGGTTGTTGATATTTCTCCCAGCAATCTTAATTCCAACTGGTGCAATCAATTGACTACATCCCATATGATTAGCTGTTTATGGGAAAGTGAAAATACTAGAGAAACCTGGAATGTGGATGCTGAAAATGTGTGAAAATGAAGGAATAAAGATAAAAGGCTGGGGTGAGATCAGTACTTTTTGGGAGAAAAGATGGTGCTATTCATAAGTTCATGATTAGAAAACAGAAGGGTTCCGAAGAGTTATTTGTTTATATCACTTTTCAGCACTTATGATGATAAAGAGGGCCCATTTGTTGACTTTTACGGTGAAAATGAGTCACACCTTTGAGAAGTTTACCAAGCAAAAAGTTATATTGATCAATAAAGAACACAAATTCCCGATTTTGAAAGATTCATCTCATCCCCATTACTTTGTTTGAAAGAAATATTGATGTTATTTTCACATCTGAGTAGTTTCCTCTTGCTGAACTAGTTAATATTTTGGGTCACAGCATTTTATTCACCTTGCTTTTATATCAGAAACGTTTTTAGAGCTGGGGAATTAGGTAAAAAATGCACTCAAAAGCAATCCATTATCACTAAACAAGCAAAACTAATTTTGCTTATTTAGTAGTAAATTAAGTATTTGACTCTAACTGGAATAAACACAGGGAGGAGTAACAACTTTTATGGTAGAGAAAATTTTAGGTGTTTCCCATATTTGTAGCTTATCACATTTGAGTTTTTCCATTGATGGACTACAGTTTCCATCTTCCCTAACCTTTGACTGTAATAGGCTGGTGTTGCTGAGAGTTGCAGTCTAATAACATTTGGAGGGCCTCACATTCCCCATCGCTACTTCATACAGCTTTCATATGTGTAAAACCTGCATGCATAACATACTTTCAGCAGCAAGAACTAATAGATGCATTAATTGTAACTTCTTAATTCACAAAGGTACAGGCTGTGTATAGGTGGAGGTTTTGAAGCTTGAACCCGCTCAGCAGACTCTGCTCAGCCATCAGAGTTCACAGCTGGGACTTCTCTTTTGCTGTCTAATATTCTTCTAGAGCTCCCACTAAGCTCCCTCACCTAGAAGGTTTAAACAACTTTCCACCCTTTGCCTCCTTGTTACATTTCCTTTATGGCTTCTGAGAGATGAGCCTTTGTTAAGATGGTTGCCTCGGAATACCCTGAGATGATTACTGAATGTTTCATCAGTGAAATCTATGACCAGAGATAGTCTCCTCATAGCTCAAAATGTTCACCTTTTGGAATGTGAGGGTACCCTTCAAAGCTTGGAGAGAGATAGCTGAAGGGAAGAAAAATAGTTAAAAGCAACGGGCAGTTTGAATTTGAGTAGAAGAAGGTAGAGACTTGGTTGCAGGTGAGTACCTGGAGGTGCATGGGGGTCTCCTATTTCCCACCTGCTGATGGAGTGTCTACTTGTTTATAGTGTGGTTTCATAACATCCTTGTAAATCAGGTACAAAACCAACTTGAGTCCAAAGACAATATTCCATTTTTGCCAAACTCAAGTGGTACAGGGTTGGAAGCAAGAGGAATAGGGCCATGAAAATTCCAGTATATTTCAATTTAAAGCTATTACTACTAGTAACTAAATATTTGGAGAAATCTTTCAACCTTTGAAGCTAGGAAACTTCCAGATAATTAGTGGTTGGTGGAAGGTGGCCAACAAAGGAAGCATCATGACTTCTGGAATCCCTGGATGGCCAAAATTGGATCCCCAGAAAGTGCAGATGCCAGGTCTAAAGCTCTGCACCACTGCTATAATTGAGGCTATACTCCAGTTTGCAGTTATTCCTGCCAGTGCTGTGATCATCAGCATGTGTTGGAGGGGGGAACTTGTGAAATTGTGGGCTTGCTCTAAGTGTGTAGGTTCCTGTTGTTTGAACTTCTGTGTGAGAGTTACTCTAAGTTTCCAGTGCTCTCAATCCTGCAATGTTGCCCTGGAGCATCAAACGGCTCAGGATAGTGAGGAATATCTCACAGTCCCTTCCTTCCATTTTATTCTGGCCTCACATTGCTAAATCCTTTCCTACTTGCACTTTGGGGGATGGGGCATAAAATGCCACATGTGCCAAATATATTTGGGATTGAATAGTTAGTGATTAATAAGTACTGAATGATAGCCTCCATCGAAGAGTAAAACCAGACAAAAAACCCAAACATTCTGGAGTAGCTGTGGTTGGTTCCAAATACTAAATATGCTCAACTGAGTCTGGTTACAGAGGAGACAGTGTAATAGGTTGGAGACCAAGCTTTTTGTCAAGTCCAAAGAAGGAGGTAAATCCCACTACTGACAGTTCTGCAGAACATACTCAGCTCACTCTACTTATTTCTTACGATTCCCCACCCAGCTCCAGGATACAGATCCAAGGAAAAGGCAGCAGAATAACATTGGAAACAGAGGCCTGTGTTTTGACCTGTTGAGGATTTAGGCCACAGTAACGACACTTCCTGAACTACTTAGAACACCCATGCATAATGCTACAAGGTCTGGTGTGTGACATTTGCAAACGGGTCACGCAGACTGAAAAAGCTGCATCTTATAATGTGCAACAGGCATGTAATGCAAAATACAGTCTGAGTTTCAATTGATTTTGCGGAGAGGGAAGAGTGATTGATGCCCTCTGGTTCCAACCCACTGCATTTAGTGGGGCTCAATTTAAGTAAGGATCAGGCTGTACAATAGATAGTTTGGACACAATTTATATACTGGTTTACAGCCCACCTTCTGATTGTTGTGGTTTAAAGGCCTTGCGTTTCTGGTTTGCATTTGTATCACTTTTATTTTATAGTAGTGTGTCCTCACAAAAATGTTGCGGTCTGGTACACACCTGTCTGTACACTCCTTAGCCATGAATTTCTGTGATCTCTTCTTCCCCTTGACCAATATAGACTATCTACTGTTCTGGAGACATGCTTTGCTGAAATTGCAATAGACCATTCAAGTAGTTTGCTACAGTCCTATTCATGCTTACCTTGAAGTAAGTCTTAATGCAGCAGTTCTTAACTCCTTAAGCAAGTTCCCTGCCACACAGGTTTGCACAGTGTTATTTGGCTGATTGGAATGCATCCTTCATATTAATACTGTGTGAATTAATGAGCTGGCATCTGAACACACTTTTTTGTTTAATAAATTTTGGCTTTATGATACTTGTTTTTAGAGGAGTTGAGGCTAAATCAATTTCATGGGGTAAAGTTTGAGCATCTGATCCCGTGATCAGATAGCCTTCACGTATGGATTTATCAAATAAACTGTAATCGTGGTCCTTGAGGATTTATTTCCAGCAGAGCATTTGGGCTGGAGGTGGTGAATAACGCTGCCCACAAAACTGGATTAAATACAGTGGTATGATAGGCTAATGAATTCACATTTTTATTCCATACATAATTCTTCCATTCATTGTGGAGTATTAATTGTCCCCCATAGAATGCTTGCAGTGGCCTTTTTGCTCGGTTGTCTGAAGACAAACTATTTGTTGAAATGAATGTGCTATGGGTGCATGAGAGCAGGACCCCTCAAGAACTTAAAAAGCATGAATAAATGGATTCCAATTACTACCTAATGCAGGTAATGGGTTTATGGTACTTAGAGGATTGGATGTGTTCGCTGAGAGCCCGCAGACATTAGGAGCCCCTCATGACCAGCCAGCAATGTTGGCATTATGGAGTGATTTTTACTTTACTGCCTTTTCCATCAGATCATCCCCTTTCCTTCCACACACAAGGTTAATTCACTTCTTGATCACATTATTTCCTCGCTGCTCTTTGACAATATAAAAATTCTGAGTGGACAGCTCAATCCCTCTTCCATCTCAGATTTGATTGTTATGGTATTGCCTGGCATCCCTCTGAGGCTTCTAGCAGCCTTTCCTGCACTTTATGACACTTAAATGGCTGGGCTACAATTTCCCCATCTATTCACAAAATGCTGTTAATAACTCATTTCCAAAGAGGCCCTTCTTTATGTCTTGGCATTAAAGGATTTTTTATTAGGTGCCAGGATAGGTGACACACAACCCCAGTAACCAAAGAGTTAATTAATCTGTTGAAATTTATAACCTTTTATACTGCACTCAGTGTGACAGTCCCTAAGAGAAACAGATACTATATTTACAACCCAACTGAAATATTCAGTAATATAGTCTGCATACTGACCCACTCCATCAGCGCATGCTGTTGCTGGAGTGTCCATTAATCAACCAAGATGGATTTGTGTAATCTGTCTTCTTTCTTATTCTGGGATTCCAATAAATATTGAAATAATAATTTATTGATTACCCTGCAATATAAATGTGTAGTAAAGGGGCCCAAGATATTTGCATGGTAATGCATTTTGAAAGCTCTTGGCATTCTGTAGGTGGGTGAAGGGAATGCTGTAACAAGAGTGCGTTTCACGGGACACCAAATTTAATGTTCTCAGTCAAAGAGGCATTTCGGAGGTACTTTTGGATATGGCTGAGCATAAACCCTTAACAGTGGCATTGTTACCCTCATCTAAAACAGACTGCTAGCAATAAAGTTACATAGTCCAATCGGCCGTGTCTACAGTACAAAGCAGAAGAGTTCGAAGCTTTTGCATTCCTTTCCGTGCATTGTTGTCTTCCTCCCTCCCTCCCTCCCTCCCTCCCTCTCTCTCTCTCTCTCTCTCTCTCTCTCTCTCTCTCTCTCTCTAATATTGTAAATTTACCAGGCTTCTCAGTGAGTCTGCTGTTTGGAAATCTCTCCTTTTGTAACATCCACGTTCCCACACCAGCCCTGTCTTCTCACATGCAACATACATGGTTAGTGGTCAGGTGGATGTCTATAAAAATCTAGCACCCCTCCGGGTAAGGGAAGCAAATGCATCTTTCTACAATATCATTACTTTGCCTGAATCTGAGGCCTGCATTGCTTTGCATCGGAAGCTAGAGCTGTCCTCGGGGCTTGAAGCTCTTCTGTAAGCAATGACAGATGTTCACTGCAGCCCACAAACACAGTAACGGTACAGGCTTTGATTGACAGTGGTTTGTCATTCGGATTTTACAGTGCAGCAATGCCCACCACTTTTGGGAACGATGACAAGGAAGCCCCCTTAACATCAACTCGAGTCCATGCAAACAGCCACTTAACAAGAAAAGGACATTTTAACATGTTCTGAAGTTCTGTGCCGGTATTGGTGCAAAAAAGCATTCATGGATTTGCCCCTGCCATTCCTATAGAGCCTGAATCTAGTGCAAAAGAAATAATATGTTTCAAAAATCATAAAATCATAAGACTAAAAAGAGAACCAGAAATAACACTAGACAGAAGTCCATTCCAGGAAAACCACTGAAATCCAAAAAATAATTACAGCAAAAACTATTTTATAAATGGATAAACCTGATAAAATCCTGTTAAAGAGGTCATACTGGAAAGCAACGATGGACACAATTCTATACATATGTAGACAGGAAAAAAGTTCTACAGCTCCCAGCATGCTTCAAGAAGCCTTTTCTGTCTAAATTTGCTCAGGATTGTGCCCTAAGGTGTTCAGGACTTTTGAAAGACCAGGCTTGTATACTTCCACTGGCAAAACATTCCGTAAATATGGGACTTTTTGAAAAAGCCTTGTTCCCACCTATCCAGGAGTCCTTACAGGCAGATATGTGAGTAAAGCTTTGGATGGTGAAATCCCGTGAAGTACTACTACCCCTTTACTCAGCACAGGTTAGGCCTCATCTGGAGTCCTGTGCCCAGTTCTGGGTACCACAGTTTAAGGAAGATGCAGACAAGCTGGAGAAGGGGAACAAGGATGATCCAGGAACTGGAAACAAAGCACTGTGAGGAAAGATAGAAAGACCTGGGGATGTTTAATCGTGAGAGGAGAAGACTGAGGAGAGACATGATAACGCTTTAGAAATACTTGAAAGGCTGTCACAAAGTGGAAGGACAGGATTTCTTCTCAATCATTCCAGAGTGTAAGAAATAGAATAATGGGCTCAAGTTGCAGGAATTCAAACTGTAGCAGGAAAATGCCCTGATCATTAGAGCATGACAATGGAGCCCATTAACTAAGGAATTGATGGGATTTCTCACACTAAAGGCACTCAAGATGCAACTGGACAAGCATCTGAGAAGGATGGTTTAACCTGGTTTCCTGCACTGAAGAGAGGGTTGGACCTGATGGTCCTCTGAACCCTCTTATCTCTACAATTCTATGACTCTATGATCAAATAACAGATAGGTTGATATAGGTGTGTGTGTGTGTGTGTGTGTGAAGAGAGAGAGAGGGAGAGAGAGAGAGAGCCATCCATGTAGTTTGGTTGTCTAGTCAAAGAGCTGCATTTGTAGAATTATCTCTGTGTAGAACCTAGCAACCCTAAAAGTGACTGATCTTTTAATTTGGTTTCTTGCAATGGAATGGACTTATTTTTTGTTCCTGCTAGCATCTTGATTATATTCTGCATTATTTTTATTTCTTCTTTTAATCTTTATATTTTACATTTTTAATGCATTGTGCATTGCTCAGAGAAAGATGGTTGCTGGGCTGTTTTGGTAGCAAACGAATAAATAAATCTTGTAGTTATATGATTTTCCTGATTTTAAGTGCACAGACATCCCTGCAACCTTAGTCCTTTGGTTTTAATGGCTAGGGACAGAGTATCTTCCTTTATTCCACAAAGCCAGGGCAACTGGGAACTCAAGTTTCATGCAGCGACTCCTTTTCTGGCCAAAGAGTAAGACCAGGTTCAGTTCCACCTTACCACAATGTTCTTCCTTGGAGACAGCAGGGGAAGCCTCTTGGAGGTGCTTAGTCCTCCAACTAGGGGCAAAGACCAGAATGTGCTTCATTACAGCTCTGCAGTCACAGGGAAACTGGGATTTGATTAAGTCCCTTATCTGGACTAGGAGATGGTGGAGGACAGGATGACACAGTCCCCCCGTGTGCCCCCCATCCCCCAGTTCTCATGGTGAGATTTCCCTGGTGTAGGGATGGTGTTATGTACTAAAAGGATCTGAGGCTCAGGCCCGCAGGGAATAAAATAATAAAAGAATAAATGTGCTCTTGCTAATGAACATATGTTGCAATCTCTCTAACCCCTTGGACAGAAAGCTGGAGGGGCAGCACATGTGGACAAAAGCCGGCTGGATCCTGGGGATTGAATGAACCAGAGACCAACCTTGTGTTTCAGCAAGTGCCCATGGGCAGCAGGGTAGAGGGGCAGCTGGCTCCCCAGAGATTCAGCACTCCACACAAACAATTTGGGGCTCTGTCCTTAATGGGTTGTCTCTGAGCAATGCCACCACCAAGGTATCTTCCTGTGTCTTAGCCCCCTACATGATTCTGGTTCACAGGTAAGGCTGCCAGTTCAGGAGTGCCTCTGTTGCTTTAACTGCATATTTTGCCCTTTTCTCTCCACCCTGACCCCACCTCGCTCCCTGGGCTGCTATAAAGTATAGCTGATTGGTGCGGTGAAGGGACTTCTGCAGAGGTTGGGTCCTCAGTTTAAACCTACATTCTGGGCATCCTTCCCTGTCCCCTCCCAGCAATTATGCAGTAAGTTTCACAGTGGGGAAAATATGTTGTATTTACATTCTGGCTTGCTCCTTGACTAAATTTAACATATTTTTACTTAGCCATAAAGAAGTTGGCCGTCATTCTGAGCTTTGGCCAGAAGGGGGAGGCACCTTCACTAGATCTGTAAGTTCTTATGCATTGCACAGGCCTTTTAGTTCCAGACCCACTTAAAAAACTTTGGGCGTACAAGGAAGCAAGGGGCTAGGTAGATAGAAGGGCTAGGCTGCTTTAGTGATGATGCTCAAATTGGGAATTGTGTTTTCTTGTATCTGTAATATAAAGTAGAATATCTGCTCAGAATTTAAAAATATTAAAGCAGGTTGGGCACAAAATTTGTGGCTGCCCAAATCAAACTGCTGTTCGGATGGTTCTCCATTCTCTACCTCTGTCTCCACCAAAACCACCACTTTCAACATTCAGACACTTGTCCCAGTCTCTCTGCTGCTCCCTTCATGGTGCTGCCTGAAGCAGGTGGCTTCACCCTGCTACATGGCATGGTTGGTCTTGAGTGGAAGGAGTTTTGTTGATGCACGGGCGAAGCTTTTCATCTGAAAAGACAATCTTGGCCTCCCTTACTTGGTTGATATTAATATTGCCAATCATATGGGGTCCTGACATCTCGTTGCATCTTCTGTGAGAAAGCCTGCCTTTGAATCTGGCAACTTTCCCTCAAATGTTCAGTAGGTGCACTTACTCACTCAACGGTGCCCTAGAAGGGGGTTGATTATTGGCGCACAATAAGGCTCAGCTTCAGCTTTAGGAGGGCCCTTGGGCAAAACAGCCTCACAGGCCTTTTCGCTCAGTGAGTCTCCCTTCTCACCACCATTTTCACCAACTGCTATTTCTCCTCACTTTCTTGCTCATCTTTGCTGCCACTTACTTGCTTGACAAGTGGAGCACCTACAAACACGTAGGCAGCAAAGATTCTGCCCCCATTCACCGCATCACCTCTGTTGTCTGGACCAGAGTGAAAGGCAGGTGGGCCCCTATTTAGTGCCCCCCTGATGTGTGGGTTCTTGGCAAAGCTCTGTCTCTGCATACCCTTTCTGCAGGTCTTGTACAATAACTGCCACCTTATACAGGCTTGATTACAATTGACCTGAGGGCAGTGCAGTACATGGTTACACAGAAAGAAGATCTATTACTCCAAGAATGCCCTAGCCAGCCAGAGCATTCTGGAAGCTGTCGGCCCCTTTTCTGTCAAAACATGCATAGGTTGGGTCTTCATCTTTCTTTTAGTGAAGTGACTTGGTAAGCAAAGTGCAAAAAGCAATATGTCACCACCAAACTGTATAAAATACTTCTTACTTCCTTTTCATTCTTAACTGTGGCTTCTCTCTCTTTCCATCCCCTCAATCTTTCTATAAATATCTTTGAGCAAAGAACATGGGTAGCCTAGATACTGACATTTTCATTTCTATTAAGAGCCAGTGAATTGTGCTGGTGTTGGACTGAGAGATCCAGGTTCTAATCCCCATGAAGTTCACTTACTGACCTTGGACCACTCATTCGCTCTCTGCCTAACTTACCATGCAGATTCTTGTTGTGCAGATAAAGCAGAGTTATATAAGCCATCTTGGCCACAAGAAGAAAAGCCACAAGTATATAAGCCACAAGTGTATATAAGCCACAAGAAGAAAAAGGTGGAATATAAATGTGATGTAATAAAAACAACAGTAGCAATAACAATAACAAAAATAATGTTTTCCAGGCTGAATGTAAAATAACAAAGCATGGAAATCAACACTGTTACAATAATGGGATTGCACTCTTAGGCACAGCATTTCAATAAACTAGTTCTACACAACTTTCTGACTTTCTGGGGCACACAGATTCTGCACCCTACAGGTTGCAAGATTTCAGCATACAATATCCTGAAGGAATTATCTGAAGGAATATTGCCAGATTTTCCCCCTGGAATTCAGTTGTATGCGTGAGAGACTGATCAAAGCCGAGCCGAGCTGAGCCAAATGGAAACATACCAAACCACCTCCTTTTCAGGCTTTCTGTACCTGAACAAGCCAAACACTCAACTAAAAAGAGTGCTAGCCTGAGAAATCATTCTGGCTCATGTGGAAATTCTCCATAGTGAGAAGAGGTTTTTCTTCAGAAGGGTATCCTCCATGAATAGAGAAAAATGGAGGCAATGAAGGAGAGGGCTGGGCTAATGGGCATCCTCTTATCATGTATTTGCCCTGTCTTGGTCCAGAATCCCCATATCTAGATTTGTAAAACCTCATTCCAGTGTTAGTTCTTTCACAAAAGGGCAAGAGACATGATCCATGGATATGGTACAATTCATAGAAACATAGAAACAGAGCGAGTCAGAAGGGGTCTCCCAGGCCATCTAGTCTGACCCCTGCTCCAGCCGGCTCCGCTCACGACATGCCCACCATGTGCACGTCCAGCCTATCCTTGAACACCCTCACTGATGGGGCCTCAATGACCTCTCGTGGAAGCCCATTCCATACCCTCGGGGTCCTAACTGTCAGGAAGTACTTCCTGGCACCCAAATTGAACCTTGGTTCCCTGAGCTTTGCTCTGTTGGAGCGCATGCTGCCCTCCTCTGTAGGGGAGAACAGGCATCTATCCACCTCCGTGTGACACCCCCTCACATACCTGTATGTCGCCAACAGATTCCCTCTGAGTCTCCTCTTCTCCAGGCTGAAGAGACCCAGTTCCCTTAGTCTCACCTCATAAGGCTTTCCCTGCAATCCAGCCACCTTCCTTGTGGCTTGACGCTGCACTGACTCTAACCTGGCTATAGCCTTCCTGTAATGAGGGGCCCAAAACCGAACACAATACTCCAGTTGCAGGTGCACTAGAGTTGTATAGAGTGGTAGTGATACCTCTCTCGATCTAGAAGCCACGTTTCTAGCTATGCAACCAAGGGTGGCGTTCGCGCTCTTGACCACCGCATCACACTGCTGACTCATGTTTAGCCTGCAGTCAACCAGTACCCTGAGATCCCTTTCACAAGTGCTACTCTCCAGCTGCTTGCCCCCTAACCTGTACTTATGATACCCATTCTTATGCCCCAAGTGCAAGACCTTGCACTTATCCACATTGAATGCCATCCTGTTGTCTCCTGCCATTTCCATAGTCTGTCCAGATCCTTTCGGATCTGGAGTACCTGCTCCTCAGTTGTGACCACTGCTCCAGTTTTAGTATCGTCGCTAATTTGATCAGAAGACTGTTTACCCCTTCTTCCATGTCATTTATGAAAAGATCAAGCAGGATTGGCCCCAGGACAGAGCCCTGAGGGACCCTGCTTGTCACTGGCTGCCATCCCAATGATTCCCCACTAATGGTTACCTTCTGCTTTCAGTCAGTCAACCATGTCCTAATCTATCGGACAGTGCATTGGTCTATCCCAAAACTCCTCAGTTTCTCAACCAGGATATCATGGGGCACTTTGTCAAAGGCCTTGCTCAAATCCAGGTAAACCGCATCACCTGCACCCCCTCCATCTAGCCACCTCAAAACCTTGTCATAGAATTCTACAAGTTTTGTCTGGCAGGACCTGCTATTGCGGAAGCTGTGTTGTGTGGCCGCCAGCTTCCCTTCCCTATCTAGTATCACTAGATCTCTCGCTATTATCTCTGCAGCTGTTGCAGCGGACAGCAACACCTGTGATTCCCGCCAAGACCATCTCCTGGCCTGCCATTGGGAACCCCTCAGAGACCCTACCTTGTTCCCCCGCCTTGTTGTTTCTGCATTACTCCTCACTCACCCAATTCTCCCAGAGGGGAAAACACACACACACACGGACAAACTAAAAATTTAAATAAAAAAAAGGGAGTCCCTGGGCAGCCTGGGCCTCAGACAAGGGATTACACTCT
Organism: Varanus komodoensis; assembly: GCF_004798865.1. Taxonomy (NCBI): domain Eukaryota; kingdom Metazoa; phylum Chordata; class Lepidosauria; order Squamata; family Varanidae; genus Varanus; species Varanus komodoensis. The sequence goes on along the minus strand of NW_025336481.1, from coordinate 37,364,951 downwards.
TAACACATTGCCATTGGTGTCATGTCCATTGGCGCTGCCAATGGCTGAACACGGCCTTATAAGTCTCTCAGGCCACTGGCCCCACCCCTCTGCTTCCTCCTGGCCTCTCTGGTCTCTCTGGCCCTGCCTCCCTTCCTCTCCGCTGCTCCTGTCCCCCTGCTCCTCTGCCCAGCTCCTACCTTGCCTTCGCCAGTCCCCTGGCCACCCTCAGCACACTCTCCCAGCCTCTGCCTCTGCTGCTCCACTGCTCAGCCATGAGGCAAGAGCCAAAAGCCTCCACTGCTCAGCTAGAGCCAAGAGCCAATTCATTCTTCCTATAGGGATAACTAACCTATGGAAGACATTCGTGCAGCATGTTGTGATGACTACCAACATCATTGATTTTGAAACTTGTTTACACCACTGCCTACTGGCTGTGAAGCATCAAAATGGTTTGCTGCATTCAGAAACAAAATACTTCTGTTTACCAGACACTGAGGACAAACAAGAGAGAATGCCTGCTGTTTCTTGCCATTTTATGATCTTCTTCAGGGCATCTGGCCAGCCACTTGCAGAAGTAGAGTGCTGAGCTTGAGAAATTATTGATCGGTCAGATCCAGCAGGGCAGTTCTTATGCTACTAAAAAGCATTGAGTGGGTGTGTGCAGCCTTTATGCTGATTTTCTGCTCAGCCAGTTGGGGCTCTGAAAGCCTTTAATGTGCTTGTCTAGCTCTCTCTTGTGGAAGAGTTCAGCTTTGAACTGGTCTTGACTTGCTGAGCTCCACTGTGTGCTGAAAATAATCCTCCTGTCGGGATGCCCTAGAACAGGACTGGGAAGTGGTGGGATCCATTACTTGCCCTTAGGACGGAGAGGGAGCTTTGCTCTCCATGATGGCACTGGAATACAGATGAGAGCAATGTCAAAAGTCCTCCGTTTCTCTATTCCTTGTCCCAGCTTCCTCTATCCCGGCGAGGCTTTCATTTTGCTGTCCTCCTGCCTTGTTTATAGAAACTTGTAAGGGGTCCAGACTTCACCATTTGTAACCCTCTAGTGTTTTCCCATTGCTCCTTCTTCTTAGTCACATTTTGGCTAAGGAGGAAAAGAGGGAAGACCTGCTGGAGGTGCTGTTGGGAGAGGTTCCACAGGAGTCAGCCTGCCTCACAGGGTTGTTGTTGTGAGGGTAAGATTGAGAGGAGGAGGAAGAGGATTATGTTAACTGCTGGGAGTTCCTTGAAATGGAAAAAGGCAGGATAAAAAGGAAATAAATAAATAAAGGACCTTTTTTTTGGAAAGTTCAGCAGTGTTGATACATGTGTGGGAATAAAAACATGTCTTCCCTCACTTGAAAATAAGTTAAGCCAATTTGTGGGAAAATTTTTTAAATTAACTGTATCAAGACTTAGGAGCAAAGCACACATTAGTTTAAAAATAGTTTGTAGCAATGTCTTTTTTCTTTTCCTTAAAAAAAACAAACAAAGATCTAGAGTATGTACAGGACCCTAACACAGGGGGAAGGAGGGCTTCAGTTCAGATACCCCTGCATCTGCAATTCCAGTGATCTGTTTGCTTTATGGATCATAAACTGAAATTGATGGAGGAACTGCAGAGGTTTTGAGGGAATGAGACTCCTGTTCTTTCTGCCAGAAATTTTGTCCAAACGTTTAAGCACACCATACCTTCAATTTTAAAAGAATTTCTCAAAATAGACTTAAAGGCATTTAAAAATATAGGCATTTGTACTTTTTCCTAATATCATGCATGAAAATGTTAGAAGCACAGTCATCTTTATGTAGGAGTATACACACACTCTGAAAAAAAGAGTTGCTCTTAGTAATATAATAATTTTATAATGAGCATATTTAATTATCTGGAATGTACATTTTCCAGATGCACATTTAATTGTAGTGGAAATGTTCAATTGCTTGTAACTTTGCAAAAATCCCCTGTGGGTTTTGAAACTATACATTCTTAGTAATAGTCTAATGGAGCATTTTCTTGGAAAATTCAGCAATTTTTGATATATGTGTGGGAATAAAAACACCCATCTCCATCCCAAGATAAGTGAAGCTAAATCTTTGGGAAAATCAAGAGGCAGCTGTTCTTCCTGTTCTGATTGGATGCCAACTAGTAGCAGAGTCAAAAGCATTAAGCAGCTCATTGTAATAAATGGATTGTGTTTCATCCCAGAGTTAAGAAGTTGGGTTCCACTGATTTCAATAGGACAGTGAGCTAATCCATTAAATCAAGCAGAGGCAAACTCAGTTTTGAAACATTGTGCACTGAGCTGGCTGCTGAAGCCAATCAGGGTCCTTGGTAAATACCCTGGATTAAATGTGTGTGGAGTTTTCACTCCTAGGAATGAAATATGTGAAGTGGCCATGAGAACTTCTTTCCAGCAAAATGGAATATCTTGGGGAAAATCAGTTAATTCTTGTGTGAAGGTGTCCTGCTGATGTTCACACCTCTACAGAAAGAGAGAAGAGGCTTGTGAGTAACACAATAAGGAGTTACAGGACATCAAAGAGTCTTGTGATGGAAGAATGGTATAGTGATAAGTTTGAAGTTCGGTTGCTCATCATGACATAACTACACTCCACAGGAGAGATCAAACATACGCATAGGTTGATTGATCAAGAAATATGTGCATTTCTATGAGGAGTATTATTTCTTTACAGCTATCAGGTCTTAATTGTCCATATGAAGCCAGTTGGCCACAAAATATGTTGTGTTACAAAGGTATATTTGCTGCTGAGCAATTTGTCCTGTCCTGCCCCCTTGAGGTTTGTTGCTAAGCTTAGAGGGATCAGGGGATTCTGAGAGATGTTGTTCCACTAATTAAAAAGTGCCTAGATTGTGTCTCTGCAAGCCCTGGTCCACTGGTCCAGTACAGCACTGGGACAGCAATTGAGATGAAGGAGTCAAGAATAAGTAATTCCAGATATTGAGTATATCCTTGAGATCAGAATAACATTGCCCCATGTAAAGTATAGGAGTAGTACTAACTAGGAATAGCTGAAAATTTCATCCAGGTTTTTTTCCCTTTTACAAGAACTTACCAAAATTCAATAAATAGATTTGAAAGAGCTTTACATTAAAAAACCCAAAACAGATGAGAGAGAGACAAAATAGAATTATCTAGCCAGGCCTGAGCTCTGGACGAGATTTTATTCACCACTCAGCCCAAGACATTTGGCACTGTTACATCAGACATGATCACAGTGGGTATATGTATAACGGGTATGGTCACAGTTGTTGTTTAGTCACAAAGTCATGCCCGACCCATTATGACCCTGTGGACAACATTTCTCCAGGCTCTCCTGTCCTCCACCATCCCCTGGAGTCCACCCAAGCCCATACCCACCACTCCAGTGGCCCCATCCAGCTACCTCAGCCTCTGCTGTCTCCTCCTTTTGCCATCAATTGTTCCCAGCATCAGGGTCTGTCGTTCCTTCTCATTAGGTGGCCAAAGTATTTGAGTATCATCTTCAGTATCTGATCTTCTAAAGGGCAGTCAGGGTTGATTTCCTTTAGGATTGACTGATTTGATCTCTTTGCAGTCCAAGGGACTCTCAGGAGTCTTCTCCAACACCACAATTCAAAGGCCTCAGTTCTTCGGCACTCAGTAGGAACTTGCTGCATTCGATAAAGTTGCCATGGGGGAGGTCAAATCAAGGATAATTATGGAGCTTCAAAATTTGGGCAACCAAATCAGCCCCTCAGAGAGTGTAGACTGGCTGGGGTTCCTATTAATCTCCATGCACCATCAGGATTACATGATCAACCTATAATTGGCAAAGGAGCTTAAGAGGCTAAGTAAAATTCTTTCCCAATACATAAATTATGATCAATCATGTTATATTAGTGGGTACACAATATCTGATAAGAAAAGGAGAAGTATTTATCTTCATAATGAATGTGAATACCAAAAGAAATGGACAGTGTTTATTTATCTTGATGGTGAGAAAGCATTTGACGAAATGGAAAGACAATTTCTGTTTAGTGTTTTGGAAAGTTGTAATCTTGGATAAACATTATTGGGTAAGATTAAAGCAATCTGTAGTAATTCTATTGCAACTCTGATGATTAATGGACTAATATCTAACCAAAACAGTTTCAAATGAAGGACAAGACAAGTATTGCTGGATTTAGGCACAAGCTAAGCAACTGACAGCTCAGAAGCTCTCATGAGGGGCTTCTGCATTTAAAAAATGATTCCACTTCAGGTTTTACATTATTGGAATAAAGGAGAAAGGAGGGAAAGTTATTTAAAGTAAACAGTATCATTCTGATAAGACAATATGCTTATATGGTGTTATCCCCTTATCAGTCTGTCCTCATCCCTTGGGGAGCTTCTAACTTATGAGGAGTCAAACACAGGGTGGCAGCACCATCCAGGAATCTCTTCAGGTATAACTGACACCTGTTGAGAAGGTATGGCTCAACAGTAGTCTGAGTGAGCCTTGGATGGATGGTGGTGCTAAAATAGTGGGAAAATAGTTCAAATATCATCTGGAGGCAGACCATCTGAATCGGTTCCCTGCACTTGCCAGGAGGTACTGGCACCATGAGACCAAATTTCACCAAAAGTGATCTGATCATGAAAATGGGGTGATTTCTACCTGCCCCATGTTTAGATCTGGGTTCAGGCCCCCCAGAAATGTGTCTGCACTGGACAAGTGTGGAGAGAGGAGCAGGGTTTTAGAGGTACTGCAGGGACTGACAGGACTCCTACAGAGAGGGGCCAGGTATCAGGGAGGATGGGAGGGAGGAGGAGGCTGGGGACTCCAAGGAAAGGAAGCGGTGGGAAGGAGCTGAAGTGCATGTACACCAATGCTAGGAGCATGGGTAATGAGCAGGAAGAGCTTGAAGCTCTCCTGGGAATAGGAGGGTATGACCTGGTGGGAATCACAGAAACTTGGTGGGATGAAAGGCAAAACTGGAATGTGAACATAGAGGGGTATCACCTTTTTAGAAAGGACAGGAAGAGAAAGAGGGGTGGGGCCATGGCTTTATACGTCAGGGAAGGGAAAGGATGCAGTGAGATAGAATGCAGCACAGATGGGGATTTGGTAGAGGCAGTCTGGGTGAAACGTAGGGGATTTGACAGTGAAAGAGACCTGACAGTGGGGGTATGTTATTGCCCTCCAGGTCAACTTGAGACCCTGGATGATGTCCTGACAGACCAGATTCTAAGGATATCTCGGGGGAGAGTCACAGTAATTATGGGAGATTTCAATCTCCCAGATATTAGTTGGGAGACTCACTCAGTGGTGACATCCAGGTCACGTCGCTTCCTAGAAGCTATAGAGGGAGGGTTTTTCCACACAGAGTGTCCAAGAGGTGACAAGGGGGGAACACATCCTTGACTTGGTCTTGACCAATAGAGAGAAGCTGATAGATGAAGTACAGATTAGGGGAGCTCTGGATGCGAGTGATCACTCCATCCTTTGCTTTGAGATCAGGGGACTGGGGATGTGCAGCAGGTTGAGCACTAGAAGCTGGGACTTCAAGAACGCCAACTTTGGCCAACTGAAGGCCAGACTGGGGAAAGTCTCCTGGGATAGGTTACTGGAAGGTAAGCGAGTTGAAGGGGGGTGGATGGCACTCAAAAGGGAGATTTTGGAGGCACAAGCCTTGACGATACCTCTAGTTAGTAAGGTGGGGAGGCAGAGGAGAGTGCGGCCATGGATGCGAAAGGAGGTGGTTAGAGGGATTAGACACAAGAGGAAACTCCGTAGGAAATGGGTTCTGGGGCAAATAGACAAAAGGGTATACCGGGAGGAGGAGGCTAGTTGCAGAAGGATTCTTCCCAAAGCTAAAGCTGATTACGAGCTGAGGCTTGCCAAGAATATCAAGAGCAACAAAAAGGGCTTCTTTCAGCATGTAAATAGGAAGAGGAAGGGGAGACAAGTGGTGGGACCACTAAATAAGGAGGAAGGGGATCCAGTGACTGATATGAGGGAACAGGCACAGATGCTAATGACTATTTTGCCTCTGTGTTCTCCCCAAAGTAGGATGGGGGAGATCCACATAGGAGATTAGATGAGGCCGGGGATCTAGGGGAACAGATTAGAGTCACCCCCTAGAAGTCGAGGGGCTCCTCAGGGCATTGGACATTACAAAAGCACCAGGCCCTGACGGGTTACACCTGAGAGTACTTAGAGAGTTGGCAGGGGTTCTCTCACGCCCGCTGGCCTCCATTTTTGAGGCTCGTGGAGAACGGGTAAAGTTCCAGAGGACTGGAGGGTGACATCAGTGGTCCCAATTTTCAAACAGGGCAGTAGAAGGGACACAGGGAATTACAGACCAGTTAGCCTTACATCCATTGTAGGAAAAACAATGGAAAGGTTCATAATAGCGAGAGATCTAGTGATGCTAGATAGGGAAGGGAGGCTGGCAGCCACACAACATAGCTTCCGCAAAAACAGGTCCTGCCAGACAAACCTTGTGGAATTCTATGACAAGGTTTCAAGGTGGCTAGACGGAGGGGATGCAGTGGATGTGGTATACCTGGACTTCAGCAAGGCCTTTGACAAAGTGCCCCATGATATCCTGGTGGAGAAACTGAGGAGTTTTGAGATAGATCAATGCATTGTAGGATGGATTAGAGCATGGTTGACTGACCGAAAGCAGAGGGTAGCCATTAGTGGTGAATCATCAGGTTGGTGGCCAATGACAAGTGGGGTCCCTCAGGGCTCTGTCCTGGGGCCAATCCTGTTTAATCTTTTCATCAATGACATGGAAGAAGGGGTGAACAGTCTTCTGATCAAATTAGCAGATGATACTAGAACTGGAGCAGTGGCCACAACTGAGGAGCAGGTACTCCAGATCCAAAAGGATCTGGACAGACTATGGAAGTGGCAGGAGACAACAGGATGGCGTTCAATGTGGATAAGTGCAAGGTCTTGCACTTGGGGCATAGGAATGGGTGTCATAAGTACAGGTTAAGGGACAAGTGGCTGGAGAGCAGCACTTGTGAAAGGGACCTTGGGGTGCTGGTCGACTGCAGGTTAAACATGAGTCAGCAGTGTGATGCGGTGGTCAAGAGGGCGAATGCCACCCTTGGTTGCATAGCCAGAAGTGTGGCTTCTAGATCGAGAGAGGTATTACTACCACTCTATATGACTCTGGTGCGCCCACAACTTAAGTACTGTGATCAGTTTTGGGCCCCTCATTACAGAAAGGATATAGCCAGGTTGGAGTCAGTGCAGCACAGGGTCACAAGGTTGGTGGCCGGTTTGCAGGGGATGCCGTATGAGGCGAGACTGAGGGAGCTGGGTCTCTTCAGCCTGGAGAAGAGGAGATTCAGAGGGGATATGTTGGCGACATACAGGTATGTGAGGGGATGTCACATGGAGATGGGTAGAGACCTGTTCTCCCCTGCAGAGGAAGGCAGGACACGCTCCAATGGAGCAAAGCTCAGGGGGCCAAGCTTCCATTTAGATGCCAGGAAGCACCTCCTAGCAGTTAGGACCCCGAGGGTGTGGAATGGGCTTCTACAAGAGGTCGTTGAGGCCCCATCGGTGAGGGTGTTCAAAGATAGGCTGGACATGCACATGGTGGGCATGTTGTGAGCAGAGCTGGCTGGAGCCGGGGGTCAGACTAGATGGCCTGGGAGGCCCCTTCTGACTCACTCTGTTTCTAATGCAACCTACGGTTGTGAATGTTGGACAATGAAAAAGCTAGACAAGAGGAAAATTGGCTTATTTAAACTGTGATTGGCAGACTCTCCCACACGTTTCCTGGACAATGGAAGTCATGAACAAGCAGGTGCTGGAACATAGTAAACCAGATGCGTCTCTGGTTAACAAGTTAGCAGAGCTGAGGCTCACTTATTTTGGCCATGTTATGTGATCAAGCTCATTAGAAAAAGACATAACGGTGGGAATGCTTGGTGGCATGAGAAAACCAGGTCGCCAAAGCGCAAGGTGGTTACACTCCATCAAAAGGGATGCTGGCCAGAGCATAGTTCAGCTGAGAGAGGTGACGCTGGATCGAAAAATGTGGTGCTATTTGGCGCATAGGATTGCTTATAGTTGGATGCAGTAGAACAGCTGAACAACAACAGTATACTGTGTTCTTGACCAATACAATCTTCAGGTAGCCATTCTGGTCCTCGTCACTCTTCTTCGTCCCTAGCCCAGATTCCTTTGTAGAAACTGAATAGCAAACTGAAACAACTGTTGCATTGTTGTGCTCATTCTCCACACTATCTTAAAGACAGCTCACAGTGATAGAATATGATAATTAATCAATTGGGGAAAATATCAAAACAAACAATGACATATTTAAGTGGGAAGCCATAAGTTGTTAAAACCTGGTATCAAACAAGTTTGGAATGCCAAACCAAATAATGCCAGCATAATTAACATTAAGAGAACTGCTGGACATGGGAATGTTAAAAAAAGTGCTTCTAAATAGTTGGACATGTTCTCATACTTTCCATGTACCCAACAAGGACCAGGACAAACCCATGGGAACCTGTCTCAGGCTTGTGTAGGCTACATAGCTAACTGACATTCTTAAGTGATCCCTAGGTTATTCCAGGAGGAAAGGCACCTCCCTTCTGCATTCCTGGGGTGCTTCCTGGCAGAGGGTTTTAGCACCACCTATGACCTGTTTTTTTCTTTCTTAAGGATCTCTGTAGGAATGAAAAGGATGAAGGAGGGAATGAGGGTTGCGAATGCAGTTTCTGACATAGCTTGTCCATTTAGTGGCAGGCAAAGGTGTTGCAAACAAAGCTATGCCTATTTGTGGTGGAATTTTCTTCTACAGGTAATGCACTGATGTTCCCTCTGACCTGAGAAAATGCAGGGACTGGTACCATGAGACCAAATTTCACCAGAAGCAACCTGATCACAAAAATGGTGTGATTTCTACCCACCCCTTATTCACACTGGATAGCCACACTGATTTTCCTCAGGTTTGAACTGCTTTAATGAGCCAGCAAGCCATTCTAACTTTTGACTTTCATTACCACTGCTCAGAATAAAAATCGGATTCTGATTATTTTGCTTCTCTTGAGGACCATCAATTCCCATCTTTAGTTCCATTCATTTTGATGAGAAATCTGAGGGATTGCAGGTGAAAGGCGATAGCACTTCACCTTGCTAGGAATACAGCAGAAACGATATTCAGTAAATTAAGTCAGAGGGTATAACAAAGAGTTTTTATTTGGTAAAGTTTGCGATCATAAAGAACTTTTTTCCTGGTTTTGTTCTTTCTTTCTTTTTTACTCCTCAGACACCATTATGTTGGATCGCCAGCTCATTTTATTATTGTAAATGCTGTGGCAGTAATCTTATACTGCTTCCAGTATAGGCCTACAGCATTAAGTTAGTATAAAATTACATATAGTTTAATATATCTGTACAACACCTTTAAACAAGCTTCTCTAGGCAGGAAGGTTATCCGTCTTATAAATCTATTATTCCATTGTACATCTTGATAGCCTAGCATTGCTCCTAGCCATGTTTAAGCATTAAATAGTGCATTATTATTTCACATAAATCAACCAGAGATGTGTGAATTCATAAATTTTGCATTTGCACAGACAGTATTTTAAACGTTTTACAGCTTCGTGGGAACTTGGAGTGGGAGCCCATACACAAATCAGTGCCAGGGAAATTTCAATAAAATGTAATATCACAATTACTTCTCAAAGTCATTGCTTGAATAGTTTAGAAGTGTTTTAACAGGGTCTAAAAATAAAAAAAATCAGCAAGCTGTATGGATTGGCGAAAGTTGTTAGGCATCTGTGAAGAGATGTCACCAGACTTCTTTCTTTGGGACCAAAAATTCAAGTTATGGATGCACTTGTCACTGGCTAGCGCAGATGCGGAAATGTCCATGTCCTGTTGTTTTTGTACAATGAACAGAACGGTGTCCATATGGAAGGAAGAAGAGGAAAAACAGCAAAGGAAGGCATTGTGCCAGTCCCCCATGTTTAAGCGCCGTTGGGTAAGACAATCTCAGCACCTTCCCATTACCACTGTCCCCAGTTGCTGTAGCTCCTCGTGCACTTTCTCATCTCTGCGGCAAGATGCGTGCACCGGCACCTGGTGTCTACTGCTGTTTCTTGTCACCATCCCCACTACTAGCCAGAGCCTGAGGCTGGGGAACAAAGAGGCTGCGATGGGGAAGAGGAAGACATGCCCATGGAACTCCTGGTGAGGGTTTCCTGTTGGGATATGTGACCATTGGCAGGAGCCTGGCCATGCTCACCCTTGACACCATCCTTGTGAAGACATCATCCATATCATGACAAGGGAGATGTGCTCTGTATAAGCTCGGGGGGCCTCTCATTGTGTATTACTTTCTGTGTTGCTTGTCTGGACCTTTGAGTTGAAACTACGTATCTGAAGTGAGCTCACAAATGTAGGAAATAAGTCCTGGATTAAATCAAACTCCACTGAAGTAAGAATCAGATAATTACAGATTCCCATGCACTGCTCTCCCAAAAAAGTAATGGGGAACCTTTTTAATTTCTATCAAGGGTTGTGTTTTCTCAGGGATAATCTCTCAGGGTTTCTCTCTCTTGTTGCCACCCCTTTTCTCTTCCTCTCCCTTTATCCCCCATTTTCCCCACCCTACAGACTGAGAGGAGAAGGCCAGGGGACTCTTCCAAAAGGTCTGAACTGATCCCTTGCAGAAGGATTCTCAAATTAGTCAGGGCTACTTTTCGCCTACTACATTTTAAAAAAACATTCTGCTTATGGACTGTAATTAGTTAATTTTGCATGAGGCTGAATTAGTTCTTAAAGCAGTTAAACCACAAAGAATGCCTTAATGCATTCTAAATAGAGTTGTGCTACTTTAGAGAGTAAAAGGAGGGGGAATGGTCCCTCCATTGGTACTCGGTGGAATAACGCTTGCTGATCCAATACTGCACTTTTACCACCCCCTTGGTGCTAGGATTCTGCCAGGAGCTGGCTGATTTTAATTGTTCCCCATGCCCATGGTAAGCATGTGTTGAACAAGTTGGGATAACTGACCCAAAGATGCACCATTATTGCTGCAGAAAGCTTGGAATTGGCAGGAACAGCCCAGAATTGACAAGATAGGCACCCTGATCGGACCGGGAAACAATGTTTCTTGTCCTGTTTCTTCCGCTCACCTGGTTTAGATATGCTAATTTGTCTGCCCTGAATCTTCTTCTATTTTTTCCTTTCCTTGATCAATTCAACAAGATTCTCAACTGATATGACTGATATGTGATTTGCACAACATTCTGTGTGACGGAGACATTATAAAAGCATTCCCATCTTGTACAATTCTTTGTAGGCTCTTATGGACTACTTAAATGCATCATCGTCATCATTAATTACATTTCTATACTGGTTGAAGTCTAAGTTCTCTTGGTGGTTTACACCAAAGTCTAAAAGCAATAAAATAGATAAAAACACTACCAAGAATTAAGAATCAATTTAAAACAGTATAAAGACATTAAAAAAGAATAAAAAGTCTCAGCCTGGAAACCATGCAGGCCCCAACTCTAGCTCTGAATAATCCTGGGGGGGGGGTGTTCTTTAAAGGCCACCCCAAAGAGGGCTGTCCTGACCTGGTGCCAAGAAGATGGCAAATTTGGTACCAGGCAGGTCACAGCAGGGTGGCTGTTCCAAACTCTACAACATTTCTGCATTCTAGAGAGCAATGAAGGTTTCAACATGTTGCTGAAACTCACTGCTGCCTGGATTTTTCCTTCCATGGTATAATCATGTGGTACAAGATACAAAGCAGGGCCTTCTCAGTAGTGGCCCTGGCACTGTGGAATCCCCCCTAGGGAGGCTTACCTGTGTCATTATTTAGGAATTTGGCAAAAGTGATACTTTTCAGTGGACCTTGTGATTGAGCTGTTGCAGCTATGTACTGCTGTTGATAGTTCTGCTAATTTTACACAATTGCTATGTCATTGTTGTTTACAATTTGCATTGTGTTTTTATATAGTTGTGTTTGCTGCCTTGTTACTTTTCAAGTGGAAATATGGAAAATATAATTTAATACATTATATCCAGAACTCTTAGGAATACAGAGGACACAACTCTCTTGGGCACAAAAAACTAGTCCAAATCTTGCAGTTGCTTCAGCTGAGTATAATTTCTGGGACCTTAAGAGAAAGGAGCCAAGTAATTTGTTCACCTGTTTGACTTAAGTAAGCCTGATAGAAACCAAACTTCTAGGTCAAGGCAAAGCTCTTTACAAAACTTGGCTATGTTATGAATAAGGTAAGCTTTGATCCAGCCTGAGTTCTCAGATCTAAGATCTTACAAGCAGATATTGCAAAGTTTCTTTGCAACTGTGTGTCTTCCACAATGTTAAACAGCAGCTATGATGTCACCCTCATAGGTCAAAGATGCATTAAGAATAATGAAGGAAATGGTAAATGTAGAGAATATTTTAAATCTGAAGATATAATTATACAGAAGGATAAACAAGATAAGATGTGGATGAGAGGAATGATAAGTAAAATTTACAACATATTACTAGAGGTGAGAACCAATGCAATCCTCTTAAAGGGTCTTGGGAAATAGAGTTAAAAAGAAATATTAGTAATGAAGGATGGGATGATATGTGGGATAAGAGAATGTTAAAATGCATGTCAATAAGAATTAAAGAAAACTTTTATGGGTTAGTTTGGAAATGATACTTAACTCTGGTTAAATTGAATTGCATGAATAGTAACTATTCCAATGAACGTTGGAGATATAACTGAGAAGTGGGTAAATATTTTCATATGCGGTGGGAGTGCAAATACAGAAATAATTTTTGGGAAGTGGTTTTCAAAGAAATTAGTAAAATATTGAATCCAAAAGTTTCAGTAGACCCTGGAGTAGCATTATTGCCACTATTTAGAGAACAAGTGGGACAAAATATTAAAGAATTGATGACAAATTTATTAACAGCAGTAAGATTAATCATAGCAAGAAACTGGAAAGTAAAAGGTGATCATCAAATAGATGGCTGGTGTAACGAAGTCTGGAATATAGCTATTAAAGATAAGTTAATTTGCAATATTAAGTGGAAAAAAGGTTTGATAAGTAAAATAATTTTGAAAATATTTGGAACCTGTTTCTTGAATACATTTTAATAAAGGGAAAGGACTGTGAGCCATTACAAGATTCAGTGCAGTTCTGGAAGGGGAGTAGGAATGCAGCAAGCCGAATATATAAGTGATTCTACATTAATAAGCAGGTGTCTGTTGGTCCTAGTAGAGGTAGCACTGTTATTACTGTCTTGTTTAATTATGTGTATTACTACTATGTGATTTGTATTGTTTAAATTTGTAAACTATGAGTTTTGTTGTTAAAAGTGAAATTTAATAAAAAAAAAAAAACTAATCTGAGCAAAAATAGACCTCAATTTTGTAGGTAATACACAGTCCCCGGTAGTTCTGTTGCATTCATTGAAATAGCCTTTTGTGCAATGGGCCCTTTTTATTCTAAAAATTGCTCCAGAAATAGATGGAAACAGTAGTTTACAAAATGAAACAAGTCAGTAAAGCTCCATAGACCTGCCCCAGTCCAGAACTGAGTTTTTCCACTTGACCCGGGTTATTTTTTAGGAGTTACACACTCTGTTGCATGGACAATTGCACAAAGGTTTATATCCAATGATTTGCATGTTGCATTGCAGGACTGGTGGGAAATTGATAGCTAAAGAGGATGGCTTGTATCTTTCTATGTGTTCAATAGCTAATAATGCAGAATTTGAGGCACCCCTGCCCCCCAGGAAAAGAAAAGAGACAGAATTGTCTGGGGAGTAAAAGAAATCAAAACAAAGAACACGAAGACTTGTTTAAAATAGGCCAGATGGGAATTCCCTTGCAAATGCTTGTGTGGGTTTTTAGACTAACATTTCACCACCTTTGAGTATATGCAGAAAAGTGGTTCTGCCTTAGCATTGCTTGAAAAAAAGGGGCAAGGAATTAACCTGGGGTTTAATCTACACAGACAGAGCTCAATATGTTCCCATAAATCTCACTGCAGTCAAGTAGATTTACAAGCACATAAGTAGTTCCTGGACTGAACAGGATTTGCAAAAGTCTGTTTCATTCTAGGCTTCCAAGTACATTTTCCGCTACGTGTCAAGACATACATTTACATGGTTCAGGTGTAATTTTGTGCATTTCTGATCTCCAATTTTAAAAGCAGAGCTCTGATTTTGAGGTCCCAAACTGGTTAACAACTAACATATTTTACCACTTGTATCACATGGTATGAGGGAAATGGCACTGTTGTATCTGTGACTCTGATTCTGAAAATATCCCTGTGTTGTTTCATCTCAGCATGTTTCAAACCATAACCATGGCTTTATTCCATAATGCAAATACTATAGTTGCATAATAAAAAAGCTACATAGTAGAGGGACTTTGTAGTTTTGCAATTAGGCATATTTGACAAATTTGGAAAATTGAAATAAAGGAGTTTTAAGCTCTACCCGTCCATTTAAACTCTTCCCTACTCACCCAATAATGAAAGTAATTCTCCAGGCTGTATTGTTACATTTTGCTTCTTACAAATAGATTCTCACATCCTGGTAGCTAAGCGATCCAAGAGTGAGATGTGTTACCCAGGAGACATGAAAATCGCCCATGAAAGAAGTAACTACTTATGCTTAGAACTGTTTTTCCCCTTGTATAGGTGCCACACTTACAGAAAGAAATAGTATTTCCATGTGAAGTAACACAATTATAACTCAATAAATAATATCAGGTGTAAACATTGCATTTATTACCTTAATCTTAAAGAGACACTTGGAGACACTTGAACATTAAAGCTCAAGGGCACAATAATATGTGCAGTTAGAAAGAAAAAATCTTACAGTTCCCAAAACTTAGAAGCTATAGAGTTTTTCTCCCTGAGCATGCATGGATGAGTGTGGTGGATTTTGGATCCGGGTTGGTCACACTCTGGGTGGAATCTGACACAATGCAGCCTATATGGTTTCTTCTGAAAAACGTACAGCTCCATATTTCCCTCCTCCCTTTGGTAATGTCCAATTAGACAAAAGTGTCACATGTTATAATTGTATTTCATTTTTCTACAGATGGAAGCTAAT
The DNA here is from genome assembly GCF_004798865.1 of Varanus komodoensis. Lineage (NCBI taxonomy): Eukaryota > Metazoa > Chordata > Lepidosauria > Squamata > Varanidae > Varanus > Varanus komodoensis. The sequence goes on along the minus strand of NW_025336481.1, from coordinate 37,349,914 downwards.
GAAGACTGTCAGGAACAGGCATCCTGCTATGTACCTTTTGCCTTTCTAGAAGTGATGTGGGAGAGAAGATTAAGAGATGGGAAGGCTCAGACCTAAGATCAGAGAGCCTCAGGTAGTCCCTCACATTTAATTCTAGCCCGGACAGTTCACTTTCAGCAGAGAGCATGCCCATTGCTCCCATTTCAGTATTTCCTGCAGCAAATCCTTTGGGGCATATGCCTGCTATATTGTATATTGCCCTATGCACCCACCTGAGAACCTTTGCCCAGTCCACATCTCCAAATCATGAGCACAAATGCACAAGGTATATTGTATATACCAGGGGTAGCAAAGTGCTTTCAAAACAAGGCCGAATCTACATTGGGAAGAGTTCTAGGGGGCTGCATTTCTGTACTGCATGGGGTCAAACTTCAAAAAGGCAGGGCCAACCCCCAGTATTAAAAAAAAAAAAAGCCAGCCTAGTGAAGCTTCTGCTGCCAGTAACTAATGAAGTAGAAATGTGCAACAGCTGGGAAACCACCAATTGGTCTGGGGTGGTGCCAAGGAAAAGTTGCATGGCCAACTTGGGTAATTCTAGAAAGTCAGATTGGGCTGCTGAGCAACTGGATGGAGCTCTGGGTGCAACACCCCGACTGACCCCATCCTTCCCCAGTGGTTTGACCTGCAGCTTCTGACAGGTTTTGACCTTTGCCTGTGCCATCTGGGGCTGAAGTGTGGAGCAGTAGAGACTCAGTAAAGTGTCGTTTTCATTGTTCTGGTGGCCTCTGTGGCTGCCCTTTCAGCTCGAGCAGTCAGAGGCATTCCTTGATGCCTCTTTCCACCCACTTTGCCATGGCATCCGGTGATCCAGTCTCAGGGTGGTCAGCACTGGAAGTGACCCGTTGTCTTCCTCTCCTGTGGGGCGGCCTCTCTTTTTTTGACACCCCCATGCAAGAACAACAAACAAGTCCAAGACCAAGATTAATGGTATTTGGAGATCATTGTCTAAAGATTAATCTTTTTAAAATGATGATATAAGGGCTAAGACATACGAGGCTTTCAGCAGCCTAAAGCTACAAAGAGTAATAATAAACATTAGCATTGCAGGGCAGGCTTAGGATTACTAACGGAAGCATATCTCGTTATCATCAATAAAAACTAATGGCTGTTTTGTTGTGTTATTTTTTCTTTTCTTTTTTGGCTACTGATGAGCACTGAAATGGTGTGACAGTTTCTTTTCCTTTTCGTTTTTTTTAAAACCACCAACTGTGTGCTTTCTGTATATGCTTGACTATATAACATTTATTTGTTTGAGATCCACATTCCCTTGTTAATGATATGGCCACTGTCCCAGTTTCTCTTACAAAACTTCTGCACAACTGCTTTGGTCTAAGGTATTAAAGGATACAAAACATTCATTATAGAAATTACATTTTTCCTCTTAAGCCGGAAGGCATTCTCTTCCTTTTGGGTCCTGTATAATTAAGACTTACTGTGTGTGTATTTGTGCATGTATATACTATGTGTGTGTGTGCTATATTTTCAGCAGTCTGTATATTTATATGACACAAGTGACCTGTGCTGTCATTGCGATAAATCCATTTCTTTTTCAGCGACTGTACATCACTCACTGATGACACACACAAAAGGTATGCAGAAACAACTGCACATAAATACCCACTCTTTTTAGTTATCCTTATTTATGCAACTTCTTTTTCTGTATGGAATGATTTTGTTTGAAACGAAAGCTGTCACCGATGCCGAAAGACTGATCCTCATGGCAAACTCTGCATGGAGAAGATGCGACTTTCCTCATGCAATAAAGTCAGGCCCCGTAACCTACTGATTTTTGCATTCTCTCTTCAGAGTCTTCTTAGTCTCTTTTATTTCAAATTTATTTATTTATTTAAAATTATTTTAAGCCATCTTTAAAGGTAAGACTCTTTCAAGGCTGCATACAAGAATTAGCTGAAACAAAACAAACCACAGTAGAAAAGGACACACATTTTCTGTATTGATAGTGGCCTCCTGAGAGCCTTCAGTGTACATCAAACACGCTGCAGTGCATTTTGGACCAGAGCATCACGTAGTCACAGAATTGAAAGGAAGCTTGGAGATCATCTAGTGCAACTCCATATGCAATGCAGTGTCTACAATGCAGGATGCCAAGTCCAACATCCTGGACAACCGACTGCCTTAATTAGCCTCTCTATACAAATTGGTGAGCTGCCCTCAAGATGAGAGGATGGCACTTGAAAAGACAGTGAAGTCAAGTTTCTCACTAACAATGTGAGTGCAATGCAGTGAGATTGTAATAAAAATAGAGTTATAGTTCTTTCTCATAGGACAACTGGAAATATTTTAATTTTAAATGTCTTGTTTTATAAGAAGTTCTAAGATAATATGTTTTATAAAATGCTTTATTTAACTTTGATGCTTCTGACATGAAGACAGACAGACAAACTGGAAATATAGGCTAGGTCTCTTTGCAGGCTATTAAATGGAAATGTATGGATTTTGTTCAACCTGATACAGCTGTAATTCATGGATTATCAAGCTTCTTTGATTCCATTCTCTGCTCATGGACAGAATTAGATTTTTCCATGTTTTATTTGCAAATGCACCCTAGTGCTAAGCTGCACTGGACCTCATGTGCACTTGTGCGAGTGAACAGCAGTACTAATAAACCTTGCAAATGAACAAAACTGTGCAACTCTCCCCAGACCTGGCTGCAGGTATGAATGAGCTGGAAAAAGCCGATCCGAAGGTTGAATTCTAAGATCTCCAAACTCATTTGAATATGTCGCTGATTTCTCCAGCATTCTTGCTGTCAGAAAATTTTGAAAATGACTCTAGTTTCTTGAGGGGGAAAAAAAAGATCCACCAGAAGGAAGACCTGGGCTTCAAAGTTGACCATTGACAGAATATGGACACCAGATTGAGTAAGGCAAACACATTTACTGGTTGTGGTAGGGTGAGAGGTACTGTATTATTTCTATCTCAATTTTAATCAACACTTCTAATCTGGCACCTACACATTCAACATCTGCAAATATTAAGCAAACTAGTTTGCTCTTTTGACATTCTTCTTGGTGATGTATTTCAATTCCTTGGGCTATTCTGGAATATAAATAATGAGCCATTTATTAATTGGCATCTATTTGGCCACCAGTAAATTAAATCCTTCCTCGAGCAGAAGATGGTTAATTCTAGTAAAGAATGATGTTTTGACATTATCAACTGATGATAGTTTGCCACAGATATTTTTGCAGATTCGTTTCCTCATTCTTTAAAATTCCAGCTGAAGAGCACACTTGTCAAAAGAAAGTGTCGAGCACTTATTTAAGAAAGCACTGTTAAATAATTGAAATGACTGTGATAAAGTTGTCTTAGTTTAAAACAGACCAGTTTTATCAGACCCTTTAATGAATTGTGCTTTTTATAGGATGAGATAAATCTAATGTGAATCCAAGTGGTTGCACTAGAAATACAGCTCTTAGTGGGATTCTTTAGAAGATATGGCAGTAAAAGAAGAAAAAACATGGCAGAAGGGCTCACATATTTCATTCTGATGCCTTTCCATATCTCTTCCTTGGGTGGATCTACCCAGAGAGAGGAATTTTAAAGGGTGATTGAGGCGGAATTTGCCCCAACTGGGAATCCCCTAAGAAGTGCAATCGTGTTTATATAGGCTCGAATAAGGATTCTGTATCATTCTACTTATTAAAAAAGTATGCAGTTTCCTTTTCTTGCCTTTGTGATGCATTTAAACTTTAACAGATATTTTAGCCTTGGTCAGGGTTTCTTTTACTCCACTGGTCATTTGGTACCGATGGGTGTTGAATGCCTTCAAGGGCTTCCAGGGAGATTGGACCGAGCAAGGTTTGGCCCTGGATGCCGGCCTATGAGGCAGCTGCTGGCCTGGCTGATGTGCTGTCAGCATCAGCCTCTGTGCTTAGACCTGCTGAGCATGGATGCCATTCACTTATTCACTGGTAGTGTGTGCCTACCAGGCATTCCAGCATCTATGAGCTCGGTGCTAACAGGACATGTTCTTAGGTGACTGTCCAGGACATTTACTACTATTAATTGTCATCTGTTTCCTTTAGCTAAATCACAAGATGTCCAGGGTTGCTGAGTAGCTAAGAGGATGAACTCTAAGGCCAGAAGCCTGGAAATTCACCTCAGCCACAAACTCACCAGCAAGCCATTTTTCTGGCAGCTCCTTTCAGGCACATTATTAATTTACTATTTTATTAAAAGCTTTTCTATCCCGTCCCCTACCGAATGTCTCAAGATGGCTTACAATAAATAAGTAGAATAAAACAAACTGCACAGCATCTGACGATTAATTTACTAAAATACCAGTTATAATCAGTTAAACATTAAAATAACGGGAAAATAAAAAGAGTTTTTCCTGATGCCGAAAAGAATATAACGTCAGTGCAACAGTGTATGCTGTAAGGACACAATCACATGAATATTTGGACTGAAAAATGCCTAGAATTCCCTGCATTCCCCAGCCAGGATTGGTAGCTGTGCTGAGCTGGGAATTGTGGGAGAGTTTTCAGGTGAAACATGCAAACAATTGCACCTTCACTTTTCCTATTTACTGGGACTAGTCCCTACTTTTGGTAACTGCACACAGCAAGTCACAGGTTAGGTGACAAGTGGTTGGAGAGCAGCACTTGTGAAAGGGACCTCGGGGTACTGGTTGACTGCAGACTAAACATGAGTCAGCAGTGTGATATGGTGGTCAAGAGGGCGAACGCCACCCTTGGTTGCATAGCCAGAAGTGTGGCTCCTAGATCAAGAGAGGTATTACTACCACTCTATACGACTCTGGTGCACCCGCCACTGGAGTATTGTGCTCAGTTTTGGGCCCCTCATTACAGAAAGGCTATAGTCAGGCTGGAATTGGTGCAGCGTAGGGCCACAAGGTTGGTGGCCAGTTTGCAAGGGATGGGGTATGAGGCGACACTGAGGGAACGGGGTCTCTTCAGCCTGGAGAAGAGGAGACTCAGAGGGGATATGTTGGCGACATACAGGTATGTGAGGGGATGTCACACGGAGGTGGGTAGAGACCTGTTCTCCCCTGCAGAGGAAGGCAGGACACGCTCCAACAGAGCAAAGCTCAGGGAACCAAGGTTCAATTTGGATGCCAGGAAGCACTTCCTGACATTAGGACCCCAAGGGTGTGGAATGGGCTTCCACGAGAGGTCGTTGAGGCCCCATAGGTGAGGGTGTTCAAAGATAGGCTGAACATGCACATGGTGGGCATGTCGTGAGTGGAGCCGGCTGGAGCCAGAGGTCAGACTAGATGGCCTGGGAGACCCCTTCTGACTCGCTCTGTTTCTATGTTTCTGTGTTACTTATAATTAATTACTTGGAAAAATCTGTGCAATAACCCATGTTGTCTGGGAAAACTGCAAAAGCTGAAATAGTAAATCATGATGCAAAATCTTCCCTGTGTCACTTTTTGGAGTGATTTGGAAATGATTTTAAAAATGTGCTGGTTTGTATACTTGTACATGTGCAAAGACAAAAAAGAGTCAGATGCACATGAGGGCCCCAATGCATTTCGAGGAAAGTGATTATTAAGAGATTTTTTAAAAAGTTTCTTAATACAAATTGCTCTGGGAGGCAGGAATTCTGCTGAAGTATGTCTGACTCACCTGGTGCTTTTACTGGTTCACCCACCCACCATGTTGCAAAGTCTGGCAACCAGTTCCATTTTTTTCTTTAAAAAAAATCATAACATTAAACAATGCAACCCCAAGCAGGTCCCGGAAGCCCAGCTTCTCACTGCACTGCAGCCACTGGGAATGATCAGCTCACTAGGCTGCTTCTTTGAGGCCAAAGGCTGGCATTGAACTATTAACAGCCCTTTTCTTTCCTTGTTGTTGTTGTTGGAATGGGAAAAGTGTGCATTTGGTGCGCATTTTTAAGTGCATATGCAAATGCATAACCGCCTTTATTCCCTGTCTGGGCTAGCTTTTCTAGACAGCAGGCAGAGTCCTCAGTTGTGATGGGAAGGGACTTGGACACGAACCTCCAGCTCTGAGGCTGTGGTTCTCTTTCTGACCTCGTACCTGCACACCTTGAATTGTCCTGTGGCCCCTAGAGGCTGTCCTGGGGAAACAGTTTCATGCTCCCCATAATGATCTCATGCTTTCTTAAGTGAGGTTTTATGTAAATATATGGAAGGTCCAGATTTAAGAGTTTCCCAACTGTGAAATTGTGGGACGGTAATAATATGTACCTACGTTTCCAGGTTGCATTTGGGGTTAGTGCTATAATGCATTTCAAGCCCTTTATCTCATACTCCTCAGCATGGTTTGTACCCAGTTAAATGGTGTGGTGGACTGGAGATCTAGGCTCTTGTCCCTACTTGGCATGGGTGACTTTGGGCCAGTCACAGACTCTGCCTAACCTACCTCACAGGCTTTTTGCTGTGAGGATAAAATGGAGAGGAGGTGAACCGTGGAAACTGCCTTGGGTTCTCTGCAGGAGGAACAAAGGCAGCTTATAAATGCAATGTAATATAATAGCAGCAACAACAATAAGATGGGACCAAGCTTTAGATATGTCAAAATTCTGTATAAATGTAAAGCAGTGTTGCAGCTAAATCCTAATAAAGTCCAGCAAGAAGGCTGAATTTTTCCAGCAGATCAAAACTGAAAAGAACCCTGCATCACTGAAATTATTTATGGCCATTATTGCACATGTTTGATTTCAGCAGAAGACATTAATACTTAAATATAAGGCATAGAACATCAGGTAGGGATTTTGAAATAAATTGCACAATATTGTCAGTGCAATCCTATGCATATTTACATCCACGTAAGTCCCAGTCTTTTTAAAAGGGATTATTTCCAGATTGGGGCATGCAGGATTGCCTCCTGAAAAGGAAGGAGACTGAGCTTTCATTAAGAGGTAGTCTAAAAACACAAGAGGGTCTACTGCCTTTTCGTCTGTTTTTTCATTTTTCTATTCTGGATTTTCAATAATGGAAAGATATATTAAATATGAGGGGAAATTGTTTTTAAAAGCTATTTTAAAAAATTAATTTAAACTTACATAGCCATAGCATTTTAACACTAGGACGCCCCAGGGTCTTTTTTATTGGCCCATTAATATTCACCTCGAGTGGTTGAACACACCTGGGGCAAGGTTTAATGAAGCAATGTAAAATATGCTTCAAAGTACCTTATTGTTAAAAAGCTAAACATTTCTATTACATAAATGTTACATTTGCCTATTGCATTCATACATTTTAGAAAATCTTCAATTATTTAAATTGTGGTATTGATTTGTATCAAGTTTCCTACTGAGCATCATTGCTATTAAGCTACTTAATTGTTCCCATTTTTGTTTAATGTTATAAGCTTGGGACTGTTTCAAAAAAATAGAAAGAATTTGTGGTAGGCAGCACAAAGCTAATCTTCCCCAAAACTAGAGGCAAACACCAATCTTCTGAGAATTCCAGGTATACTAAACTTGATGGCTCCAGAAATAGAGATAATGGGGCACCTCCTAAGGGCCAATTTCCCAGGAGGGACCCAGAGACAAGAACTCCTGAACTTGCTCCCTTCTTCCCACTGCAACTGTAGCGGTAAGAAGGATCAGACATGGCACTACTTACCTGTTTTCCACCTCTCAGGCAAGCAAGTGGTAGCAATGGTGAGGGAGATGAGCAACAGCCGTCGGTGGCCATGACAGTGATAAAGGAGAGCACACCACTGAAGGTATCCTGACCAAGAGTCCTGAGAAACCTGGGCTCAACACCCAGTTCTTATGTATTGTAGCTGTATCCCACTTTTTTCCTTTCAGGAAAGGCAAAGAGGCTTACACAATTCTCCTCCTACTCTTAATCTTATCTTCAAAACAAGAATCCTGTGAGATAGGTTGGGCTGAGCATCTGTGAGGTAGATCGGGGTGAGCATCGCTGGTCACCTAGTGAGCCTCATGGCTGATTGGGAACTAAATTCAGATTGCCTGAGTCTCAGTCATAGAATCATGGAGCAGTTGAGTAGGAAGGGGCCAGAAGGGTTCTTGCTCACTGGAGAACACCAAGCTAAACCATCCCTCTCAGATGGCTGTTCTGTTGCCTCTTGAATGCCTCGGGTGTGGGAGAGTCCACAACCCCCCTGGCTAATTAGTTCCATTGTTGTCCTGCTCTCACAGTCAGGAAGTTCTTCTAATGTTCAACCAGAACCTGGCTTCCTGTAACTTGAACCTGTTATTCTATGTCCTGGACCAGGGGTCGGCAACCTGCGGCTAGAGAGCCGCACATGGCTCTTGAACCCTTCTGCTGCGGCTCCGTCGCTCAAAACACGCGCCGGCACAGCCACCAATCTGCGATGGAGGCTGGTTAAATAAATTGCTACTTTCCTCTGCTATTGTGCAGGGAAAGAGTGGAACAAACTTCCTGCAGGCTCTCATGTTACTCAAACCCTGCTGAAAAGATTCTCTTTGTCCAAATGTAATTCATTTGATGTTAAAAGCTGCGCTTGGGACCTGTCACAATTCACATCACTTGACTGTTTATTTGCTAACCAGTCACTAAACACACCTATATCTGCCGATTTACTGAGCTTTCCCCCATCCAACCATGGATAAATCCAAAGAAAAGAAAAGTTTCTGAAGAAAACCGAATGTTTAATGGTATGTGGGTAGATTCATTTGCTTTTACTGCTGATGAACTTATGGGGTTTGCCTAGTTTAATGCATGCAGCCCTTTAGCATTGACTTGGACTCTGCAGGAAGCTGTTCTCCTATCTGTTCTCCTATTCAAAATATATGAAAGAAATCCTACTAGTTTATAATGTAAGATTAAAAATAACAGTTTTTAGTGACTGAACAAGAGCTGCAGCTAAATCATAATGAAGATATAGATCTACTTCTTTGTTTTAAGAAGATTCTTATAAAAATTCCAGCAACATTATTACATTGGGAGAGGGATGTTTGTTCAATATTTCACCACGTGATAAAAGGATGAGGGCACACAGAAGCAGACGGCATTTTTGGTTTGCTGCAGGTGGCATGTTTGGTTTGCTGCTAGTGATAATAGAAGTTTGGCTTTTTATTTCATAAATACGAGGAGGACTATAGACATTGAGTATTTTATTTGAGAGTAACTTTCAACCCAGCGTCTTTTTTTTTTTTTTGGAGTTCAAAATGTTTTTGTTGCATGCAGAAATAAAAATTTGTTTTCTTTGTAGCAGTTCATTGATTTCATAAATGCAACATGCTATAGTTTTTTTATACATAGCATAAAGGTAAAAAAAATATATGCAGTATTATCATTTTAGATGTCAAAAGGGTTTTGTGGCTCCCGGTGTTTTCTTTTCTGTGGGAAATGGGTCCAAATGGCTCTTTGAGTGTTAAAGGTTGCTGACCCCTGTCCTGGACTCTAGGATGAGGGAGAAGAGATCCTTCCTCTTTGCCACAGTCTTGTAGAGTGCTATCCCATCTCCCCTCAGTCCTCTATTTTCAAGGCTGAACATGCCTAGTTCCCACAATTGCTCTTTACGGGGCTTTGTTTCCAATCCCTGGACCTTCTTTGTTGCCCTCTGAATCCTTTCCAGCTTGTCTGCATCTTTCTTTAACTATGGTGCCCAGAACAGGACACGACACTCCAGATGAGGACTACTTAGTGTTGATTAAAGGGGAACCAGTACTTCCCATGATTTGGAAGTGATACTTCTATTAATCCTTAGGATTAATAGAATATAGGATTAATCTATTAATCCTAATCCAAATGCAGCCTAAAATAGCATTTGCCCTTTTTGCAGCCACATCACTTTGTCGACTCGTATTCAGCTCGTGATCTACAACAATTTGAAGTTTCTTCACACTTGCAGTATCTTTCTAGTATCTGAGCCAAGTATTCCCCATGTCATAATTATGCACTTGGTTTCTTTCTCCTAGGTGCACAACTTGGCATTTGTCCCTACTGAATTTTATTCTGGGTTTTCAGTTCAGCACTCCATCCCATCAGGATTACCTTGAATCCTCTTTCTGCCTTCCAAGGGCATTAGCTAGCCCACCCAGTTTTGTATCATCTGCATCGTTCCCTTCATTTCCTCATTCAAATCTTTAATAAAAATGTTGAGGGTCCAGAAATGAACCTGTGGTACCCAACTTGTTACCTCTCCTCAGTTTGAGAAGGTGCCATTGATGATAAACTTCTTCATGCTGTGGCCAAACATCTCTCCAGTTCTTGTAAGGTGCAACCCATTCCTTGCCAGCAGTCCATCTTCCAGGAATTGTAGCCCATATTCCCAGAATCCACCCTCATAACCATGCATTTGCTTGGAGTATTTTTCTTTTCTATTCCAAGAACTGGGAGAATTGAAGAGAAAACTACCTGAACCCCAAAGTTCTTGACTCTCATCCCTCTAATGTGCCACCCAGGCTTTTGTGTGGACGTCACCTGTGATTCCTGCAGCTTTTGTATTGTATTTTGGAAACATAAGTAATTGTCTAGTAGAAATCAGATCTGGAAGCTTCTTTCCTATCCTCTCTAATACATTTCATATGGAGTAATATCCTTGGAAAGCCAATTTTCCAGCAAGATGGGATACTTTCCAGTTTAGAATGCAGAAATAATTCATCCTTGGTTCATCTATTAGGGAACAGAACTTTCATGACCGAAGGTGACAATGGACCTTGGAAGAAGTAGCCATTCTCTCTTATCATGGTGACCTAGCCCTTTACAGCAAAGTCCATGGCTTATAGAAAACACACCTTTTGTTGTTGTCATTTACTTGTGCAGCATCATTAAAGGGAAAGCAAATTACAGTATTTTGCAAAGATGCCTATTTGTTGACAGTTATGTACAAAAGACCACACTGCCTGATTTCTATTGACTTCAGTTGACCCCAACAACTTAACTAACCACAGCATTCTTGTTTAACTAGGCTGTATATTTTTCTTTTTTCTATTGTGTGCTTGTTTTTCTATGTTGATTATACCTTTTAAACAAGCTCCCCTTTATTTATTTATTTATTTTTCTACAACCACAGCTTGTGGTAAACAGATAACAAATCATCTTCAAGTTGTTTTTGTCGTGGTTGTTTTGCAATGCTGCATGTTCATTCACAAAAATCTACACACCAATCAAATCCCACTGAACTTAGTTGCACAGAATCACATTAATTCCAATTAATCTATTTATAGCAATTTATGGATCGGTCTGTAATTAATTTGCAACCAGTTGTCGCTATACTTTAAAAAGACCCCCAACATATTATTCAATATGTTTAACTTATAGAAGTGCCTTGTACCTTCCATATTTAGTTTGGAGCAGCCATAAAAACATGGCAACAAATGCCAAATGCTACAGCATGGCACAGTACGTGTGTGTGTGTTGTGTGTGTGTATGTTGCAGCCAGATTTATTATAATTCTCTGAAGGCAAATGTACCATGAAGGATTTTAAGTGGACTTCACCCGTAATTCTTGTGACTTTTGTGTGGTATTTTGGAAACATGAGTAACCCAAACATGAAAATGCAAACCAGAATTGTCCCATTTCCCTTGTAATGCTTCTTCTTAAACTTGGCCAAGAAAGAGATCACGACAAACCATTTGCAGTTGTTCATGATCTAACATCGCTTAAGGACATTGTGCACCTGGCAGAAAGCTCTGCAGCTCCTTTCAATACATTTGGATGAAGAGACCACCAAGAAAAGACAGGGTTCGGTAGAGTAACCCTTTCAGTGCCTTTGGCTGAACAAAGGCTTATGGGAAAGAATACATATTGGGCCAAATCGTCCATGACAGAACCCTCATTTAATGCTTTGTACCACTGTGGTAGAAAGTGGGAGACGAATACTGAAAAACAGAACGCCGTGTCCAGCACAAGTGATGTTGCAATGCTAGAAACTCGATAAGAGGGATCTAATTAAAATTTCATTAGCACAAGGGTATTTGCACACATGATGGAGCAAAAACTTGTGCAATGGAAAGAATCGGAGGGGCTTTGCTACAGCTATTTCAGATTCTGGATTGGAAATCATCCAACTATCTCCTCTGATTAAGGAAGATGTTGCAATCAATATTTTCCACGTCCATATTCATTATTAGCTCAGTTTACTTCACTGGGACTTGTTTACGCCAAAGACCACAGCTTTTCTGGCTTATGGAATTGACTGATCAACCTTTTCTAAATGACGATGGTCAACACTAGTAATTTTTCTCTTATCGCTGGATTTAAAAATGGTCAGGGCTCTGTCCAATAACTCACAGAGTCCACACTCTCCTGCCGCCTTTTGCCAGTGATACAAATAGCATTTTACATGACTGAGCCTTTTGTTTTTCTATGATTTAATTTTTAACAAGAAATTGCCCACAGCCTTTTTGGGTGCTTTGGAGATGGGGTTAAAATGGGCTTTTCCTTATCTCGGATATGCCAGGATGTAAAAAGCATTTCATTTAGTAATGATGGTAGTAATGATGGCGGGAAGCGGGGAAACAACACCAATCCCATTTTCTAGCAATCAGGCACTCTTTCTTTTCTTTTGGTTTTTTACAATTGCAACCATTCAAGCTTTTGACCCAAGGAAGCTGGAATATTACAGAGATTTTAATAGCATGAATGGAAGCTATCCTTAGCGGGTTGTTGTTTTCTGACTCAGTAGAATAATTTTACCATACTTCAGGGGCCAATGTGTGTGAACAGGCTCCCTCCACTGCCTTCATGGATATCTGATCCTGGGCAGACACACAGCAAGTTTTTCCTTACCAATTGGCACTGTGGTGTTGAACCTCAAGGTTGTGGGCCAAATCCAGACCAATTTGGGGCTCAATCGGGCCCTCTGGGTTCCCCAGACTGGCAGATTCCCCTCCACTGGCCTCATCACCTTTTCATGAGCTGCCAACTGTTTGGTGATTTCCTGGGCTTTGTGCGTCTTGCTGTCCAACCCAACAGGCTGATCTTCTCTTCTGAGTGGCAGGAAAAAATGCTAACTGAAATAGTTGGCAATTTTAATATTTTTGGCTCTGCCCCTTTTGCCTTCAGCCTCAGTCACCTCTGGAATGCAAGCCCCAAGAGCTTCCCCAAAGTGCAATTTGATGATTAGCAACTTAGTGATGGCATGGATCTATAGGCCCCATATCTCAGGTGTCATGGACACCAGTTACCCTGAACAGTGGCGCACTACTGTGGTTGAGAGGAAGAAGCTACTTGCAATTGCGACAATCACGGGCACACCTATTCCACATTCTTCTGGCATGAGGAATCCTGGAACACCAGAAGGCCAGTCCAGTACCATTTGTTGCTATAAGGGCCCCATCACCTTTCTTCAGGCAGGACAACTTGCTGCAGAGGGAGGCCACCAAGGTGTCCATGTCAGGGCTAACTGGGCACTTTGTTGTCTCAGGCAGAGCAGGAAATCTCTTTTCTTGTCCTCTGCAATCCTAAGTCAAGATACTTACTGCCTAAGGCTAGGGATATGCCGAAGCTCCGCGGAATCCATCCCCTTGGAAAGGGTGGACATCCTCTCTTGCTTGAACCTGTCTTGGAAAGCAAGCTGAGAGGAAGCCCATTGCATGGAGCTCCATTTCTGGTGAGCTCCACATGGACAACCAGCAGCACAGAGTGGGGGACAGATGCTGCTTGTGCAACATTGTGCAGGGATCCGACCCTGGCACGCACTGGGCACACTCACTAGGAGCTTGGTCTCATGGTCGAGTCAAAGTGGAGCTGAGCCCGGGGAGCTGAGTCTAGGGACTCCAATTGGTTTCTACGGCCAAAATGGATTCCCTGCACATCCCCACCTCAGATCTACTAAATTATTTTGACATTGGAGTTGGAGAATCCCAAAAATTCCACTTTGCCTCCCTGGCAGGGAAAAAAAAGAAAAAAGAAAAAAAAATGCATTAAATAATCATCTGCTGCCCTTTCGTGAAACTTCAGATCAGTGGCTCTCTTAGTCTATGTAATGGTATTCAACCATCCAACAGGTTTGACTCACTGTTTTTCTACCTGTTCAGTTTTTGGCCTGGCCTTTGGCTGACTGTGAGTGGAGAGACATCTGAGCATCTGCCCAATTACTACCCACCTGCCTAGCTCCTTAAGCTATGCCCTGTCTTAAGTCATAAAGACTTCTGCTGTATACCAACATGTTATGGCACAGGTGATAGATTGCATCCAGATTCAGTCATACCTAGAATAGAACCAATGGGATTTGAGTTTCTTAATACTTACTGGAATTCTATTGATTTTAATCCATTTACTCCAATTTGGATTAAACCCCATGTCTTCCAGATGCCCTTTAACTTTTGAAATTGAACATCTGATTACTCTGAATGAAAAATCAGGGATAGATTTTTTTTAAAAATCTGCTTTCATTATCATAGAGCAAGAGTATTGTGAATATATTCCTGACTTTGGAAAACATATCTTTGCACAAGGACTGTGTACCTCAGAAGCAGTTAGAGAAAAGAGTGTACAGATTGGGTTTGTCTCTGTACTTGCTGAAATCCATGAGATTTAAAAGTGACTGACTTTGATCAGGTCACTTATATGTTTTTTAGTGTGTTTTTTCAATAGCAATTGCTGGGCTTCCATTTTTCAGTTTTTGCTGCTGTTTGAAAAGGGGTTTACATCTCCAGAAATGGTGGGCATGGTAGGGTGGCCAGGTGTTTTCTTTTATTCCTTTGTTTGAAGGGCAGCTCTCTCTTTTGAAGGCATCATCCCCTTTTTTCTTTACGCAAGTCTGGCTTAAAGATAAAAAGCCATCAGAGGGAGGAGCCGCACATCTGGGCAGCAGCCTGAGCCAGGCACACGCATGTTACCTGTGCCCCTCTGCCACACTAGAGCTGAGATCGCTGCGTTTCTCTTTACACGAGCTTGCCCATGCTGCTTGGTATCTACAAGAAACCACTGAGTGGGGTTTTGGAGTGAGTTGCACTCCCCTTGGAGGAGCAGGTTGGGAGCCACCTTGCTCCCTTGAGGCTCAGGTGGGCTCGGTGGCAAGGAGTGCCTTCTCCCAGCTTGCGGGGGGGGGGGGGTGTCCAGCCGTACCCCTCTCTTGGCGGGGAGAGCCTGTTCTCAGTAATCCATGGCCTGCTAATCTCACAATTGGATTACTGCAGTGCATTCCCTGCGTGATGCTCCTGAAGACAACTGAGAAACTGCAGCTTGTGCAAAATGTGGCAGCCAGATGAATAACTGGGGACACCTGGGGACATGAGAAGTAGATTTTTTTATGTTTCCCTTCCCTTCCTTTTTTTGGAACAACATTAAGTTCAGGTATCAAAACAAATTTCAGAACTAAGACACCTTTAATTCTAAATATGTCTCGCACTTGGCTCCAGTTGATAGATCTTGAGGTTCTAGTAAAAACAAAGCAGATCCCAAAATCTGCTCTTCCCACCCTTGGTGTACAAACACCCTTTCAATGCGTGTGTGTGGCAGGACATTGATATTTTATACATCCTATTCATACATCTCCAAATCAGTAACTACTACCCATCCAGTATACCTTTCTCAGACTCCAGCTTTCTTGCAAATCTGGAATTTTCTAAGAATTGCTTTGCCAGTTGGTAACAGCGCATCAGCTGTCCTGTAACACTTTATATTGATAAGACAGTTGGATGTCTCTGTCAGTTACTTTCTGATCATCTGATGGTCCAGATAACAAAAGGTTAGGGATAGCTTCTATAACATTGTATAATCTTGTTTCTACGGCAGTGCTGAATATTAAAGATATTTGTTGGTACCCGGATAGATTGCCAGAATCAATTCACTTCTTGGATGTATCACTTCTTCTGCTATAATGCAGACACTCAAATCCTTTTGTAGAAGGAACTCCTATGTTAGGGGTCAGCATAATAAGGTTGGATAGACCTTATCAGAAGCATCATCTCTCATCCAGTTATTGAAAAAGGAGCACATCTGTCCCAAACCACTCCCAAAAGATCTGTGATGAAGCGATTTGAGGCTACTATTCTTCTCTGCTTTCCTCAAATCCCAGAATAGAGTTTGCATCATCTGGGCCTATCAGAGTTTTTGAAATGATTCCCATGGTAGACATAAGGAATCTTTTTCCCTCCTCTGGTAGCTTCCCATGATTTAAATGTAAAATGCTCCCCTTTTCATTCAGAAGGAGGCAGGATAGATTAGTCACAGGACGCATTGCTACAAATACATGTAATCCTGTAACTGAAATTTCCAAATGTGTTCATTTGGCAAACATTGTAAACCTGCGAGCAATCTGACATTCCCCACCACCCCGGTGCTCTGATGGCTAAATAATGAATTAATGGCTTGATGTATATGGCAGCCCCAGGCTTTTGACATACAAGTTTAGTCAAAATAATAAGGTGCTTTAATCATACCTTCGTGAACCAACGATGTTGTTAGTGTTGTGGGAAGAGTGGAGAACAAAGATACAGCCCTGCCTGCTTAGCCCTGCTGTGTATACCATCAAATAGGGTGTTTGCCACTGCCCCGTAAGGAGAGACTGGGCATGTTCAGCCTTGAGGAGAGAAGCCTGAGGAGGGACATGATATCCCTCTATAAGTACCTGAAAGGCTGTCACAGGGAGGAAGGTCAAGATCTCTTCTTGCTGATACCTGAGCGCAGGACACAGAATAATCAGCTCAAGTTGCAGCAGCCCAGATTCAGGCTAGATATCAGAGTAATATGACAGTGGAACCAGCTGCCTAGAGAGGTTGTCGGCTCTCCACAGTAGAGACATTCAAAAGAAACAGGATGGTCATCTGAGTGGGATGGTATAATGTGGTGTCCTGCAACAGCAGGGGGTTGAACCTGATGACCTTCTCAGCCCCCTTTAACTCTACAAAATCTCTATACCATGAGGACTAGCCACACTGCAGGATGACCACTTCTCCATGAATGTGTTTTTGGTATGCTGTACCAAGTCTCCAAATATTGCTTTGTCAAAGTCCTACTTTTCACTGGAAATGGCTGCTCAAAGTGGCTTAAGGCGCACTTCGAAAAAAGAATTGTGAGGTATGATATGGCCTTGAGATTCAGAGTTTCAGTACTCATGCATGTGAATCTGTTGTATTTACTTGCAGTTCTGTTGCAGAACTGAGATGCAAATGCTATATGGAGTGCTTTTCCTTTCCTGTTTATCTGCAATTTATAACCTCTAGGTGGCAATGGAGTAGAATAGTACGAATGCACAAGTGGAAAAAGCATTTCTTTCACTTTCTTTAAATAATACTGTATTTCCCTGGTGTGGTGGTCTTCTTCAGCCACCACACAATCCTCCATGAAGTGGGAGAGGAAGGGGGGAAATGCATATGGAAGGGGTATGATGGTGGGTCGGGTGGATCCAGCAGTGCCCCCTGGAGAACATATGATGCAAGGACTCAAGGCAAATGGAGTGGAGCTTAGACTACAAGAAATGCCAGTACATGGTTTAAAGCTTTTACAGCCACTTTGTGCATCATCCATGAAACCACCAAAGAATGGGTGGCTGGGCTGGGGCCAGGGAGAGGTGGCATGGCTTTCTGGGGGTCCCAGTGGGTCAGATCCGGCCTCTGAGTCTGGGGTTCCCAACCCTGCTTTCGGCTAGAAATCTTTTCCCTGATCATCTAGATTTCTCTGTGCAAGGGCATAGCACAGCGCAATCTAGATCTTTCCCTATACACAACAGGCACATATCACTGTATTTATAATATTAAGAATTATGGGATGATGCGGCTATCTGATTTGGCAGTTGTTCTCCCAGCTGGATCTCTCTCTTGTTAAGGGTGAGGTCAGGAGTGCTGAAGGAATTGAATCCTGGCAATTTCCAGTATGAGTGGACTGGATCCATATGCCCAGGAACAATGCACAAGTGGATCAGTTCACTCATCCACCCACGTTCACACTTGAGGAATGATCCGAAACAATTCTCATCTTTTAAAAAAAAGATATGAAAATTAACATGAAATGCTTCTTTGAGAGTCTCTCTCAAATATATTTGTATCTACCTACTGTGGATTCACATTTTCATTTACATTATACTTGTTTGAGGATATTATCCTGTGCGTGTTTAGGCAGAAAAAAGTCCTGCAGTTCCTTAGCTGGTGAATGCTGAGTGTTGTAGGATTTTTTTCCTGTCTAAACATGCATAGGATTTCCCCTTAAGTGCACTTTAAAATTTAGATTGATGAAAAAATGAAATGTACTTATCGATGACACAGGCTAAACACACAGTGATTTTTCCATCCCTAGGTGAAAAGAACTGTATCCTGCATTTATTAAGGGAACTCTCCTCTCCTCTCCTCTCCTCTCCTCTCCTCTCCTCTCCTCTCCTCTCCTCTCCATTCATTTTGTTTCTTTTAAAATGTATGAGTCATCTCTAGGCTCAAATAGGACCAACTACAAAATCAAGCCAATGTGAAGTACTTTGAAAGATTTAATGCCTTCTGTTCCTACATTAAGCTCAAGCTTAACTTGCCCCCTATCAAAATCAATGGGACTTAAACATGCCTAATTTCCCCAAGAACATTTTTTCAAGTTTAAACTTGACAAATTAGTATGATATGCATGATTTGGGGAGGGGGGCCTTATCACTGCAATAAAGCAATTCCTAGTTTTCCAGAGCATTTTTCAGTAGGAATATGGGACCCCATGGAGGATAATTTTCCCTTCTGGTTTATTCCGTGAATTAACCTAATGACATGAAGGAACAAAACCTCTCAGATAGGATGGGGGGATGTATTTCTAAATGTTTCCCATTGTAATCAACTTTCTATGCTGTTGTCTGGGTATATTTTTTGTAAAGTCAAATCCCCCAAACTAAGAGGAGTGGGAGGAGAAGCTCCAACAGCAGGTTCAGCCGCAGAATGTAATTAATTTCTTCGGACTAGGAGGAAAACGTTTAATGTTTAGCAGATTTCTTCCTATTTGGATAGCGTGACCGAAGCCAATTAAAAAAGAACCCTTTGCAGAAGTTTCACATCCTGCCTCAAAGTGAGGGCTTTGATTTTATCCCCCCCTCCAACTTTGTGTCTGAGAAACAGGGAAATATGGCAATGATGTTAGATACATATATCAATCTGCAAAGACTACAAGAGAAGCAAAGTTGTTTTCAAAGGGTCAGATGAGCAAAGAACTTAAGATAGACTTAGCTAGCTCTTGTAAAAGTTAAAGGGATTTTTCTTTTCTCTTTCTTTTTGTCTGTCAGCCAAAAAAGCTTCACTATTTCTTTGAAGCTTTTCTTATAGTTAATACCGAGCAGTAATTAAAGTGTACAGTTTCAGCTGTGAGACCCCCAACCCCCTAGGATATGTCTTTGTTCAAGAGGGAAACTCTTTTGGCCTGAGCTAGGGAGCAAAAAAAGATGCAGATTAGTTCCTTGGATTTTCTGGAAATATGTCAAGGAGCTAAGGGTTCTTTAGAGAATGTAGGGGTTGCTGCTGAAAACAACAGCTCTGTCAATTTTCTACCTCTTCTCTTCATATAAGGTCACTTCTCTTTGTCCTGGTACATCATGGCTCTGAAGTGCATCATGGGCTGTTGTCTTGAGAGGCAACTCTGTGTTAAAACATGCATCTCCATCTTAAGGAAGATCAGTGACTGAAGAGGTGAGAGGAAGGACATTCTACTGGCCAGAAGACTAAGGGCCACTGGAACGTTGCATCTTCTGCCTCCACCTGGAAGACCAGCCTGATCCTAGCTATCTCCTGCCTGAAAGATACTCTTCTTCAATACCATTTATCCTGCAAATATGCAAGAAAGGAGCAGGTCACCCTGGCCTCTGTCATGGCCAGAAGACTAACCATGGCTAGTTGCCCCATCATCCCTCCCACGAGCATTGAACATGGAAGACAAGTGTGGCAGCTGGGAATGAATAACCAGTCTGCTCCTGGTTTGTGTCACTTCCACATGTGTCCACTCATTGGCCACTCTGTCCCATTGCTCCAGTCTGCAACTAGGCAAAGACTGGCTTAGCCTAGCTTTCTTCAGGAGAGGTTTGTACAGGTGGCTGCTATTACAGGGAAGGTCACCTTAACCTTTCTTGCTGTTGGGACATGAAAAAGGATCCTGAGTTGTCACTTGTTGCCCTGGTGGACTTGGTTTCTGGGAGTGCTTTTAACCAGCTTTGGATGATTAATCAGCTACAGACTACTTGGATGAGCAGAGCCTTGCCATCCGCTGGTAACCACCTGCTTGGATTACTGCAATGCACTCTACATGGGGCTGCCTTGAAAATGGTCCAGACCTTGCAACTTGACTGAAACTGGGCAGCATTCCTGCTGACAAGAACCAGTGTTCACAAACATATTATGCTGGTCTTATGCAGGCTACATTGGCTGCTGGTTGCTGTCCGGGCCCAATTCAAAGTGCTTGCAAAAACATACAAGGCCCTAAATGGTTTGGGGTCAGGTTATCTCAGGGAGATCTGAACGCCTCTCTCCATATGCACAAAGCTGTTCACTTCTTTGTCTGAAGCCCTCCTCCACGTACCTCTCCATAATGAAGTGAGGGGGGAGATTGCAAGGAAGAGGGAATAGCAGGTACAGTACCCCAGCTCTGGAATTTGATCCCACTGGAGGCCCAGTTGGTGCTTATGCTTCTAGTTTTTAGATACCAACTTAAGACATTTTTGTTCCACTCTTATTTCAATAGGTGAATTGCTGCTTTTTAAAGTTTTCAAGATTTTATATTATTCAATGTTGCTGCCATCATGATTTCAAAATGCTAGTTATTGATATTATTGAAATTTTAATTGGTTTATGTTTTTATCTGTGTATAATCTGTATTACATTTGTTTCATTATTCTTATCTTGTTTTATTTAATTTGGGTGGTTTATTTATGGATTTTTATTATTATTGGTCTCTTGTAATTGTGTTTGCTGTGCTGTATTTTGTATTGTTTATTATGCAGTATATGGATTTTATCATGATGTAAGCTGCCCAGAGAGCCTATGGATAGTGGGATGGCATATAAATTGAAAAAAAGAAAAAGAAAAAAAAAGTTCTTACACTGTGGGCAGGTTCACTATGAGGAGCATGATCTTTCTGATATCTTGGCTTCCAGATCCATAGGCAAAGACCATCACCTTGAATTGGGTTCAGAAACTGATTGAAGTCAGGCACCCATAACCATTTTCCTGGGTTTCCCCTACTGCAGAAAAGGAAAGACACTTAACAGAATTTTCTCTGGATTTCCCCAGCCTCCTTGCTCTTGTAGTTGTTGTTGTGGCCACATGCAACTCCTTCCCCCTTGCAGTGGCCCATTGCTGCTGTTACCACTTACAGCAGCAGTGCAAATAACAACAACCCTTAGGAAAGAAAGAGAAAACACTGAATTCCTTGCAGTGTATGCAAAATTGTGCACACATTTTCAACCTCAGAGAGGGCTTAAAGAGGTCATTCTGGGGGATGGGGAGAAGATTGCAGAGGACTGGCTATGGCACATCTTGTGTCTTCCGCAGACTCTTTCCCTCCCCCTGAAATGCTCCCACCAGATGGCATAAAATGGCAGGCTAAAAGAAAAACAGGGTGGAAAATGTGGGGAAGCCACCTGACTCTGCACAGCTCCTGCTCAGCATGGGATGCCTATAATCCTTTGTTTGGAGGCTTATGAGGATCTCAGCTGGATTGTGCCCTTACTGCTGGCTCTTGTCTTGGTTGGAAACTTCGTAAGTTCTCTCCACAATGCAAACAGAATGAATGTCTTCTCCATCACTACATGTAAAGCATGTGTTCTGCTTGTGACCTACAGACCACATCTCCTGTTGTACCCCTTAAGTGAACAAGGAACCTATAATTAAAATAAATATTGTCTGAAGCATGTGGTACCCAAGTGAATGTTAGGTCCTTCTCTACAACTTTCAGAGAACATCAGCTTCCCTTCCTGATGAGTGTCCCCTGCCATTCCAGCCTTGCTTATGATATTGTGCTTGTGAAGATGAGTATTCATGGGAAGCAGTGTGAGAAAATAAGATATTAAGACTGGATCAATCAAAGCAACAGAATGAGATGCATAGGCAGAGAAGAGGGGAGAAGGAAGGCAAATCAAAGATGGAAACTGACTATGTGAACGGGTTAGAAAGACTTGCCTGTTGCAGTGAGCTCCATAGTTTACTTCTGGCAGAACTGAACCAAAAGATTAATGACATCATTAATCTCTCTTCCCAGTTATTTCTAGATCTGTCCAACTTCTACTGACCACCCCAAAACTGTGGTGGGTTGGGCTGCTGAGTAGCAATGTGCTTAAATCAACCCAGTCAACTTCTTGACTGAATGGGGATTTGAACCTATATCCCAGTGCAACATCCTACACAACACTATCTGAGAACCCATAATTCAGTGCTATTGGGTAGGTGTGATGCCACCTGAAAACCTCCTTACCATAAGATTCTACATCTAACCAGATAAAAAACCCCAAATCAATTCATATTGCTATGTATTGCTCCTATTTTCCTCTCCTTTTCATTCCTTTTTTCCTTCTCTTTTTTAAATAAATGGTGCTTTGCAAACAATTGATTTTTCTAGATAGTGCATTGATCATACACCTAGCCTGAGGACAGAATATAGCTTCAAAAACAATAATAACTAAGGCAATCATCTAATTTTAGTGAAATAAAAACTGAAAATGTACATCCACTGGAATAATCTCTAAGACTACTTTTGATGCCTTGTGCTTGTACTTTATCCTCAGTGACATGGTAATCTACTAAAGTTCCTCTCGCAATTTTTCTCTTTGCAATCTGGAAAGAACAGATTCACCCGTGATTGTGCTCATTTATAAAAGCATCCAAAACAAAATTGAACCCCAAGGCTGATAAACTATAAAGATGCTGATCAGATCTCAGCAGCAGAAGAATGGACGGTGCTTTGGGGCTCACTCAGCTAAAAGACGACTCTGGAAGACGGATGGCTTTATATACCCAATTACAAACACCATAGCTTTGTCGAATGAATGCGGAAATAATAAAATATGTTGCGTGCCCTTTATTAAGTAAAGAGTGGTATTTTGTAAAATACTTGTGAAGATTTACTAACTTTTCTGTAATTTAATTCAACATCACCGCATTTCCTTTCTGTTGCAGAAAACTTAATCAAAGAATCATTTGAAAAGAACAATCCAATAGAGCAAACTTTCCCTGTCCTGAAGAATACATGGCTAATTGATTCTGTTTATCCACTTCACACCCAATTCATTCATTTTCAGGAGTTATATCATAATCAGGCAGGTGAATATGTCCTCCTCTCATTTGTAGAGGAAAGAATGAATCAAAGAGTTTCTGTGTGAGTTATCTACTTTGGCAGTGTGCTTGGAAAATCACACTCAGACTGATATAAAAAGTCACACTTCTTTCTCACATGTCAGGAAGAGCTCGTCAGTTCTAGCCTGCCTTGGAATGCAGGCTCACCTTAATCTCACCTTGAGTTTCTCTCATTCCAGTGGCTCCAACCTCCTGGCAGTCAGTTAAAAAGGAAGCAGGAAGAGGCTGCTGGCAGACTGTGAATACATCCTGCTTAGAACACTGGCCATGCCAGAACATCTCTAATCCTTTGTTTTGCCCTGCCTCTTCGCAATTCTGCCCAGTCCATTTTCTAGTTCCCCCCTCTCTGCTGAACCGTTCACTTTCTTTCTAGCTTGTTCCCTGGTTGTCTGTAGGGAAAAAAATGTCCTACTGGCCCAGGATTTCCCTCGAGTTCTAGTGACTTTTTAAATGGATAGTACTGTATACAGGTGTGTGAAACATGGCTGGCCGTACCATTAGCCAAGTGGCAGATGCTGAGAGGTGGCATCAAGGTGTTGGTGGAAAAAGTGACATGGCTGCTCCAAGCCCCTGATCTAGCCCGCTGCCTCCAGGTGCGGTGAAGGGCACTGTCCCATAGCAAGTGTTGAAGAAAGTTTGAACACCCATCCCAGTCGGGGCTGAACATGGAATGGGAGGACACCACCTTGTCCTTCATCCCAGGTGAAAAAAGTCTTCTAAATCCTCTAGTCTAAGTGCTATTCCGGGCCATTGTTTGCCAAGCTAATTGCACAGCTATTGTTCAATCACCTGAGTAAATATGCTGAAATACCGTGACTGGGAATTTGCATCTTATGGATAAGTTCTCACTTCCCCAAAGCTAAGCAAACACTAAGTTGCTTGTGTTCAGTAGGATGTGTCAGAAGCTCCCTGCCCCTGGTTCTTGGGTCCAACAATAACACTGAATCTCGATATTTAAGAAAAATACAAGAGAGAAAGTTGCCTTAAGAATTTTACTTTCAGAAAAAGCAAACACATAACAGAGTTTTGTAAAGAAGTACTCTTAGCCTATCAAAAATGAAAAGATGGTGATAAAACCCATCTTCAGTACCTTATCACAGCTAAAACTGTTGTCCCAGAGAAGCTAATCCAGTGAGAAGCAGTTCTCCATAGTTCTTTTGCAATGTGTTTTTCCTGTACTGAATTGCCCTTTTTAATACTTTTCCTATAGCCAGAGATAATTGATTTAAGGCACAATCCCTTTGTTTAGAAAGAAAAAAGTCTTACAACTCTTAGTATTTCCTGACAGCCTGGGCATGTTAGGTCATTTCTCTGCCTAAATATGCAAAGGATTTCAACCTTAACGAGTTTATTTAGACAGTTTTTTCAACCATGGATTGTTTAAGCTTTAAATAATAAGCAAAGAATAATATTGACTTCCCTTGCCTTGCAGTTCAGTATCTCTGTTATAACTGTATGCTAAGTCTCTACCTATATCCTTCATTTTTCTTTCTAGAAGTCAAAGTACTGGCTGGGTGAACCTATGGACCCCTAGACAATATCTAGAGGGTTATGGGGTTCCTTAGATTCCCAGATCTGAGGACCAAAACAGAGATCTGACCTCAGGACTGGAAATCTGTGCTAGGATTCTCTTGGTGCTGCAGAACTGGTGTGGAAAAATCCAGGCTGGCAGCCTCTCTAAAAACAGAAAAGTAACCTTTGGGAAGGCTAAAGGGGATGTTCTGGGAGGAGACTGGGATTAACAGAATATGACCTATTCTCACTGTGTCCCAGCCTCCTTCCCCTCTCATCCAAAGTATCACAAATTGGCCAAGTGGAAGGAGCAAGGACACTCCTTGTGCCTTCTGTTAACTAGCATCTTGACAGATATCCGTTTTAAAAAATGTATATGAAAGCCAGTGTTGTTTAGTCTTCTGTATTTAGTTATTTGTAGTATTTATATGCCACTAAGTATAATAAAATCCTTAAACAGTACTCTTACTGGAGATATTAAGCTGTGGGCAGGCACTTTTACAGCATAATCTTATGCATATTTATGCAGAAGTAAGATGCAACTGTGTCCCAGGTGACTGTGCATAGGACTGCAGAATTATAAATGATACAATAACTGATTTAGAATACAATACAATAGAATAAAATAAAATAAAATAGCAACACTATAAAGAAATTGACTCACATATGGTGTACTTAAATCTTTTACTGTTCATTGTTGCTTTGAAAAATTCAATTAAAATAAATAAGCATAAAAATAAAAAATACATGGACTGCAGGACTGATTACTAAACTTGAAGTCAAAAGGTAGAGACTGTACCCACTTCACATCCATTAGATATTTGGGTTAACTGGAGTTGTCATTTTCTTCAGAGTATACAGGGCTAGTTCATGCATGTATGGTTGTCCTTTGGTAAAGCAACATTTTGATTACCTGGGTGTGCAAGTGATTCATCACGGGCAGAATTTCTCAGGCGCAATGCGCATGTTATTTTAGACACAATACTTTTCAGTGGAGTCAGCTCACACATTCAGCTGCATACCATCAATTGATAAGGAACCATATGAAAGAATCAGTCTAATAGATTATGTTAGTGGACAGAGCTACCTTCGCTAATATCTAATTATTATTCTAATTATCTAATTATTCACTAATGTCCCCTATGGTAGAGGACAGGATGTGATCCAATGGGACAAAGCTCAAGGAACTGAGTTTCAGGTTGGATGTCAGGAGCTATTTCCTAGTGTTAGGATGCCTAGGATATGGAATGGGCTTCCAAGGGAGGTAGTGAAGGCCCCATCAGTGAGAGCAGCCAAGGAAAGATTGAACATGTTGGGTATTACATTAGCAGAGCCAGCTGGAGTTGGGGGTCAGACTAGATGGCCTGGGAGATCCCTTCTGACTTGCTTTATTTCTGTTTCTTGTGGCTCTTTATCTTTTAAAAGTAATCAGAAATCCTTCAGAGGAGGCTCTGAAATCCCTATCTCCTCAGTAGCCCCTCAAATAGATATGTGGTCCTCCATAGAGAGGGGACTTGGCCATCCGTATTGTGCAACACAAAATATTCACATGTGGTGTTTAAAACACTTTAGATATGCAAGATTTTTTCAAAGAAATGTAAGTTCTTTTGAATTTAAATCCTCCTGTTGCTTTTAATAAAAGTTTCTGAACAAAAGCCAGTTATTCTAAGTGCCACTGAATTATGCCGGTGGATTTGGGGTTGCTAGATCTCCAGCCTAGAGATTCTGAATGTTCTTCAGTGCACATGGAGATCTGGGCTCAGAATATTTTTGGTAACACCTTCAGCCAACCTTTTGGGTTCTGAGATTTCAGCAGGACTATGCGCATACTTAAAGTCATAGTTTCAAATAAGAAGATACATGGAAGTCCTCTAAGGGAGTCAGTGACCGATAGTCGTGGTGTCATCTGAAGCCCTGTTCCATAGCAATCCAGGATGGGGTCAAGAAACAGGAGGAAAAACTCCCTCATCCAATCTGGATCAACCATCCTATGATTTTATGAACTGTGCAAAGGTAGCAAGATGAGCTGCATGACTCACCTTCTCCAATCTCGCCTCCATGCCATTTAAGAATTGAAAATGTGCTAAAGAGAAATGCAGAAAAACAGTCTAGGCTAAGAACTTTTAGGGAGGCATTACCCCCTTACCTTGGCCTCTAACGCATGTAATCCAAAACGTGTATTAAAGGCCAAGGATGATAGGAACTGCAGTCTAACTAGGTTTGCATGGAGTTTAATTCATTCCATTTATTTTTCATGGCTCGTCATGTGCCTTTCATTCTGTCATTTGCACATTGACAGAATAAGATTTCTTTGCTGTATTTGGAAAATGATGTAAAACATCTACTGCACGATGCATTTTCTGTGGGAATGTAACAGTTTGCGCATTTTCTTAGATCAGTGGACAGCCAGTAAAAAGAGCACACCAAAAATGAGTGTTAATCAGCCAAGGCTCAAGAGCAGCCAGAGATGCTGCTGTTGCTACTTTAAATGGTGCATGAATTGGTGTGTTTCCCAGTAGCCTTTGTAGTTTTGTATGGCTAAATTTGTGAACAATTTTAGAAAGCAAAAGAAGGGTCCATGAATCCATGCCATTTGCACAAGTTGAATATGCCAGCCCATGTGGTTCAAACTGATGGGAAACCAAAGTCATTTGAAACCCTTCTGAGGTTCTCCCCAGACCACAATAGATTGGGAAAAGCTGCAGTGGAGAAGGCGTTCCATTGAACTGAATAGGGATGACTTCTGACAAAACCTGCTTAGGATTGTGCTATAGAAGCTGAATTGATGAATGGATGTATTTCTTGGAGTTGTTGAGGGCTTATTTTATATTACATATATTTTTAAAATGCCAAACTGTCTCTAAACGGAATGGATTTGAACAAGCACTCTCCATATCTTTGTATTTTTTTAAAACTGATCTAGCTTTAATTCATAATTACAAGCTTATTCCAATCCCTGCATAATGAAACCACATTTTAGACCAACAGCTGTTATCTCGTTTCATTGACAGCCTCAGGGTATGCATATTTTAATATTCATTTACTATGTGCCGATAAACTAAATACTTCCTACTGGAAGTCTATCAAATTAATCACAATATCTTAGTTGCTGTTCTGTCTTCCATGCGGCATTTTCTTCTCCCACCCCCATGGTGCACAGCCTCCGAAGTTTTTGTGTTATATGGGCTATAATATATCCACAGAAAAATTTGCATGCAAAATATTTTTCAAAAGAAAATGGTATGATCTAAGGTGTGAGGAAAAGGCATGAAATGCATATATTTTGATGACCCAACCTTGTCTGTCCCTTACACTCCAATGCCAAAAAAAAAAAAAGCTAGTCAAAACCTTGTGACATTGCCTAGAGCAATGTTTTTAATAGAAGGCTTTGCTGTTTGAAAGTCTGTGCTTTTAACTGTGGTTTAAAGAGCATTAGGTTCTCATCTGCATATAATGTGCTTTAAAGCCGATAACTTCCCATCTTCTGCAATTGTGCCTTCCAAACACCTTGGCATTAGACCATAAAACAAAGGAAGATTTTGTCCAGAAATGCACAGAATGAGCTGAAAATAAAAGTCCTGCAAGCTATTAAGTTTTAAGGCTGTTTACTGTGGATAAAGGATGGTCAGAAGACCCTAGAAGGGCATGAGAATAGATTACCTCCCAGATGAGTTTGATGAGGGAAGGCAATAATATCAAGGCTAGGGATGGCTTGGTGGATTTTGAAGGCATTTATTTTCCGGGAATGATGCCTTCCCTTCTCCAAATTGCTGCAGCCAGGCAGCACGGAGCGATCGGCTCTTCTGCCTCCTGATATAATCACTGGATGTTCTGACATTGGTTTAACTGGAAGTGGCTTCTGGGCAATGAGTTGGTATTAGGGCTGTTGCTGGATTCCACCTCAGGTGAAATTTTGCTGAGAATTAGAGGAATGTTGAAGGACAGTGAATCAATGTACTTTTGCAGAAGCTACAAGGCCACCCCTGTATGGGTTGGTAGCCATCTGGTGGTAGAGATGGTGGTAGCTCTGCAACGTTGAATGTCTTGTTGGACGTCTCAGGCAACTGAAGGCATTTCTATTCAGTGACCAACTCCTGGGATCTTCTAAGAAGAGAAAGAGAAGCCAGAGCTCAGTGAATGGATCATGCTTTGTATGTCCAGGTTCACCTCCTACCCAGCTCCTCCTCCTCCTCCTCCTCCTCATCATCATCATCAAAAAATGGGTAGCAAATAATGTGAAAAACCTTGGAGAAAGGCTGGCAACCGGAGCAATTAAGAGATGGAACAATGAAATGACTCAGTTTGGGTGGCCACAACCTACTTTACAATCTTCTGTTTGAAGGGTGATTAGAGGCCAGTTGTAATGAGCTATTAAAGACCATGCCTTGCAGAGTTAGCTCAGTATCTTTTAATGCTTTGAAAAAGCTAAACAGCTTCCTGTTTGGCCTTGGACAAGAGCTAGGTGGCTCATTATAGAGGCTGAAACATTTCTCATATCTAGTCCCGGGGTCAAGCAGTCCATCTCAGCTTCTAGTCACTTTCTATAGCAAGGAGAGCAAGAACAATGCACAGCTTCAAACACAGGTCCTCCTTATCTCCTCCTCCATCCACCACCAGCTTGAAAAGGATAAAACGCTAGCCATGGCAGCTCCCCCCACCCTTAAGGTGCTGCATACATTTAGTGATAATCTTTGTTCGGGGGTAGCTTTTAGGATTAAGAACTCATCTGTACAAAAGCTTCCTGCAGCCCCTAAAGGGTCCTAGCACTTTTTTGTGACTGTGAGCTGAGACATGTTGTGATGTAGCAAATAGATAAAATAAAAATGCACTGCCGCAGCTGGGCCTGCAACCAGCATGTGTGTCAGAGACCAGTGCTTGGGCTTGAATAGTTCAGGATGCCTCCCCGGAGGTGTGACATGCCCAAAGTTCTTGTAAGAATCCTGTCCTAGGCTAAAACGTGCATATATGCTTCTGTAACTAAAATGCATCAAACCTCAAAGGGGAAAAGCAAAAGCAATCCTCTGCAGACTAAAAGATAGGTTAAAAAACCCAAGAGAAAGGATTCAGCTCTGTTTTCCATCTACAGGTCTTCCATTCAATATATCAGCCTCTTGAAACTGCTTTTCAGTCCAAGAACAAACAAAACCACATTCAAAGGTGTCATTCATTCCATGCACACAAAGGCCATTATACTAGTGTGTAAATGGGTTCCAAACGATGCTCCTTGAAGAGGAGGATTCAACAAAAAGTATGTTTCTGCCACGGTACTCACTTTACACTTGTGCAATGGCTGGCCGACTGTAATGGCCAAGATTTGGTGCAGATTTGCCGGTGCTATTTTTTATTATTATTATTATTATTATTATTATTATTATTATTATTATAACATTTCTATGCCGCCCCTTGCCGAAACCTCGGGGCGGCTTACAACATGATAAAATACATTGAAATACAATAGCACATAATAAATTACCATTAAATATAAAAATACAAAAAATACATTGATTTACAAATATAAAATTAAAATTATAAAAAAATATAGGAGGAGAAAGAGAAGGAAGAAGAAGTTGCCATGGCCTGATCATATGTTTTAACAATTGAAATGATGTTTAAATAAAAAGGTCTTTACCTGGCGCCGAAAAACCAGTAACGACGGTGCCAGGCGGACCTCTTTGGGGAGTGAATTCCATAGGTTGGGCGCCACTGCAGAGAAAGCCCTCCTCCGGGTACTTACTCTCCTAATTTCTTTCATGGAGGGTTCCCGGAGAAGGGACTCTCCCGCAGATCTCAAAGGGCGGTCAGGCATATACGGATGTAAGCGCTCGTTCAGGTAGCCAGGACCCAAGCCGTTTAGGGCTTTGTAGGTCATAATCAACACCTTGAATTGGGCCCGGGCTTCAATGGGAAGCCAGTGAAGCTGACGGAGGACTGGAGTCATGTGAGCATAACGCCCCATCCCCGTCAGCAACCTGGCAGCTCTATTTTGCACCAATTGAAGTGTTCGGACTGTCTTCAGGGGAAGCCCCACGTAAAGCGCATTACAGAAGTCTAGGCGGGAAGTCACCAGCGCGTGTGTCACCGTCGCCAGGCAGTTGTACTCCAGGTAGGGGCGCAGCTGATTAATCAGCCGAAGCTGAAGGAAGGCGCTCCTCGCTACCGCTGTCACCTGAGCTTCCAAAGAAAGCTCCGGGTCGAGGAGTACTCCTAAGCTGCGGACCTTATCCCTAAGAGGGAGTGTTGCACCATTCAGGACCAGGTCAAATCCACCCTCTCCGAAACCCGATCTGCCAACCAACAGGACCTCCGTCTTGTCTGGGTTGAGTTTCAGTTTATTGGCCCTCATCCATTCCCTTACCTCGGCCAAGCACCGGTTCAGCACAGCCACTGCCTCACCTGGATTAGTGGAGAATGAGAGGTAAAGCTGGGTATCATCAGCGTATTGATGATTCCGCAGCCCACACCTCCTGATGACCTCTCCCAGCGGTTTCATATAGATGTTAAATAGCAGAGGGGATAGAATGGAGCCCTGTGGTACCCCATGGCATAGCTGCCATGACGTAGAGACATGGTCCCCCAGCACTACCTTCTGGAATCGACCGTCGAGATCGGAGCGGAACCACTGCAAAGCAGTGCCTCCAACCCCCAATCCCGCAAGTCTATCCAGAAGGATACCATGGTCGATGGTATCGAAAGCCGCCGAGAGGTCCAGAAGAACCAACAGGGATGTACTCCCCCTGTCCTTCTCCCTGCACAGGTCGTCGTACAGGGCGACCAAGGCAGATTCAGTACTGTACCCGGGTCTGAAGCCGGACTGAAAAGGATCCAGATAATCAGTTTCCTCCAAGAGTGCTTGGAGTTGTCCCGCCACCACTCGCTCCAGCACCTTGCCCAGAAACGGGATGTTGGCCACAGGTCTATAGTTAGTGGCCATCTCTGGATCCAGTGACGCTTTCTTCAGGACCGGTCGTATTACCGCCTCCTTTAAAGGGGCAGGCACTCGACCCTCCCTCAGAGAAGCATTAACCACTTCCAAGATCCAGGTCCCAATCCCGTGCTTGGAGTTATTTATTAACCAAGACGGGCAAGGATCCAATAGGCAAGTGGTGGGACGTACTCTTCCAAGCACCTTGTCCACATCATTGGGCCGCAATAATTGAAATTCCTCCAATAATTTTGGACCAGACGGTGGCATTGGCGACTCCTCAGAGACCTCTGATTCATTAGTGGAGTCCAGCTCGTGACGAATCTGAGCGATTTTCTCCCTGAAATGCCTGGCAAAGTCATCACAGCGGGCCTTTGAGGGTGGAACCGGATCTTCCTTAGGACCCGGGCGAACCAGGCCTTGCACCACTCGAAAAAGCTCTGCTGGACGGCATTGTGAGGAGGCAATGGAAGCGGAAAAAAACTTCTTTTTCGCCGCCTTCACCGCCACAGCATAGGCCCGATAGTGGGCTCTCAAGTGTGTTCGGTCAGATTCATCCCGTGATTTCCTCCACCTACGCTCTAGCCGTCTCCCAACTCGCTTCATCGCCCGTAATTCAGGTGTATACCAAGGGGAAGAGCAAATGACACCATTGATAGAGCCCTACATGCATTTGCATGTAACGTCGAGTTTACCACTACAACACACAGTCAGGGAGGAGGAAGTGGCCTCTGTGCGTGAAAACATCAGGACGAAAACAGATAGGACTTGATATCTATAGTTAATAACTATGACTCTCCCCATTTTTACTCTAAAATAGATGCATGGGGGCTGATCCATATGGGGCTGCTAGCAGACTAAGCAGGAAAAAAGCTGCAACATGCGGATCATAAGTAATGACTGTTTGGGCCCTTACAGGGTAGGGAAGACAGATGTATACTGAAGTCAGAAAGAGGAAAGATATTTTATAAGCTGTAAGGGTTAGAACAGGTGAGTATATGAACAAAATGAAGTGTGAAGGAAAGACATCTCCCTTTGGATTTTTAAAAGATTAGGAACAGGTTAAGCTTTAGGATTCAACATTACCTGTTGCTACTACAAAATAGACAGATCATGTTTTCAGCCAAACTATGCAAACTCCAAACAGATGCAGGGTTTGACTTTGTGATAAAATAGAGCACCAACTTTGGGGCTGGCGGAGAGTTATATCTGCTGCGTCATGGAAAGCATTTGATGACCCGAATCCATGCAGGTGTGACATTTCCATCTCGCTTTTGTCAGCTTAAGCTGTTTCCTTCTAATAATATAAACAAGACATACTGTATATGTGTGTCCTGGGAAGCAGGCATCTTGGAGTGCACCAACCTCTTCACGGCACTCCAGGGGATTCCCCCGTAAGAGCTCCAAATGATTATATGCTGTTGTACACGCCACTACAGCATGTCTCAGCATTTAGTAGTGGATAATACGGAACAGTTGTGACATTTGCTGGAACAACAAAATAAAATTACACATACAGACAGATTTAAGGGGCAAGTCCAAGTTTCTCATTTCAACTTCTGAAGTCAGTGGGATTATGGCTTTTTCCCCCTTTTTCTGGACACACAATTCTGCTTTTGAAATAATAATTGAAAGGGCATGGAGAAACAGTGTCTGTTTCAGGTATTCTAGCCAAACTCCTCTGTCTAGATGATGTATATATTGTGAAGCAATATATTAACCATATAGTGCAATGTATGCATCTTCTGCATGTCTGTCGCTGCACAACAGCTGTTTGACAGTGTTGGGTTTAGGTGTTTCTTTTACAGCTGTCAGAATTAGGAGCTTTATCTTAACCCACACTACTCCCATCGTTTCAATCACTGTCAAACGGAGCACCCTAGCTGTGTTATGGCAGTGCGGACACACTGTTCAGAATTAAACATGCAACCACAGGTATTGGGAGCAGAGACCCAGTTCCAGTTATCAGACCTGCAGACTTTCTGGTGTAATTCATGCTTGCTCACCTGGGAAGCTCTCACAGTGAAGCGGGATGGGCTGCAGTCTAGCAGCATGTCCCTGGACTGACACCTCCCCTACTCTTAGGGTAGCCAGGTATCTTCAATTTAAGGACCACCAGAGGGGCTTCTTTTATTTGAAACTGGTCTTTACATGAAAGGTTTACATGGGCAGCAGACTAAATGGACAAGCAACAGAAGTCACCTGGCCACTGTCTTCTGCATTATGCTGAGTTTTACTCTATTCTATTGAGATGAAAATAATTCCCTCTGACATATAAATTACTAAATAGAAATGTTATGCAAATGGTCGTCCTCCCCCCCCCCCCTTCTTGATAAAGCAGCATTATCTTCTTGGGTGATTTCTAAGTGCCCACCCTATCATAAGTTGGATCAATGCTAAGCACGGACAACTGGGAAGAAACCCATGCGTGCGGGGGTCCTGATCCTGAGGAGCCCCTGCCCATTAACAGCACATCACGTGGCGTGGCTCTTTGTCTGTATGCTATATGCCAAAAAATACGCTTTGTCTGTACGCTATATGTGTGTGGCTGCAGTGTGAAAAAGATGACTTGTACCAACAAACAAAGGAGGACAAAAGAGGACAGTGAGTTGCATAACCTATGAATATGTGAATGTATATGTATAGATGCACGCTTGGAAATAATGGACAGTATCCAGCTGTGTCATTCCTTTTCTGCAAATGACGTTGGGCCTGTTTTCCGTACTCTGTGCAAAAGGAAAGGACTAAAGTTACAGTTCTGCAAGCTGATTGTTCAAGCGATTGTGCTTTACTTGTGCAAAACCCACTGTGCAATCAGTTGGGTATTCCATTGATGCAACTTGTTCTGCAACTATTGGTGCCACCCCTTTCATAATGGCAAGATCTGATGGAGCTCCACCAGTGCTGTTAGAATTTGGGAAATGACCTCATGGAATTTTGCCCCCAAGGTATAATTTAAGTAGAAATACCATGCATTTTCTCCATAATGGGGACAACTGGGGGAAGGCACCTGTGTGCCTGTTCAGTCATTGTCCAGGATTGGATTCTGACTGCGGCTGGACAACCTGAAGTGCCTTGCAGCAACCCTTTCTTATGGTTCTTTACCTTTAAACCAAACTTCGCCTGGACAGCCCTGTAAACAGAGGATGCCTTCAAAGAGAGGTTTGCCTTCTGACCCACCTTCAAACAGAAGACTGGCTTCTGACAAATCTTCAAAGGACTTCAAACAGAGAATTGTCCTCTGAAGGTAGGACACATGGTCACCCAAACATCAGAGACCTGGCTATGCCAGAGATTCAGCATCACATGTAGGCCAACAATACAGCCTCACTTCTGCTCTCACATGTACCAGCCCTACATGTGAATAGGGCTACTGTGATAGGAATAACCACAAACATTCAGAAAGGAGAGAAGCCTATGCCAAACAAGCCTGACCTTCTTCCCTTTGAAAATAATGTTGAAATGAAAGATATGAGAAGCCTTTAAAAATGTTTTCACAATGCTATACCACTCTTTCTCCTTTCTCACTGCTCTTTTTTTCTGAATAAAGAAATATCTCCAGCTATATTCTTCCTGAATTTCAAGATCTGATCAACAAACTTGAATATGTACAGATGTTGAAGCAAGATTCAGGTGTCTTGCTTTCCCTTGAATACATTTTCACAGCACTGATGGAAAATGCTCTTGTGAAATAAATAAATAAAAATAAAAAGTGACACCTTCCTCAAATTCTAATGAAAGTCATTTTACTTGCATAAACCACACATTATGATGCTACCCTTATTTACTGTCAGAACAATTCAGTTAATGGAAGAGAATTTACAGCCGTAACAGCATGGCAGGTAGCTTCTTCCCACTGAGGGTGCCATACTGTGAATGTCAAACTTGTTCTCCCAATGAAAGAACTCCTAAGTCAAATACAGGGCTGTCCTACCTGCTTCTGAAATTATGTCCCTACCTTCCATTCCACCTGCTTTGTCCCTTCCTAAAAGAATTGTGTGCGTTTTTCAGCATACAGTAAAGAGAGCAGTCCTATAAGTCCATCTGGAACAGAAGTGAGTCGCTTTCTAGTCTGGAACATTTTCTTCTCGTTTGCTCTCTCTCTTTCTCTCTGTGTGTGCGTGCGCACGTGTGCATGTCTACATATGCATATGCAGCGAAAGCTTGACTTTTCTAAATAGTTTTGATCAACAGAGGTAAACATGGTAAGATTGCATTGTAGTTTGTATCTGGAATTGATAGTTCATGTGGAAAGCTTTGAACTCCGTTGGCAATCAGCAGTTGAAAGAAATTACCTAGGATCTTCGCCAGATTTACCCTGTTCAATTCTAAATCTCTTACATATTTTAAAGGATTAAAATTAAAGATGAGATTAAAACTTTCCTCTTGGCTTCAAAAAGAGTACAGGATTTTCTGTACGTGCATCACAGAAACCTCCCTTGCTGACTGGGAAAACTGCCCAAAAAAAGACACCCACCAGGGCCACCTCCAAAGACAA
The DNA here is from genome assembly GCF_004798865.1 of Varanus komodoensis. Taxonomy (NCBI): domain Eukaryota; kingdom Metazoa; phylum Chordata; class Lepidosauria; order Squamata; family Varanidae; genus Varanus; species Varanus komodoensis. The sequence continues at coordinate 37,313,797 of NW_025336481.1, read as the reverse complement.
CTGACCCCCCTTTCCTTAACTAAGCATTTTTTGTGGTTCCCCCACCCCACCCCCAATATTGTGGCTAGCACAAAATGAGTCTTTAAAATAGTTTGTGATTATACTTTTCCCAAAGGTTGCATTTCATAGTTTGACACACACAAATGTGGTTTTCTTTTGAACTCTCCTTTGAATCCTTAATTCCCAAAAGTGCAGTTAATTCAACAAGTTGTGACAGAATTAACTGTGTTGCCACAACATCACTTTCTCCTAATAAATGTTCTACAGTGGGGATTTCAACACTTCAAAGATAAGGCAGCATACCTTTTGCTAACGGGAGCTGGTGATTATTTCTGAACCAAGGTATAATTATGGAGATGTGGTGAGAAAACTTTCAACATGCACAGAAGCGGCAGAACTAAATGCAAGAAAGACATGTCATGTTGGGGTTGAGGTTCAAAGTTAGCAGCTGCTGCAATTACACAATTCTGCAAATGGAAAGCATTTATCCTTTGCCAACTGCAATAATTAATTTTATTTTTCAGTGAGTGGAGGGGGTGGATCGATCTTTTCTTTATGAAAACGTTTCTCACGCAAATACCACCTTGCTCCTCTCTTTTCCTAGTTTAGTGGAGATGGAACGTTGTCCTTTAATGCAATTGCCATTTTAGAACTGGACATTCAAGTCAGCATTCCATTAAGAGAGGGTGTATTAATACTCTATTAGAGCAGTATGACAATGAAACCAGTGACTTAGGGAGGTTGTGGGCTCTCCCACACTGGAGGCATTCAAGATGCAGCTGGACAGCCATCTGAGAGGGATGGTTTAACTGAGAATCCTGCACTGAGCAGGCGGTTGGACTTGATGGCCCTCTGGCCCAACTCTACTACTCTATGATTCTATGATATCTATTTAATAATAATAATAATAATAATAATAATAATACACTTTATTATATTTAAAACCAGTGATGTGTTCAATTCCTTCACTCCAAGCCTTGAGTCAAATCTCATGTCTCTCAAGTCCAAGTCGAGTCTCAAGTCATTGTAATTTTTGATGCAAATCTCAAGTTGAGTCTCAAGTCTCAATAACCAACTTGAACAGAAAAAAGGGAGATGTTGTGGGGTGTGTGGGGGGTGATGGGAGAGTTGTAACCCCCCTGATTGTCTCTTCTGCCCTTCTCCCAGTGATGCATTTAAGTCCTTTACTCCAACCCTGATGTATTTAAACAAACTCCCTCCCTCCCACCACCTCCCTCCTGCCTTCCCCCTGTTGCAACTTCTCTTCCCTATCCTGCCTCCACCCCCTTGAAAGGCCTTCCCTCGGCTGGATTCATGCCTTCTCTTGCCATCCTGGATCTCCTGCTGCACAGTCAGCCCCTGGTTGTAAAAAAAATGCAAACTGCGAATGCAAACTGGTTTTTTGATAAAAAATGTGGTAATCTGGAGTCAAGTTGAGTCACTCACTCATTGCCGCCAAGTTGAGTCCAAGTCAGACTTGGGAGTGAGTCGCGTGATTCAAGTCCCCAACTCTGTTGAATACCACGGCCAGACCTTGCCCGCAGCCAGAAACTTACCAGTTAAAAATTTGCCTCTATCACAAATTCTCCAAGGAGCTACAGAGTGCCCAGATCCTGGCCTGCAATGCAGAGATAATTATACTGATGTGCGCACTGTTGTAAGGCCTCTCAGCAATGCAATATGAAAACCACTGTCTCTGTGGTGGCGCCCCGTCTAGGGAATGCGCTCCCCAGAGAGGTCCACCTGGCGCCATCATTATGTTTTTAGGCGCCAGGTCAAGACCTTTTTATTTAATCAATATTTTAATAAGTTTTAATTTGAATTTTATCATCATATTTTAATTGCAGCCAGAGTGGGTCATTAGTTTATTTATGTTATGTTAGGTATTTGTATTTTATTTGTGTAAGCCGTCCTGAGGATCTTGCAAAGGACAGCATACAAATATCCTAAATAAATATAAATATAAATATAAATAAATATAAAAGTGGGAGTAGATCAAAATCAGGGCTTGTGCAATTTTAAAACAGTATTGCTGGCATAGTTATTTGGCTCAAAACAGGTTATGGCTATGATGAGGAGAGCTATTCTTTACTTGTTACTACAGTTATGGCACAGTGAAGGGTGCAATCCTGTATGTATTTACACAGAGAGAAGTCCTACAACTACCATCATTCTCCAGCCAGGATGGGATTTTAAGAATTTTTCTCTCTCTAAACATATATAGGTTTGTGCCTATGATTTATTTTTACTTTAAATCAATTTGCTTTTATCATGCAGCAGAAGCTCTGTAATAGCAAAACAAGTTGATTATCTTTTTGAAGACTATTTAATGCAAACACGGGAATTTAGATTAGGAATTAGCCCCTTTTTAAATAATCTGGATATCTCTTGAGTAATATTAAAGTTGATTAATTTGGTCTACTAAGTTGCCTGCCTTCTAATCAATGAATTACTCAATCATATGTCATTACCCCAAGCTCAGTACTGGAACTTTTGAAGAATTTGGAAGAAGTTTGTGATAACTTAAACATTTAATGAACAAAGCTACTATTTGTTGTTAAAAGAAAACATCATTGTTAATATTTTCTTTTACACTTTCTACTATAATGGCCCACTAAAACCTAAATTGCTTTTTAAAACCCCTATAAATACTGTATTTTTCCGTGTATAAGACAATACTTTTTCTTAAAAATATTTGCCTAAAGATGGAGGGGCGTCTTATACATGGGGGGCTGAGAGGAGAACTGTGGGTGTGCAGGGTGGGGGAGAGTGGCGCGATCGTGGGTGCGCTTGTGGGGGAGGCTGGCGCGGGTGGGGGGGCGGGGAGGCAGCGGGCACATGCATGCACACGTGGCATCAGCTTGCTCACTTGGAGGTCAGTAGCAGAAGTGGGAACGCCCTATACACGGGGGTGTCTTGTAGATGGAAAAATATGGTATGTGATATTCATTGATTAAAATGATCTCCAATGAAATTAACAAAAGTTTTACTTGATTTATGTAACAATGAAATCAGCTAAAGGAGGGATGGGGAAAAATACAGTCCTCCAGAGGTCATGGGCCTACAACTTCTGTCAACTCTTACCTTTGTTTATTGCTGTGTATTACTTCTGGAAGGTCACACATTCCTCACCTCTGAACGAAAGTCTCCAGTCCTAAAAATATAGTTTTTACGGATTTGTGTTTAGATTGTATGGATAAAAATATCAGAGAAGTCTGCAGAATTCTATCAAACAACATACACTCGAAAAAGAGTTTGTGCTCACCTTTTATTTATAATTTGCTATAGCTGGGGAGGGAGAAGAGGTCTGGGGAGAAACACACACACACACACACACAAACACACACACACCTCTCTCTCTCTCTCTCTCCCTCTCTCTCAAGCTGTTTGCTGTATTCTTGTTTGATATACTTGATAATTGTTCTTTGAATCTTTGTATTAAATTCTGCTAAAACACATCAAACATGATCAAGCAGAATTTATCAGCAGAAAACACAGTGAGTAAAATTATTAAAAACCCTTTGAGTTTCAAAGACAAATATACAGTACATTCCTTTGGAGTTTAATTTTATACGGTGATGCAGAGTGATCTCTTTCCAGTCTTTAATCTCTGTGCACTGAGATGTGCTTTATTGCCATTATGTTTGCAAGTTTGCGTGTGCACCTGCATGTTTAACCATTTTGCAGGTGAAGACAAAGCTGCACATTCCATATATACACATAGATACATTCCATATATACATTCTATACATATTCACACACACATACGGGACTGATTTAACTAGTGAATATTCTGTTCTGGAGATGTGATGAGTTTCAGTGCCAAACCTGGGGCAAATCTTTGAGTTAAGCTCAGCTGAGAGGCCTTCAAGCTGGAGAACTGTCTGGAAACAATAGGCTGAAACAAAGGTGGGCTTTAGCATTTTCAAATTGCCACTGACTGTTTGGAAAGAGAAATTCAGCTTCTTCTTGCTTGCAACGTCCCCTTCCAATGTAAGGGCTTCTCTACATGAGGTGTTGAACCTACCCCTTTATTGCTGCTTCATTTTCCTTTGCTTTGTGGGAGTAAGGATGAGTCCATTATGTCTCCCCTCCCTCACACAAGGTTACCTTCTGTGCCATTCTCTATGTTCCTGCATGCTTCCTAACACCCCCACAAGGCAGAACAGTGGTATAGCCCGGAATGGCAAATATGCATAAGCTGCTCCTTTGGATGCATTCCAACTTCCCCGGATACCGGTGCACCTTCTTTGCAAAAAGCCTGCAAAGCACCGGAGGGGCCCTAAAGGATGATCCTGTTGTGTAAAGCACCTGCTGCTCACCTGGTTCTCACTTGGTTCTCACCTTCTGTGAGTGAAGAATTATGAGCATGCAATAAATGCCTCATGCAGAAAAGCTCTTATTCTATTGGACAGATTCAAAAGAGAGATGAAAAGCGGATTCAGACTCTGCTAAACCAGTCAGGAAACTCTTTCCACATCTCCTAGAGCAAAAACATCTGAAGATATAGCAGCCTCAAGGGTCTGGTGGTTGACCAAAGGCCTTCCATGGATACCATCACTTCCCCTGGGATTTTGGCATGAGCATTAAGGTCATTTGTTTGATCCACAGGCTGCTTCCTATAGACCAACCCTCTGCATGTTGCTGGAGGATAACTTCTATGACCCATGGTAAGGGATAACAGGGTTTGTAGTCAAACAACTTATGGAGGGTCACAGGCTTCCCAACCTTCCCAACCTTACTGGAGCAGCATATAAAGCTGCTTACAAAAACATGAATGAAGATGCAGAGCTTATAAAACAGACCATAAGATTCTTAACAGAATAGTCAACACCCTCCACTGACTTTTCTGCTGCACTCCCTTAATAGCTATCTGAATCTGATACACAACCAAAGAGGACACTTATTCAAGAGAATTGTCATTAGGACACCCAAAATCAGACTTAATCCATCACCCCTCCAAAGCCTCACACATAACAAATAGCAAGAGCAATTTCTGTCTTTCCTTACCAGAAAATAGAGCTTTTCTTCTGTTATTATGGCAAAGATTCAGTAGCAAAGTATGAAGGATACCCACAAGGAAAAGCACTGAGAGGAACATGGAAAGTACAGAGAGCATATTGATCAGCCATCAATATGTTGATGACATATAGTTTTACTTAACTTTTTCATCTCTGTCTGGTGAGGCTTTGGATATCGTAAACTAGTGGCTGGCTGCAAATGGAATCGGATGACTTTGTTTGTTAACAAATTGAAACTTAATTCAGACATGACTAACATGCTGTTAGTGGGTGCTTCCTCCAGCCAGATGGAGGGTATTCAATCTCTTCTGGATGGAGTTCTACTCTCCTTGAAGAAGCAGGTTCCTAACTTAGTGTCATCTTTGAGCCATCTTTGTCCCTTGATGCTCAGCTGGCTTCAATGGTATCTAGTGCCTTCTACCATCTTTGGCTGGGGAAGGGGAGGACGGCAGCATCTGGACACTGGTAGGTTGCTTTCTGAAATCTACAGTCTGGTAATCTCCAGATTAAATTATTGCAATGTACTGTACTGCCCTTGAACTCTGTTCAGAAGTTGCAGCTGGAGCAAAATGGAACAGCCAGACTAATAACTGGGGCCAGAAGTTCTTTTCTGCTACTTATATGATTCTGAGTGGGATTAAAGGCTCTGGTTTAACCCATCAAGCCTTACACTGCTTGGGACTGCAATATTTGATGGAATGCCTCTCTCAGCTGCCATCTGCCCAGATACTACGATCAACATTTGGGGCTTTCCTTGAAATGCCATCTCTCAGGGAGGCTTGGAGGGCAGCCAAAAGGGATCCGTGGTCCTAAGTGGTCCTCAGTGGTCCTTTGACTGAAGAATGTTCTGCCCACTGAGGCCCTCCTGGTGCTGACTTCGTAATTCTTGCAGTACCAGGTTAAGACCGCCCTTGCTGCTGAGGCATTTGAAGACATCTAAGGTTTATTCAGTGGCTTAATGAAAGAACCCATGTCAGGCATTTTTAACAGGTTGACCAAGTCTGCTGCTAAAGTGCCTGCAAATATTTAAACTGCTTTTAAATTTTGCAGTGTGGAAAAGGTTTTATGTTTGCTTTTGTTGCTTACTGTCTCACTTCTAGGAACTGCTATTAATTACCCAAAGAGCTTCAGCTATTTGGTGGTACCAAAAGGCATAAGAATACGGAAGAAGACTTTCCTGCAAAAGTGTGAGACAAAATGGAGGCTGCCATTGGCTTTCCGGAGTGGCAGTTTCTGCCAGATGTACATGGGCCATGGAGCATGGAGAAAATAGAAGAAAATGGCAGAGCTGGCTCAACTAGGCCTCAGCGCAACCAACCCTCTCCTATAGGAGCACGCCTTCCCAGCCACACTGCTTCCGCTCCCTCTTCATTCCACCACCTGCAAGCATTTAACCACTCAAGCCCTTCTTATCTCGGATTTGCATAATTAATAACTTGCCTTAATCAATGGGCCTCCATTTATCTTTTTAAGATTACATCATTTGCTTTAATTGATATAATTCTGCTTCTTTTAATTTTCATTAAATATATTCATCTTTGTGGGAATGCAAATGAGATGGACCCAAATCAACTTAACAATGCCCAAGAGGTATTGTGAAGTACTTTAACATATTAGCAGCACAGTGGCATTCATCATTGCCATGACATCTGGAAAGTGTCCTGCTGGAAGACAATTGGGGCTAAAAAATCTTTAACATTTAAATCAGCGTTTGACAGCAAGATTCAAAAACACAAGAAATATATGTTCAGATATGGATGAAGGTCATACTTTGAGTTTGGGCTCCCAAGCACATGGCAAGAGCACGAGAAGAAACTTGGCATACATGGGACATTACATTATCGACAATGGCAAGTAAAGTGCTTTGTAACAGAAGCTCTGTATTAATGCAATACTGGGCTTGCTGCTTTGGTGCTGCTCCTTTTTGGGGAGGCACTTACCCACTCACCCTCACCATGTGCAAATTGCCACACTGTTCCACCATTGAAACATAAGACTCAAGCTTTGGAATTTGATTGCAAAATCACAGACAAGATCAGTGGTGCTGTAGAATCTCCAAGGTCACCTTTCCGGCATTGACATAATTTCTTAGTAGGAATGTTGACGCTATTTGCTACTTATCCTCCAAATTTCTTGTTCTTTCTGAGCTTAACTGAAATCCTCACATTAGCTAGAACATTTATTTATTTATTTAAAACATCTGTATGCCGCCCAATTGTGCCTCAGCACCTTTGGGTGGCTTACAACATGAGATAAAATACAATAAAAACAATAAAAACCATAACATATTAAGCATCGAAAACAACAATAAAATGCAGTAAAACATACAAAACAAAGGTCCATGGCAATTAGTTATTAAAATGTTTTTTAAAAAGGAAGGTCTTTGCCTGGTGCCGAAAAGGAAGTAAGGAAGTCACGAGGCGAATTTCCTTGGGGAGAGAATTGCAAACATGGGGAGCAGTTACAGGAAAGACTCTCCTCCTAGGGGCCATGCCTCTCACCCCCTGCATAGATCTCGAAGGCTGGGCAGGCACATATGGGCGCGGGTGCTCCTTAGGATAACTGGGGCCTAAGCCGTTTTGGGCTTGATGTGTCAGCACAAGCACCTTGAATTGGGCCTGGGCCACAATGAGTAACCAATGGAGTTCCTTCAGTGTAGGTGTTATGTGGACTGCTCTAGGGGCTCCTGTCACCAACTGAGCGGTTCTCTTCTGTACCAATTGTAATTGCTGGACCGTCTTCCAGGGCAGCTGCGCATGAGCTTAAGGAAATGGAATGAAGGAAATGAACAGCAGTGTTGGGAATGAAAGAGGTGTTCTGTCATCGGCATGCTTGTCAGGGCCTAGGGGCACTGACTCTGCGAATGAGGATGGTGAGGCCAGGGAATGTGGCCTATAGACATAGAGATGGTGGAAGCGGAAGAGCTTGTCTCAAGACCGCCATCTTCAGGAAGACTCTGGGAACCAACAGGCCTGAATGCTGGGAGAGGATGAGGGAGAGGAGGCAGAAGAGCCTGGCCCCATCCCTGACCCCATGACGTGGTGTTGGGAGAGAAGGGCTAGCCCACTAGAGAGCCTGTGTACGGGGCACACCCAGAAGGATGGGGCTCAGGGTTACTGAAAAGGACGGTTCTTAGAAATAGACTCTACTTTGTGTTCAGTGAAATACGCTGTGCATGCTTAGAAACTCTTCCATTGTTGGCTAATCACTTGTTGGATGTACACTGGAAATAAAGAGCTTTTGCCAAAGAGCTGTTTAAAAAAGAGAAGGAGGGAAACCTAGCTCCCAACAAATGTATTGTTTCCTATTACAGTGCAAAGTATTTTGTAGTGGTTTGGTCTTGAATGGGCATTTAAGACCCAGGAGCTCTACAAAAGACCTGTTCCTGCTGCTGATAAAATTTCTAGAACTGGTTTCTTGATATGGATTGACACAACTGCTTGGAATTTTGTACGCTCCTGGGGCATTGGCATGACTTTGCACTTCCAGAATTACTGCTGTACCACTGGATGAGATACATGTGCCAGAAAGATTCCAGGAACTGTTAGAGGCCATCAGATGCTCCTTGTGAGCACTGCTTCTCTAAGGTAGCAAAGAACAGTACTTGGAAACCTATTTTACATTGCACTGTATTTTGATTTTTCAACCCTTCACCCCTTCTCACTCTGATATCGGAGTTGTTGAGGCTAGTGAGGCTCCAGATGCCCAACTCCTCCCTGAGAGCCAGCCCAAGACAGTGCTGGATCAAAGCACTTCAAGGACAACCTCTCCCACTCCTGACTGTGGGAAAGAAGCAGATGGAGGACAGGCTGGGGAGATGTGGATACACAGGCCTGTCGACACACTCGCCAGCTGGGCCAATTGGAGACTCAATGGGAGGAACTGCGGTGTGCCCGTGCCCATAGCGCGCCCCCCTCCAGAGACTGGCCCTGAAGGTTCATAAGCAGAGCTTTGGGTGGCCAGGGTCAGAGCGAGAGGTCACTTGAGTGTGTGTTTTGGAGCTTGCGAATACTTTGTAGCTGTATGGAATAAAGACTCTTTTAACAACTATTGAAGTGCATGCCTTGGTTGGGAAGGCATGGCTAGCTCACAACAGGTTCAGATGATCCACACACCCCTGGGAAGAGTAAGGGAAGGAAGTTGTGGGGATGCGTGTGGGCACCACTCTCAATCCTCTGCAAATTCCGCTCACTCTCTGAAACAATGGCACACAGTGCTCCTCCATGAGACGGGGGAGCTCAGCCCAGATCCTCTTCAAGTGTTAGTCAACTGTGCCAATGCAGGGGGGCATGGCACTTCATGCAGAAAGCTGGTTAAATAAGCATTTGCTTCAAAGTAGGAGGGGATCACTAGAACCCTCCCACAGTTAAAAATTGGATCCTGCCTGAGCAAATTAAAAAAGAGAAAAAAGGAAACTCAGTTTGCTCAGCCAATCAAAGATATGCCCCCAGTTGCTCTCTCATCACACCACTGCAATGCCAAGTTGCATGGGGCAGAGGAGAACTTTGGAAGGCCAGCCCATGTCTAGGCATCGGTAAGCATTTCAGTTTGGTTATGAGTATTTCCCCAAATCTACAAATTTCTTCATATTTGGAATGGATAAAACTGGGGGTTAAAACAAACTGGATGTAGGATTAATTGAAACAGTTGTGTCCAAGCAGGCCTAGGTCTTTATGTATGTTTAGCTCTTAAGACCTAGGCTTGGATCCTTATGTATCCAACCATGTTTCCAGGTCTGAATTCCAGCTGCTACTGCTTTCCTGTCAACCTCCATTTTAAGTGGCTACACGGCAAGGCACTTATTGAATTTAGCGAGTGCTGATGGGGAAAATTTCATGTTTCAAAATGAGAATTACCAGAATGTGCAGCTAATTTTTGGTATTCAAAACAGAAGGAACTTAAGGGTGCAATCCTACACCTGTTTAGACAGAAAAGTACTTGCAACTAACTCCCAGCATGGCATGGCAGGTTCACAGATACTAGGACTGTAGGAATTTCTTCTGTCTTTACATGCTTTGGATTGCAATATAAGATTCTTTTTAACTGAATGCAGGAGAAAGCAAAGCTGGTAAATTCTTCCTACCATTGTGTTTCGTGTTGCCTATCCCAGTGGCTGGACAATCCAATCCATCCATGAGTTTCCATATTAAAAAGCATTCTTCCTGAAATCTTAATGGTCCAGAGTAGCCAATTAGACAATTCTCTGACACAACAACATAGGAAGTGTTATGTGGATTCACATGTCCATAAAGGATACGCATCTGTAAAGTCCGATAACAGTATATTAGGTAAGATCAGAGAGTTTGATAATCAGAATCAGCAACATTTGACAAATACAGTCTACATATTCCCTGTAAATCTTCAATCCTGAGCAGAGAAATTTATGGTTTGGTTAAAAAAGAAAGGGAAAAAATCAGAAGCCATAAACTAATGATCTGTATAACTGAGTGTCTGTGGGAGGAACAAAGGAATATGAGAAAAGGGCTAATTGTTTAATTAGTAAATGTCTGCTTGGTTAATGACATATTAATGAGTTTTTAAGACAGTCATATCATTTACCATAAAAGACCCGTGTGCATATCCCTGAATGTACTTTATAATTAAGTAATGTGACCCAGAGGAGTTCATAATTTAAAATCCTGTCAACTGGTTCAAACTTGCTAGTAGATGACTAAGCTTAGGAGGTCCGACTTCATGGAACTTGTTGGACAGTTTTTTATCCAAATGTCTCTCTCTTAAAACTCTTCTAATCTCTTAGAAAATAAGACACACACAAGAAAGAGAATACATTGACGGAGATTGCTTCTTAGATATTCCATTTCTCTATAAACCATGTTAACTCCAAACAAGCCCTCTTAACAATACTAAAATAGAAACATGACATCAGGGAATCCTGCATTTATTCAGAGACAAAACTATTAATGGTTTTGTGCACAGATAAGCCCCTACTGTTTTTGGTCAGCATTTTGACACTTTTTGCAAAAAATTACATTGATTTATTTTCCCTTTGTGAATGCTAAATAGCCAATATTCAAACAGCTTTACAGTGTGTGAAGGTAACATCTGCAGAAGTAACAAATTCAAACTATTTTCTCATAAAAGCCTCTGGCTTAAACTCATTTAAATTAATTAACTATTGATGGATCAATGTACTGATTTATTTAATTAGGACACAATCCTATTGTCAGTTCAGACTGACAAAACTCCCACAACTATCAGAGTTTCCCAGCCAGCCTTACTTGTTTAAGAATAATTTTAAACTGCTTACATTTACAAATTTCAAAGCAGTGCACAGGAATCATAAAAACATAATAAGCACCACATAGAATATATTGTAGCTCTGCATCTGGAAGATGGGAGGTGAAACTGCTGAGGGAAAGCTTGCATAAAGAGACATGTCTTTAACATGCACCTAAAAGTAAACAGTGTTGGCACATGTCTAAGCTCAGAGAAAGATGGTTCCACATAGTATACACATTTTAATAGGTAATATACAGTGGGATTAGGTATTTACCAAGGGATTTTGTGATTTGGCTAAATCCAAAGTTATGAACATGAAGTGGACTTCCATGAGTTTCATGTCTCCTTTCTCCTCTGAACCTCTATCCACCCATGATCCTCAAAGCTCTGGAAGTTACTGAACCTTCTAGAACAGATTTTGGAAAAGTGAGTTTAGGGTCTGCAGGGGGCTAGAGGATTTGATCTTCCAGTGAAGTCCTTTCTGCTGGCAGAAATATAGCACCGGATACAACCCACCCTCTTCACCTCCTCTGGGTCCCAAATCCAAGTAAATGCAGCACATGGGCACATTCACATGCATAGGCATAAGCACACACAAAAGCATGAGCACCAGAGCAAATGAATTCGGGCTCGATTTCTCCCTATCGTCGTCCTATTGATCCAGATCTCTTATTATTTAGGCAACACCACATTTGGCAGCATCACATGAAGAAAACGTTGCTGAATGTGTGCCCAATGCTCTCATGGTCTCATAGGGGAACCTCCCTTTGAAAGGGGCCCCACACAGTGAAGGGGCTACAGGGCTATGCCATTGGCCCGGTTGACACATCGTGGGACTTGGTTGGCCTCAACCCCAAGTTAACCCTTGTATAGACATCAGCAAAAGTAAAACCTATGCACATGGACCTCCATGACTAACTTTCAATGTTAGCTGCCTATGCGGTTGTGAAGGTGTCTATGGGACTGGGAACCCTGTGTGATCAGGGTTCATATTCCTAAGCCCACAGAGCCTTAAGTGTACAGGGATCTTCTCTTTTAGCTTCTTCTCTGATGTCCACAATGAATATGGGGCCATCTGCAGGCAGGGCTGAGGAAGCCATGTGACACTGAGGGTTGTGGAAGCCTACAAGAGTGGGGTACCGGCTCTTGCTGGATTTTCATTTTGGATGACCACTACCATCCAATGAGCACTGGGGCAGGTCAGGAGCATCACCTCAGCACCTTCAGCATGAGGCTGGTGACTCCTTGGTCATGCACTGCAGCACAACTTTTCAGGAGCTGTCCATGGTGCTGCAGAATGGTGAACATATTTGAGAGGAGTATTATCTAGATCAGCCTTCCCCAACCTGGTGGTCTTCAGAGGCCTCAGGACCTCAACTCCCAGAATTCCCATCCAGCAGGGCCATTGACTGGGACTTCTGCGTGTTGCAGTCCAAATGAGTCTGGAAGGCACAAGGTTGGGGAAGGCTAATCTAGATAATACCTATAAAGTTCACAGTAATACCTGCAATGGGCAAGGAGCCCCATGGACATACATGTAGGTAGCCTTCCCTGGTGACACATGCCAGGGGCTATTGGTGGCCCTGAGAAAGAGAGATTTCCCTGTATGGAAATTCTGATATTCTCCCATAATTCACAATCAGTGTGCAAATAAATGGAGAATAAACTAGGTTTACAGGACAATCTGCTCCATCAGAAGTAAGTCCTGTTGAGTTCAACAAGGCTTCCTCCCAAATAAATGGCTATAGATTGAGATGGGGGAATAAGTGAGAGATGACCTCAGTGAAGCTCAGTCTACCCTGTTCCTGTTCTCAGTTGTGAATTCCCCACCTCTGGGTTTGAAGAGGGAAAATATGGGTTTGGCTGGAGACTTTTTTAAAGTCACACCCAAGTGCATGCTACCCTCCACATCGACTAAAGCACAAATAAGTGCCTTTCCCAAAAACTCACACTTTTGAAGTCCTAATTTTGCTAAAGTACTCGTTTTGCCCATGTGCATCACAAGTTTGGGAATGTGTGATGACTCTGCTTGCAAAACGCATTCATGTTTGTAGTTGTGTTTAGGGGTGCAAAGAGGGAAAGTTCTGGTGTTAAACAAATGAGAGCAAAATTATTGTACATCCCTAGGAAACAATTGTAGCTTCACTTCATAATATTACAGATGTTGTAGAAATGGAGAGAGAGAATGAGAAAGAGAGCATGCATGAGCATTTCATGTTTTAAAAGTATACTGGAATAGGATACAGTGTTTTTTGGTTGTTGGAGGCCCCCCCTTTTCATTTGATCTATATATTAAAAGGAAATGCTACTGTGAAGTTATCTAGGTTTGCAAGCTTCTCCTTTGAGAGAGATAGATGTGCACAATCTGCACGCCTTGCTTGTCCTTTGATGATAAATTTGGACCGACTGCTTAGGAAATGACTAGTAGGTGCCAACACCATTGGCGTCTGATTTTTGAGGGGAAAAAAATTGGCAGCGTTTGTGCAGGCTGCTCACTGCTTCACCCGCTCTCAATTGCATTAGTTCTATCAGCTTTTACCTGCAAGAAGGAAGACCAAAGGGAAAAGGCAAGCAAACTCTTTAAAACGCTAAGTAGCTCTTGCAATGAACAGAGCCTGAACCAGGAAGGGTGAAGATTCCATAATTTTGTGGTGTTTACACATACTAGGTGCAATCAACCTGAAATATTAACACAGGAAGAAACATGTTTTACACAACTTGACTTCCAAAGAGCGATTATCCCTTCAAGACTATTTGTGTTTGCAAGCATCCTGCTGATTATAGGCTTTGCATTAAATCTGTTGAAGATGATAACCTAGCTCTGCCTTGGCTTTCTCTTTCTTTGACCCACTTCTAGCTGCCTTAAACAAATAAGAAATATGTTTATAGCTGCTCTTCCTCCTTCCCCTTCCTTTTCACTCTTGCTAGTTTTTATGGGCGAACTCTCCCCTATTCCTCTCCCCATGAAAGCAGTGGAGAATTTTGGGAAGTCATTTACAGACAGCTTTAGTTTTAATTTTTTAATTTGTTTTTGACCTTTTGTGTTTTATTATATTTGCCAAAATCTGCTTTGGTAGTTTCTACAGAAAACTGGGATATAAACATTAAATCAAATAACAACTCACCTAAATGGGTCTACTCTATACCCCACCCCAAGCCAGAAAATGACACCTAAGAATTATCATTTGATCTTGTGTTTGATGTTTTTTACCTGTCTAAAAGAGCATCTAGAGTTCTTAAAATATAGAAATCCATGTTATAAGAGGTCAGCAAGTTGAGATCTTACACAATTTATCACTTGGCAGCCTTATAAAAGGATGGAAACAAAATCTTTCCTCTCATGTTAAAAAAATGTTTTAACAGCGGCTTAAAGCTCTAAAATTAATTCACTGAAGAATGACTGTGAAGGATGACCTAGTTTCAGAGTCTATTTTACTGTTCTATATAGTTTGCTGAGAAAGCATATATCACAAGTTATTATGGTGAGATTTTATTGGATCTTGCCCACAAATGAGATGACTTGACAAATTTCTTGAAACTATGAAGAATTTAAGGAACATATACCTGGCTGAGACATCTTTCCTAAATAATCATTTTCTGCTTTATATGATGCATATGCATAGAATGTTTCTTTGGTGTTATTTATTTATTTAATATTTATTATTAGAATTTATAGACCACCTTATCTGTTAAAAATGTGATCTAGGCAGTGTACAACAATTTAAATCAATAACACTGTAAAATAGTGAAAATAGGAACATTAAAAATGATAGAAATGTCAAGGAAATGGTGCTATGGTCACTGGACAGTCGGAACAACCAAGGGTAGTCTGCCAAAAAGTTCAAGTGTCCCCATGGGGTGCACTTTCCTCCATTAACTTTCTAGAAATTGATCACTGACCAAAGCTGCAATTGTTATGCTACTGACAGAAATCTAGGTTAGCTAGTTACTCTGCAATCCACCTAAAAACGTGCAGTTTAAAATTAGACCAAACAATTTCAGAATCAATGAAGAACAGCATTTGAATTCCATTCGAACAGAAATGGAATTTTCATCTATCACTAGTTCATGTGGGGCACAAGTGTGAGGTTCATGGGTTTATGTTTTGGGGACAGCTTTCTGCCGAATGACCAGAAGGAAGGAGGGAAGGAAGAAAGGAAGGAAGGAAAGAATAGAAACGAGCAGCCAAATGGCTCTAGAGGAAGAGGAGAGACCAGACACTGATTGGGTTCATATCACATAGTAAGCCATGGTGGCTTATAAGCCAGGGATGGCTCATTGTCTCATGTGGCTGGGTTTAGGCAATGTAAGAACATAAGTAAAGTCATGCTGGATCAGACAAGGGTCCATCTAGGCCAGCTCTCCATACACCTGGTGGCAAACCAGCTGCGCACAAGCTGGATGGGTGCAAGACCTCATCCTACCTGAGCTTTTCAGCAACTGGTGTGTGCAGGCAGGCCACCTTTGGTAAGAGAGGTAGCACATAGCCAGCAAGGCTAGTAGCCACTGATAGCCTCCTTCCTCTCTCATGAATCTGTCTAATTCCCTTTTAAATCCATTCAGATTGGTAGCCATCACCACTTCCCATTGCAGCGAATTCTATAGCTTAACAAAACGCTGTTTGAAGAAGCACTTCCTTTTACTCCTGGTTTACAAGCTGTTGTATCTCAACATGTTGTGTGAATCCAGGCATTATGAGACCAGGCATCAGAACATGGGGTCTCTCTAGACATAAGACTATAGATCTCTTGGGCAGACATATTGCTCTAAAAACTATAGGCACAAGAAAAAACAACTTGTCTGTAGACCAGAGGTCCTAGTCATTCCTGAAGCCATTACTCTATTGGTAGAGGAATCAGCATGACATACAAGACAATATAGACAGTCTAGACCAGTGGTGGCAAACGTACGGCACTCAGCTGGCACACAGAGCCCTCTCTGTTGGCACGCGAGCCAAGTTGCCCCAGCATCTCCCCAGCAGCCGAGCATTGGATAGCAGTGCACATAGGGGCCATGCACATGCTCAGAAAGGAGTAGTGGTGCCAGGCGATGATGTCACAAGCTGCGACACATTAGCCACAACTCGTCCGAGCTTTCACATGGCTGGTCAGTGTGCTGCCAAGGATATATATATTATTGCTTGGACTGGCTGTTTTCAGGTTTTATTGTAGTGTTAGCACTTTGTGATAAATAAGTGGGGTTTGGGTTGCAGTTTGGGCACTCGGTCTTATAAAGATTCACCATCACTGGGTTAGGGTTAGAAAAACGAGGTGTTCTGGCATGATTTTGATGGTTGGAATGTGTTCAGAATGGGCAGAAATGATGACCTGTGCAGAAAAAGCTACTCAAGGAAGGCTTTTTTGAAATCGCCCTCTTTTCAATGGAACTTTAGCCCTATATTAGGGTTAGGGGACTGCACCAGGGTAGGGTTAGGCCAGTGGTGGCGAACCTGTGGCACACACGCTGCAGCGGGCATGCAGAGCCCTCTCTGTTGGCACACGAGCCGAGTCGCGCCAGCATCGCCCCAGCAGCCGAGCATCGGATAACAGCGCACAGAGGGGCCACGCGCATGCTGGAAAGGAGTAGTGGTGCCAGGCGATGACGTCGCGTGCTGCAACTCATTAGGCGCGACTCCTCTGAGCTTTCGCATGGCCGGTCAGTGCACTGCCAAGGGTTTACTTGGACTGCCTGGGAGTTGTTTTTTCTAAACCAGAACCTCAGTATTCAGGTTTTATTGCAGTGTTGGCACCTTGCGATAAATAAATGGGTTTTGTGTTGCAGTTTGGGCACTTGGTCTCTAAAAGGTTCGCCATCACTGGTCTACACCTTCATTTTAGTAAGAGATCATTTAGTAGTAGTACACAGTCATGACAATTTGAAAATACCCCAGGCCCCTTTGGAACCCACTAGGTTCATTAGTCTTTGGGCAGATCATTCCAACATGTTCCCTGCCTTTCCATAAAGAGAATGCTGAGGAAGTCTAAATCTAAACATCTTGCAGTGTCATATACAGGATATGATAAATAAAACTGAGCAGCTTCATGTTTGCATGAACTGGCCTACTGTTGTTTGCTCAGGACATTTTATTTACAGAGGATTTCAGAGCAGCTCTCCCTGTGATATTTAACCTCTCATCAACCCTAGGAGGTAGATTAAACTGAAAACCAGAAGACACGTTATGTTAATCATGAACAATGGAGTTTAGGGTTAGCTTAACAAACAGGGAACAGTCACAATTAGTGTCAATGGAGGTTTTTTCCTTCTATTAACGCCTGCTGGGAAGCATTTGGGGAAGCAAATGGTGGAAGTGAAATTTATTTATTTATTTATATTTATTTATTTTTCAATTTATATCCTGCCTTTTTCCTACAAAGGGCTCAAGGCAGCTTACATCATTCTCCTCCCCCATCTTATCCCCACAACAACCACCTGTGAGGTAGGTTGGGCTGAGGGTCTGTGACTGGCCCAAAGTCACCCAGTTGGCTCCATGACTGAGCGGGGACTAGAACCCAGATCGTCTGAGTCCCAGTCCCAAGCTCTTAACCACTGCACCACACTGGCTCTCACAGAAATGTCTGACATGGCACCTAGTGTGACATACTAAGTCAGCCTTTCCCAACTGGAACTGTGCAGATGTTTTGGATTACAACCCCAAGGATTCTGAGCGATTGGTCACGCTGTTTGGAGTTGATGGGAGCTGACGTTCCCAATATTTGGACTGAACCATATTGTGGAAACCTGATCTACCCACCATCCCACACCAGATTTACCTTCTAATTGAGGAATCCCTGATAAAAGGATCTGAAGATATTCTGTGTCCCATGGCAAAAAGTATGAAGATACTGGGTTATAAGGAGAAGATGCTAGTTCTAGTTTTTAAGACTTGATGATTCTCTCTGCACATGAAGAGTGTAGGATAATGCACTTGGAGAGGATCTCAAAATGCAACTCAATTCCTATTTCTTCAGTACCCCATTTCTTTGCCTCTTATCTCCCTGTCTCTCACAAGCACACATGAAACACACAATAATCCATAATGAACAACAATTATCTTTTTTGACATCTCTTCATTTAAATGAACACTAAAAGCCTCAGCTGGGTGGTGTTTCTTATTCATTAAGTGCTATTGTCTCTATTTAAGCACTGATTTGATACATCAAGCCATAGTAGAAGATCCACTTTCTCTGACATCACAATTTATTTCTCTTCTGAAAAGTAATAACAGACCACATTAGAGTTAAACCTCAAAAGCGTTAAGAGAGGAGGCATTTTAACCTGCATTAGCTGTGTCTTTTAGCTAGCGATAAAGCTTTTGCATCAATTGAGATGAAGAGTCAGACACTTTAACGAGGCATAATATTGTGGCTACAATAAATAGAAACTTATAATGAACAGCATCTTCACTTTTTGATGGAGTGCCAGACATGATACAATTATAGTGTAAAGTGAGTGTCTTGCCATCGGGAATCTTAAACACGGCCCTGTCAGCTCACAATCTCTGGGACTCTTCAGCAATTTTTTCTCAGTCTTTTTCACCTTGGCTAGCAGCCAATCTCCCCCCCCCCCTTTAAATAGCTTGATGCTTGAGGGCATGATCCAAAGCCCATTGATGTTAGTGCAAAGCTGCTCATTGATTTCATTGGTATGGGAATGTCTTGCCAAAGCTTTTAGAAGGGTTGATGACTTATTCCAGAGATGATCATCTATAATTTAGGCATGGCAGCAATAGGAATGTCAAACCTTTCTTACTGAGATTGTCAGATCAGGAGTCTTAAGGTCATTTCTGCCTATTTCTGTGTAAATTTTCAAATATATGCACTTTCCCCCCATATTTTCCATTGCTGTGATGCATGGGTCCTCGTGTGTGTGTGTGTGTGTGTGTGTGTTTTCCTGGGTGGGACAGGAAAACTGCATAGTGTTTGTAATTTGTACAGTCCATACAGAGTGGCAGAAAATCCTAGGAATTTGATAGCGCTAATGCAGAAAACTGTTTTAGCCAAACTTCACACATCTGGCATCATCAATTTCAAGTACACTTGCCTGGAAATTAGGGATATAGCAAAAGTAAGATGAGCAGGGAAACAAGTACAAACAGAAAGCAGCCATCTCAACAATGTCATATTGAATCTAACCCTAACCCTGACCCTTAGTGTCTTACCATAACATTAGCAAGTTCAGATTAATTTTCTTCACTGTCCAAGTGGTAGAGGAGCACGGTAGCTGTGAGTCTTTTGTGAATTTCTTTGGTAGGCACCACTCATGTAACTCTTCATATTGTTCTCAGCCACTCTTTTTTACCTCAGCATAATATAGTTTTTGCATGGTTTGAGTTTTGAATAGATAGGTAGGAAAAATTTGTTCCATTTTGTAAACAACTTAAACATTCCCTGTTTGCATTCCTGAATATGAAAGGAAATGCATTTTTTAAAGAAAAGTTTGCAGTTCTCCATACTTGCATTTACATTTGCAAAATGTATACTTGAAAAATGCAGGAATTTCTCAGAAAGTACATTTTTGAGAAATGTACAACTTGTTAAAATACTCAATTTTAAACTAGCCATTCTTTAGTCTGTGGGGAAGATCAGTATACATCTAGTCCACCCATCCCTAGTTTTGAACTGAAGGCATTTTATTTTGGAACTGAATTTTCTTTCCTCCCTGGAACTACACATTTTGTAAAAACAAACCAAAAATTGATGTACTGGTCCATGAGAGAAGAAATCTAACTCTTTAAACATCTCCAAAACATTGGCTGTTTTTTAATGGCTATGAGATCTGCAGTTGAGATAGACCATTCTCAAAGTTTCTTTTCTTTTCTTTTCTTTTCTTTTCTTTTCTTTTCTTTTCTTTTTTCCTTGGCAGAGTGGGAGAAAACATACTTTAAATAAATAAATAAATAAATAAATAAATAAATAAATAGCAAGTAACACTGACATTTTCAGCCTGAATGAATAGTCTGTGTAGGAATGGAAGAAGGCTTTTGAGCAGAGACTTTGCACTGAACATTCATATCCATTCAACCACTAGGTAATATTCACCATTTGACTTCCATTGATTTTATTACCTGGTACACCACCCGCAATCGATCTCTGGCATTGCTGACACAAGGACTGCGATTCTCTGCGCCTCTGCTTTACGCTGTCTCAGGAACCAGTGAGGTTTGGTAAATGCAGAAGGCATACTTGTTACAGCTGCAATTTATGTTAAAAACGGAACTCTGCTATTGCTTAATCTTTCCAAAAGGGAGCTGAGGTGGAGTACTTATTTTGCATGCAGACTTCCCAGGTTCTGTTCCTGGAGTCTTTAGAAAAACTGCAGGAAACCCTGGAGAACTACTAAGTTCACATAGTGAGTTTGACTCAGTAAACAGCTTCCTATATCCTCATACTGCTTGGTGTAATGGGACACTGCAATAGCCACCCCAGACTCATTTATTCAGACTGCAAATCTCCATTTTAGGATTGGGACTATATAAACTGCATATCTCATGACCACATTATTGGAGTTGTTTCTTCCTCTGGGAAGAATTAATTGCAGAATCTACTTTGTTTTTCTCTAGAACCATCAGATCCACCTAGTGGCACCTGATGCGAAAGTCCTGTGCAGCGTTAAAGGATTTTGAAGCTGGAAAAGTGGTTTTGAGTACCAGGAAGACTAAACAGAGGTCATTCTTGTTGCAGACAAAAATCCTCTTCTGGTCATCCCAAGCTGTCTTCTTTTCAGTGGTATAATTTGTGGTAGGGGAGTGTTATTGTGTTACTGTTCTTACTAAACAGTTTGTTGTTTGTTTGTTTGTTTCCTTCAGGTAGGTGGAAGCTCTCTGAGAATCTATTGTCAGAAATCCTTGCTGATCCAATGCAAATCATCCAAAGATCTCCTGGTAGATTCATTTCTACCTTCTGCCCACTCTGCACAATTTCATGGGCTTTCCCTGGCCCATAATTAAATTAACCATGGCATTCCATTTTACTGCACCTGTACTGCTCTACAGCATCATCACTGTGAATGAAACTCAATTTGTTTTAATATTCTATTTTAGATGTGATTTTACTTGTGATTTTCTTATTTGTATGGAAACTCCTAAGGAATTGCTGCTGCTTAATGCCAGGTCGGTCCAAAATAAGGCAACACTCATCCATGATTTGATCATAGATGAGAGGGCCGACCTGGCTTGCATCACAGAGACCTGGGAGGGTGAGGGGGGGATGTTTCCCTCTCACAATTGTCCCCGCACGGGTACCTGGTCCAGCACTGACCACGCCTGGAGGGGAGGGGGGTCACTCTGGTTTATCGAGCTTCTATTTCCCTTGTGGGGCTTTCTGTCCTCTCGAGGCCGGGGCTGGAGTGCCTCCACTTGGTGTTGGGTGACCGAGACAGACTGGGGATTCTGCTGGTGTACCGTGCACCCTTCTGCCCAACAGACTCCCTGCCTGAGCTGATGGAGATCGTCTCGGACCTGGTGTTGAAGACTCTCAGGATGTTGGTCCTGGGGGACCACAATCTCTATGCCGAGATGGTTCTAACCGGGGCGGCTCAGGACTTCATGGCCTCCATGGTGGCCATGGGGCTGTCTCAACACGTCATTGGCCCGACCCATGAACGTGGGCACACTCTGGACCTGGTTTTCTCAACGGAGCAGGAAGAGGGTGATCTGAGGGTGAGGAATTTGGGCTTGACGCCCTTGTCATGGTCAGATCACTTCCTCATAAGGTTTGAGCTCGAGAGCGGCCTTTCCCTCTGCAAGGGTGTGGACCCGATTGTATTGGTCCGCCCCTGGAGCCAGATGGATCCTGATGGATTCCTGGAAGCTCTGGGGGATTTTCCTGTTGACAAGGCTGGTGATCCTGTCGATGCCCTGGTTGAACTGTGGAATGAGGAGATGACCAGGGTTATTGACACGATCACTCCCAAGCGTCCTCTCCCACCTGACAGAGCCCGTTCATCTCCTTGGTATACACCTGAATTACGGGCGATGAAGCAGGTTGGGAGACGTCTAGAGCGTAGGTGGAGGAGATTACAGGGTGAATCTGACCGAACACACTTAAGAGCCCATTATTGGACCTATGCTGTAGCAGTGAGGATGGCGAAGAAGAAATTCTTCTCTGTTTCCACTGCCTCCTCACAATGCCTTCTGGCGGAGCTTTTTCGGGTGGTGCAGGGGCTGATACATCCGGGCCTGAAGAAAGATCTTGTGCCACCCTTGAAGGCCCGCTGTGATGACTTTGCCAAGCATTTCAGGGAGAAAATCACTCAGATTCACCACATGCTTGACTCTGCTATTGAACCAGATTCTACTGGGGAGATGCCATCAACGCCATCGAGTCCACAATTAATGGAGGAATTTCAGTTGTTGCAGCCTGATGATGTGGACAAGGTGCTTGGACAAGTACGCCCTACCACTTGCTTACTAGATCCATGCCCATCTTGGCTACTTAAGAAAGCCAAGGATGGGATTGGGACCAGGATCCTGGAGGTGGTCAACGCCTCTTTAAGAGACAGCCGGGTACCTGCCCCTTTAAAGGAGGCAGTAGTCTGGCCAGTCCTAAAGAAGGCATCCCTGGTTCCAGAGGTGGCCTCCAATTATAGACTGGTGGCCAACATCCCGTTTCTGGGCAAGGTGCTAGAGCGGGTGGTGGCAGGACAACTCCAAGCACTCTTGGATGAAACTGATTATCTGCACCCATTTCAGTCCGGCTTCAGACCTGGGTATGGCACTGAATCTGCCTTGGTCGCCCTGTACGATGACCTGTGCAGGGAGAGAGACAGGGGGAGTGCGTCCCTGTTAGTTCTCCTGGACCTCTCAGCGGCTTTCGATACCATCGACCATGGTATCCTTCTGAATAGGCTAGCGGGATTGGGAGTTGGAGGCACCGCGTGGTGGTGGTTCTGCTCCTATCTCAACAGCCAATTTCAGAAGGTGGTGCTGGGGGACTATGGCTCTGAGCCATGGCAGTTATGCCATGGAGTTCTGCAGGGGTCCATTTTGTCCCCCTTGCTATTCAACATCTACATGAAACCGCTGGGAGAGGTCATCAGGAGGTGTGGGCTACGCTGATGATACCCAGCTCTATCTCTCATTTTCCACCACTCCAGGTGAGGCAGTGGCTGTACTGAACTGGTGCCTGGCCGAGGTAATGGGCTGGATGAGGGCCAATAAACTGAAGCTCAATCCAGACAAGACGGAGGTCCTGTTGGTGGGTGGTTTGGGCCTTGGGATGGGGGACTTGGGCCTTGTCCTAAATGGGGTTGCACTCCCTCTGAGGGACAGGGTTTGCAGCTTGGGAGTGCTTCTCGACCCTGAGCTGTCTCTAGAAGCTCAGGTGACGGCGGTGGTGAGGAGCGCCTTCCTTCAGCTTCGGCTGGTACATCAGCTGCATCCCTTCCTGGAGAACGACTGCCTGGCGACAGTGACACACATGCTGGTAACTTCCCGATTAGGTTTCTGTAACGTGCTCTACGTGGGACTACCCTTGAAGATGGTCCGGATACTTCAATTGGTGCAGAACAGAGCTGCCAGGTTGCTGACGGGGACTGGGCGTTGTTCTCATATAACCCCAGTTCTCTGTCAGCTCCACTGGCTCCCAATTGAAGTCGGGGCCCAATTCAAGGTGTTGGTTATGACCTAAATGGCTTGGGACCTGGATATCTAAAGGAACGCTTGCGCCCATGTATGCCTTCCCGCCCCTTGAGATCAGCAATGGATGCCCTTCTCTGGGAACCCTCTGTGAATGATATTAGGAGGGTGAGTATCCGGAGGAGGGCTTTCTCTGCGGTGGCGCCCCATATATGGAATGCGCTCCTCAGAGAGGTCCGCCTGGCACCGTCATTATTTGTTTTTCAGTGCCAGGCTAAGACCTTTTTATTTAAAGCTTATTTTAATTGCTAAATTATTGTATTTATTAGGATTTTAAATTAGCCGAGAATGCACCGGGGGTTTTAAATATTTTTTTCTTTTAAATTGTTATATTGTTATTGTTTATGTATTTTTTTTGTATTTTTTGTGAGCTGCCCCGAGGCTTTGTTGCGATGGGGGCAGCATAGAAATGTTTTAAATAAATAAATAAATAAATAAAGGAGTTTTAAATAGTAGTATGGCAGTAGTACAAAAATAAATATGTGCATATGGGGATATTATTGACAACAGCTGGAAGGGGTGAGGCCTTGGTGCTTCAATCTTGGAGCATCTGTACTGTTGCATTTTGAATACAACATTTTGAATTTCCCTTTATTTGTGAAAGAAGGGAAGGGAAGGGAAGGGAAGGGAAGGGAAGGGAAGGGAAGGGAAGGGAGGCCTCATCTAAATTGAAGCCTGCCAATGGCAATGTTTCAAAAGTACTTTATAGTAAAAGAATTAAAATCCTCTGTTCAATAAATTAAATGCACTTTTAAATTGATCACAAGAGATCTTAAAAATCATGAGGCACTTCAAGGTTTTAAGGAGGCACTGGAAATCCACAGCATCCTGGAATGTTGATTTCAGTCAATACAGGAAGGGACTGATGAACACAAGCATCCTTAGAAGACCCAGTGCCAGCTGACTATGGAAAAAGTCTGAATCTCCTTCAGTATCATAGAACTTAACAGAGTTTTTATATGGCTATAGCATTTGTTGATTTTTACACTGGATAA
The DNA here is from genome assembly GCF_004798865.1 of Varanus komodoensis. NCBI lineage: Eukaryota > Metazoa > Chordata > Lepidosauria > Squamata > Varanidae > Varanus > Varanus komodoensis. The sequence goes on along the minus strand of NW_025336481.1, from coordinate 37,288,907 downwards.
TGACATCGTAATTATTGGAATGCACAGATTAGAAACATTGGTGTCTTCAACAATTGAATCTTTAGAAAGGGTACCACAAAGAATATTACAGGATCTTTTGTGGTTAACAGATTAGAAAAAATGGATAAAGTATGGCTTAAAACCATAATAATTTCCATATGCTTTAACTTGGAAGCATAACACATTGGTATGTGAACCATGAGTAGCATTCTTTTGTAATTTTCCACAATTGGGTAACTGGCAAGGATAATTTTTTTAAGTCAACAAATCTGTATTTATAGTATTTGGCAAACTAGCTGTAATTCACTTCAGGCTAATGTATCTGATTTCTTATGGTATGTTTCACCAGTTCATCTGATAGCTCTGTTGCATAGGACTGGCCAAATCTAATTTCCATTTCTGAGGCTATGTGGTCAAGTGGAATTATGTACTTGTCATTTTCCTTCTATGAATATGGATTTATGTAGAGCTGGAGTTGACTACAGTAATCCATTTGGTAGACTCAGTTACCAATGTGTCACCAACATAAATTTGTCCACCTTGCACAAGACTGGCTTTCATTTCTTGAATGCAAGAGTTCAAGAGAACTTGCAAATAGTATATTTTCTAATACAACATGTAGTTAAATATCATATAATGTGAGAGCATAAGCAACTTAGGCACTTACTAAGCAGACAGCTCCAGCCACTGTAGCTCTTGGCAATGCTGCATTTTTTTTTCACTTGAAATGATATACCTTCACACTTTTACCTCCATGTCTAATTTAAGTTTCTGTACAATTAATTCCTTCTTTTCTTTGATTCTTAATATCATAGTTAGGCAATGTATGGTCCTCTGGATGTATTACCTACAGCTCCCATCAGGTAACAGCAGCAGTGGAAATTCAGAGTGACTTGAGGCAATTTTGAAGCAACTAAACTGAGTCACTAATGAGGGGTATGATACGATCTGTGGAAGTGATTCCAATGATAAAACATACCTGGAACAGCTTTCCTCAAGCTTGCATCTACCAGATGCTTTGGATGTCAGTTCCCATTAGCCCCAGCTGGTATGGCCAAGGGTTAGGATTGCTGGGAGTTGCAGGCCGCAGTGGCAGCAGCAAGCATGGTTGCCTGCACTCCCCAGTCCCGAAGGTGCTGTGGGGGCAGCAGCAAAAGAAGCAGAGCTTTGCCATTGAAATTCAGTGGAAAGCTGCCACGGTGGTGGCCTGGAAGAGGCAAATGTGGTTTTAAAGAAGGTGTGCCCTTGATTCGAAAGCTGAATTTCTGGGCTGCCATGCTGGCCTCTGTACTCTTTTGCTTCTCCTGCTGCCAACATATGAAGTGGCCTTCTCCTTGAGATGCAGGAAAATCATCCGTCCATGTGAAGAGCTGAATCCAAACGGTAATGCTCCTTTCTTTTCTCCCTTTCATAAAGCTTCTGACTCCATCCCAAGGGTGGCTCTTGCTGCTTGAGGATTAGATGGCAGGAATGCCCGATTCTTCTGAGCTGGTCCACTCGCTTCACCTGTTGTCTCCTGACTGCCTGAAGGAACGCTTCCCTTGCCTCCCCTCCCAGCTCTCCGTCCTTTTCCAAGCTGGGCTGGTTCTCATGCTCTGCCTGAAAATCTCCACTAGGTAACCCTGAGCCTGAAAACCCCCTTCCACCCATCCATTTCCCCTCGGAATCCAACAAATCTATCTGAGCAGACTATAATGTGCGAAAGCTGGGCCCCCTCCCAGCAGATGGGTTGGATGCCACTTTCTTCCACACTGTTGTGTGCATAAGGAATTCTCTTCATGGAAGATTCCAGAAGGTCTCAGTCAGCCCATGACATACTATTTTAATCATAAGCCCAGCCCAGATTGCATGCTGAAGCTGTATGAGGGGAATAGATAATGTCAGCTCCTTCTAAATCAAATGAACGCCCATTTAACAAACAAATAAAAAACAGGGAAAAGCAAGCAGTCTTCCATCCCCAAATTCTCAACCATTAAAAATGACAGAAGAGTCCCCAAACCGAGATTTTCAAGCCCTGTAGTTGTGGCCTTACCGTGATAACCTAAATCATCTGTACAAGCTGGTTCAAATAAACCAGTGAATGTGATAAAGGGGTGTGCTTGTATTACAAAGCCCAGAAGGCTGAAGCTCTTCAGCTCTCACAAACTGAATAGATTAAAAGTATTTTAATGGGGCTGGCACAGCTTTCCACAGCAAAAGTGGGACTGCAAGCAGAAAAGACCCCTTTAGGAATATTATACAATAGGTCACTTGGACAAATTAGAAGGTGATAATCTGGTTTGTTCTGATCATTCGATATTTTGAAAACAGTTAGGGAAACAATGTAAAAGCAGCTGAAAAGCAAATAAGTCTCCCTAGAAAAAAAGGAAAAATCAAAAGTTTCCTTTTCAAAGAAAGGATGAAAAATAAATTACCTGCAACCTCTCCACCCAAAGAGTTGTAATCTATATCTGTACAGATCTGCAATTGTTTTCATCTAGGGCTACAGCTGAAAGATTTGATAATGTTCAAATCAGCACCTTTGTCAAATTAGTGATTTGCTCAGTATTACATTAAGCAGAAGTGCTGGATTACAACTCCCTCCGTCCGCAGGCAGTGTGGCCAGTGACTGTGTTCAACATATCTGGCAGGAATCGGCTGGGGGTAGGCAGCCCTTGACTTTCCACACAGAACTCTGTGTATGCTTCAGGGAACCCTGGCCACAGTTCTTCCATGATGACATAACATGGATCAGTCGGAAGTGAAGTGCATGGAATCACGCAGCCCAGGTGAATGGATTGATATCAGGAGTGTTTCATATGCCCAAGTTCCACGAATATGTGAGAATCGTAGAGTAGGCTTTGTCTGCTGTGGAACCTCTGCTGTTGATACCCGCCTGTAGCATACAAGTCCATCAGTATGAATGGGGTTTTGCATAGGAATAGCTCTGTACTGGGAAGATTTGGGGGAAACATGAGGATAAAAAGTGTTAGAGGATCACTTGCATCCTCTGCAAATTAAATATCACATCTCAAGTGTGTGTATTCTTCTCTCTTCTACTCACTGGAAAGCGTGGCCCAAAAAGGTCCCACGTATGGGCACGCTCAAAATCCTGGATGTGCCCTGGAGAACCTGAATTCAGATCACCAAATCCCTCTGAGGAAGTAACCTTTTATATGAACATCTCTCCTTTATTCTGTTATGCCAGGGCCAGCCTACCTTACAAGGTGGTCAAAGGAGAAGATACATAAAGTATTTGGTATGTTAGAAATGTCACAGAAATGTTGTTTGATGTCCTGAAGCACATATACACACACCTACATGTACAGATTTATTTATTTATTTGTGTATTACATTCCTAGTCTGCCCGATAATTAATGTTGCTCAGGTAGATTGCAAACAGTTAAAAAGCCAAAGTGCCATAGAACAGCGAAAATATAAAATATAAAATAAAATGCTATATATATTTCATCTAGAAGAATGAAATACCATATAAACCAAAACAAATACAGCCAGAAAAACTACAACTAGGTCTCTAAGATGCTCGGGAGAAAAGAAGCCACTTTACCTAGTGTCAAAAAGATAACAAGGTTAAGTAGGATGCCACCACTAAGGAGGCCCGCCCACTTCCCGGCTTTGCTTCTGAGATCCTTAATCGCTACAGGGGACCAATAATCTCAGCAATGCACTGATCAATTCAACAGCGGCCAGATCACTGATGGAGGGAGAGAGTAGAGTTTCTCCTGCCTTCCAGCAACCCCAACCAGGATGTCTGGCTCATTGCTACAATCAGTGGCTTCCATGGCTTTGCATTATTCTCATGGAGATGATAATCACATCTTATTCATTTGCCACCAGCCGGCATGACACTGATTTCTAGTTTTCTTTGCAAATATGTCACCCTTTTCATGATGCAGTCTCCTGGCAATAGAAAACTGTAAAGAGAAAATGGTTACGTTTTCAATTTCACTTCCAAGTAATCACACGTCTAACCATGAACAGTTCTTTATTCCCAGGGTGTCCTGGCCAACAGTTTTGTAAATTGATTTCAGGACTAAGGATAAAAGCAAGACAGCAAACATGTTATTTATTGTTTGGAAGATTTCTTTTGTCACTTCTGTGTCTCTTTTCCATCCACTCCACCCTGCAATAGGTTCTGACAGACTAGCTAGCAACAAAATAGGACTTATTTTTTGAGGTGCCCCCCTTTCACCTTACACACGGAAGAAATGGCCAGAGCTGATGATGACCTTAGTTGGATTGGCAGAGTTGTCAAATTCTGCTGCCCTTAGATATATTTCTTGGCCCTTGGAAATCAGTATTATTTGTGAAACAGCTTCTAACACTTTTTATTTCTGCTTTGCTGTGCATATTTATTCTGTAAAGTGTTGGTCCATTGCCATCCATATCAGCTACATCTTGCTAAACATTAAGCACAAAAGCAACTATTAAGTAGCACACCTTCTTTTTCGCAAATGCCTTCAGAGAAGTAATTGTTAAATGTATATGTTGGGGCTAAAGAGAGTTTAATGGTTAATACATTAAACATCAGTTGTGCACATTAATCAGGATTCGTGGGAAATGTGTATGCAATTTGTTCATGAAGATAGAGTTGCACACAGTTTCGGGCCATGCTGCATAATCTCTAAGAGGCCCAGGGAAATGTGCATTTTGTGACTTTATCTTGTACCTTTCTCTGGGCAATAGAATTAGTCTCTAAGAAATACCAGCAAGTGTGCATATGTCTGCATATTGTGATCATAATTTTGCAGTTTGCCCATGGAATAAACATGATTTCCAAGGAACCTCAGAGAATATATAGAAATCAGCCACCCAAGAAAGGAATTTGTTTATTCAGCATACTTTGCAGGTGATGTGCCTCGTTAATGTTCATAAATAACTGCAAAGCATGAGATTAACTTGAAGGATTAATGCCACACACTGGGGCCATCTAGGAATCAGTCTGACCAAAAACAGAAAAACTGAAAATCGAGTTGATTTTCAGGGTTATAGAAGAGCGCTCGCCAAGTCTAATGGTTTCCTTTTGCCCTCAGTTTATGGCCTGGACTCCACATGAGGCATAAATGAGATGTTAAACTGCAGAAGTGATAGAATGGCTTGCGCCTTTACCAACTGTAAGGGGTAATCATAGTATTGATTACTCACCTGTTTGAAAACCACTAATTTACAAATTTATAACACAATCCAATAAGGCTGCCAGTAACCCTCTATACTCAGAGAATTATGGGTCTCCTCTGGAGGACAGAAGGTACATGGAGTAAAGGTCATCTCCACATTTCTTCTACCCTGCAAAACACTTCGATGGCTGATTTCAGCTTTCTGAGTGTTTTGCTCCAGAGTGGGAACAGAGGTGGCTGCTGTGCTGTTGGCATAATATGCCAGATTTCTCCCTTCTGTGCCCACCTCACTGCCCCCAAAACTCATTCCCAAGGTTGCTATTGTTATCCTGGAGCCACCAATAGCTGCAAGGGCAGGAGTGCAAACTGAATTCAGAGTGCTACCTTTGACTGTAGAACAAGTTCCAAGGATGGAATGGGGAATAAACCACAGCCCTCTAGGTTCTGGTAAAGGATTGCACCTTTAGCAAGTAAATATGAATGGAAAGGTTTTAGTTTGCACACTCATGCATGTGTGGGGAGGCAGTGGGGTAGTGGTGGCTGCTTTAAGGATAGCCTATGGCTGCTTTAAGGATTATTTCATAGGTGGTCCGAAGTGTGTTGTCTGCAAGGACTAGAAAGACATTCCTCCTGATGTTGCCGAGACCTGCTTCTAACTTGATGCATGAAGTGGAGTAGGATAAGTCCCTGATGTGCCGAAGATACCACAACCGCCTTTGATCCTTTGTGGGGCAACGTGGCTACTTTAGGAATTTCAGTACATCTCATTCATAATAGTCGCTAACTTCAGTGGTCTTTAAAGCGAGGCCCTGTAAATGGGGGGTTGTTGCTACTTTGTGCAATACTTGCATATGAGAGATAAACAAGAAACTGTACTGTAATTTTAGGCTCTGGGTCTATAAAGATTAATGTTTATGACACTGAGAAATGGTGAAAGCCTCCAGGGACATTTCAGATATAAGAAAGTGCAGTGAGCTTGTCCATGTAACTGATCACGCCTCGCCTTAGCAGCTTATTCAGAAATCAATGCTGCACAAATACAGCCATGTGCAAAAACTTTGCAGGTGGGTGTTGGGTTTCCGTGAGAACACAGAAGTTCAAAATCACACATGCTCAAAATTATAAACGTGTTGTTATTTATTCTGCTGAAATCCAGCTGCAAAGTGCAAAAAGCCCCATGCTTTGTTATTGTTGTTTTTTAAATGACTGAACAATAATGAGAAACTCTTTGAAAGTGTCACATAAATGGCTTCTTTAGATGCGAATTTGCACACAGGGGGATGGACAGAAAAATGGGCTGAAACCAAAGAAGAGTGAAGACTAACTTGGCAGCTCCATCTGTCTGATTCAGAATGGATCAAGATCAGCCATTAGCAATCAGCTATTAGCAGTCTGTGAATACAGTTTCCAAATAGGCCTCAGTCTAGTTCAATTTCTGCCATTGACCTGAACCTCTAAGCTTCTACCGGCAATCACAGTTTCCAGATGATAGCTTGCCTTGCTTTTCATTACATGGCAGGGCTGGTCAAGGATGTTTATACATGACATTTTTTAGAAAATGATAAATTCTGGATAGTGTACATGGCTTTTCTTTCAGCAATCTACTGTCCCAGGATAGGGCTCAGGACGTAAGGTTAGGGTTGAACATTGTAACTTATGCCAAGCTGAGTTTTATGGCTTGGTTTCTCAGCCATTGAACTATGTTCTGGTGCTGGGTGCAGAGAGAATCAAAAGCTGGGATTTTCACCTCCAACACCAGAATTCAAAATTTCTTCATAAACAGGACAGCAGTAATTTGAGGTTAAACAATAAATTAGAATGTGGGAGAAAGAAAACTGACAGATTTTTCCATCCAGGATGAGAACATTTAATGCTTAGCTCTTAAGCATCTGAGCTTGAATCCCTATGTTATGGTTCCATGCTTTATCAGTGTTGCATTTCCAAAATCCAGTTCAGCTGCAAACTTGGAAGTCTTTATTTAAAGTTCTCATGAAAACATATTCATATTTTTGGATGCATGCTTCCTATACTTACATTTTATAAGCAATTTTGCTTTGTATACAAAATTATTGCAAAAAGTATTCCTCAAATTGTGCGTTTTAATGCTAATTTGTCCAATACAGGAATTTTCTTATCTTTCTCCCAATACATGCATTTCTTGTGCACACTGATTGATTGGAGATCACCATTTCAAAATTTGCAAATGCGTAGATTTCAAAGGATAACTGAGTTATGGTTCTCATAAAGGTTCAAAATGTGGAATTAGATAAAGTCACATTAAAATGCAAACTGAATTAATTTCTCTGTCATCCATATCATGGAGCAGCTACAGGAGTTTTATTTGTGCATAGGAGTTTATTGCTGAAGGGCCATGTTCTTTTCTACTGCAAAATCTATCAATGGAAATAGTTTTCTTTGTACAAGAGGATATTCTGCCTCCTCAGTCTTTAATCATTCATTGAGTCATTTGTTTCTAACAGGATTTGCAGGATCCAAACCCATTGTTCCTGTGACATGTCCATGCATCAGGCTCTCAACTATGCCTGTTATTTTCACTTCTACAGGTTCAAAACCCAAGTTTTAAAAGAAAGCTGCAAGGCAAAAAGTTGTTCTCCATCTCTCACTCTCACTGCAGTGAACCAGCAGTTATGAAAACATTGTTCCGATACTGTTAGAGTTACTGTCTTTCTATGCCAGAGAAAGCAATAAAAATGGGGACAATCAGAATTCTTTTGTCGTCTTATTGTTCTGAAGGGGACTGCCACCACTAAAAAATAGGTCACTCTCGGTATTTATTATGAATATGTGAGAGGATCACTAAGCAGTAACTTTTTGTTAAGCTGCTGGATGATGCTTTGTTGGTTATGGGTTTGTTGTTGTTGTTGTTAGCCCTGAAGTTGTGTCCGACCCATCGCGACCCCATGGACAACATTCCTCCAGGCCTTCCTGTCCTCCACCATCCACCGGAGTCCACCTAAGCTCACACCAACTGCTTCAGTGACCCCATCCAGCCACATCATCCTCTGCCATCCCCTTCTTCTTTTGCCATCTATTGTTCCCAGCAACAGGGTCTTCTACAGGGAGTCCTTCCTTCTCATTAGGTGGCCAAAGTATTTTAGTTTCATCTTCAGGATCTGGCCTTCTAAAGAGCAGTCAGGGTTGATCTCCTCTAGGACTGACCGGTTTGATCACCCTGTGGTCCAAGGGACTTGCAGGAGTTTCCTCCAGCACCACAATTCAAAGGCCTCGATCCTTCAGCGCTCAGGCTTCCTTATGGTCCAGCTTTCACAGCCATACATTGCAACTGGGAAAACCATAGCCTTGACTATATGCACTTTTGTTGGCAGGGTGATGTCTCTGCTTTTTAGTATGCTGTCTAGATTTGCCATAGCTTTTCTCCCAAGAAGCAAGGGTCTTTTAATTTCTTGGCTGCAGTCCCCATCTGCAGTGATCTTGGAGCCCAGGAAAATAAAATCTGTCACTACCTCCATTTCTTCCCCATCTATTTGATAGGAAGTGAAAGGACCAGATGCCATGAACTTAGTTTTCTTAATGTTGAGTTTCAAGCCAACTTTTGCACACCCTTCCTTCACCCGCATCAAGAGGCTCTCTAGTTCTTCACTTTCTGCCATTAGAGTGGTATCATCTGCATATCTGAGGTTGTTGATATTTCTCCCGGCAATCTTAATTACAACTTGTGCTTCATCTAGCTCCGCCTTTCTCATGATGTGTTCTGCATATAAGTTAAATAGGCAGGATGACAGTATACAGCCTTGCCGAACTCCTTTCTCAATTTTGAACCAATCAGTGGTTCCATGTCCAGTTCTCACTGTTGCTTCTTGACCCACATATAGAAACATAGAAACAGAGCGAGTCAGAAGGGGTCTCCCGGACCATCTAGTCTGACCTCCAGTACCAGCCGGCTCCGCTCATGACATGCCCACCATGTGCATGTCCAGCCTAACTTTGAACACTCTCACTGATGGGGCCTCCACGACCTCTCGTGGAAGCCCATTCCACACCCTCGGGGTCCTAATTGTCAGGAAGTACGTCCTGGCATCTAAATAGAACCTTGGTTCCCTGAGCTTTGCTTCGTTGAAGCTGTCCTGCCTTCCTCTGCAGGGGAGAACAGGTCTCTACCCATATCCTCACATACCTGTATGTTGCCAACATATCCCCTCTGAGTCTCCTCTTCTCCAGGCTGAAGAGACCCAGTTCCCTCAGTCTCGCCTCATACGGCATCCCCTGCAAACCGGCCACCAACCTTGTGGCCCTACGCTGCACTGACTCTAACCTGGCTATATCCTTTCTGTAATGAGGGGCCCAAAACTGAGCACAATACGCCAGTTGTGGGTGCACCAGAGTCGTATAGAGTGGTAGTAATACCTCTCTCGATCTAGAACCCACACTTCTGGCTATGCAACCAAGGATGGCGTTCGCACTCTTGACCACCGCATCACACTGCTGACTCATGTTTAGCCTGCAGTCGACCAGCACCCCAAGGTCCCTTTCACAAGTGCTGCTCTAAAGCCACTTGTCCCCTAACCTGTACTTATGACACCTATTCCTATGCCCCAAGTGCAAGACCTTGCACTTATCCACATTGAACGCCATCCTGTTGTCTCCTGCCCACTTCCATTGTCTGTCCAGATCCTTTTGGATCTGGAGTACCTGCTCCTCAGTTGTGGCCACTGCTTCAGTTTTAGTATCGTCTGCGAATTTGATCAGCAGACTGTTCATTCCTTCTTCCATGTCATTTTTGAAAAGATTAAACAGGATTGGCCCCAGGACAGAGCCAGGGGACCCTGCTTGTCACTGGCCGCCATCCCAATGATTCCCCACTAATGGTTACCTTCTGCTTTCGGTCAGTCACCCATGCCCTAATCCACCGGACAGTGCTTTGGTGTATCCCAAAACTTCTCAGTTTCTCCACCAGGATATCATGGGGCGCTTTGTCAAAGGCCTTGCTGAAATCCAGGTAAACCACATCCACTACATCCCCTCCATCTAGCCGTCTCGAAACCTTGTCATAGAATTCCACAAGGTTTGTCTGGCAGGACCTGTTTTTATGGAAGCCGTGTTGTGTGGCTGTCAGACTCCCTTCCCTATCTAGCATCGCTAGAACTCTCTCAATTATGAGCCTTTCCATTGTTTTTCCTACAATGGATATAAGGTTAACATGTCCCTTCTACTACCCTTTTTGAAAATTGGGACCATTGATGCCACCCTCCAGTCCTCTGGAACTTCACCTGTTCTCCAAGAAGCCTCAAAAATGGAGGTCAGCGGGTTTCTCAATATAGGTTTCTCAAGAGACAAATAAGATGGTCTGGTACTCCCATCTCTTTAAGAACTTGCCACGATTTGTTGTCATCCACACAATCAATGGTTTTAGCATAGTCAATGAAGCAGAAGTAGATGTTTTTCTGGAACTCCCTAGCTTTCTTTATGATCCAGCGTATGTTGGCAATTTGATCTCTAGTTCCTCTCTCTCTTCGAAATCCTGCCTGTACTTCTGGTAGTTCCCGGTCCTCATACTGCTGGAGCCTAGCTTGTAGGATTTTGAGCATGACTTTGCTAGCATGTGAAATGAGTGCAGTGGTGCAGTGGTTTGGCATTGCCCTTCTATGGAATCAGAATGTAAACTGACCTTTTCCAATCCTGTGGCCACTGATGAGTTTTCCAGGTTTGCTGGCATATTGAGTGTAGCACTTTTACTGCATCGTCTTTTAAGATCTTGAATAGCTCAGCTGGAATACCGTCTCCTCTGCTAGCTTTGTTGTTGCTCGGACTTCCTAAGGCCCATTTGACTACACATTCCAGGATGTCTGGCTCAAGGACAGTGACCACTCCATCGTGGTTATCTGGGACATTAAGCTCTTTCTTGGATAGTTCTTCTTGCCATCTCTTCTTAATCTCTTCTGCCTATGTTAGGTTCCTGCCATTTTGGTCCTTTATCATGTCCATCTTTGCATGGAATGATCTCTTCATATCTCCAATTTTCTTGAAGAGATCTCTGGTCCTCCCTATTCTATTGTTTTCTTCTATTTCTTTGCACTGTTCATTTAAGAAGACATTCCTATCTCTTCTAGTTATTCTTTGGAATTCTGCATTCAATTGGGTGTACTTGTATCTTTCCCTTTCTCCCATGCCTTTCACTTTCCTCAGCTATTTGTAGAGCTTCTTCAGACAGCCATTTTGCTTTCTTGCATTTCTTTTTTTTGGGATGGTTTTAGTTGCTACCTCTTGTACAATGTTGCAAACCTCCATCCATAGTTCTTCAGGCACTCTGTCTATCAGATCTAATTCCTTAAATCTGTTTGTCACCTCTACTGTATATTCATCAGGAATATGATTTAAGTCATACCTGAGCGGCCTAGTGCTTTTCCCTGCTTTCTTCAATTTAAGCCTAAATTTTGCAACAAGAAGCTCATGATCTGAGCCACAGTCAGCTCCTGGTCTAGTTTTTACTGATTGTATAGAGCTTCTCCATCTTTGGCTGCAGAGCACATAGTCAATCTGATTTCTGTGTTGACCGTCTGGTGATGTCCATGTGTAGAGTCGTCTTTTGGGTTGTTGGAAAAGAGTGTTTGCTATGACCATCGAATTCTCTTGACAAAATTCTACCATCCTGTGCCCTGCTTCATTTTGTACTCCAAGGCCAAACCTGCCTCTTATTCCGGTTATCTTTTGGCTTCCTACTTTAGCATTCCAATCCCCCATGATGATAAGGACATCATTTTTGGGTGTTAATTCTAGAAGGTGTTGTAGGCCTTCATAGAACTGGTCAACTTCAGCCTCTTCAGCACCAGTGGTTGGGACATAGACTTGGACTACTGTGATGCTGAATGGTTTGCCTTGGATTCGAACTGAGATCATTCTGTCATTTTGGAGGTTGTATCCCAATATTGCTTTTCCTACTCTTTTATTGACTATGAAGGCTACTCCATTTCTTCTGAGGGATTCTTGCCCGCAGTAGTATACCTGATGGTCATCTGAATTAAATTCACCCATTCCTGTCCATTTCAGTTCACTGATTCCTAAGATGTCGATGTTCAGTCTTGTCATCTCTTGTTTGACCACATCCAGCTTGCCTTGATTCATGGATCTTACATTCCAGGTTCCTATGGAGTATAGATCTTTGCTTTCCTTTCACCACCAGATACATCTGCAACTGAGTGTCCTTTCGGCTTTGACCCAGTTGCCTCATTCTTTCTGATGCTACTAGTACTAGCCCTCTGCTCTTCCCCAGTAGCATATTGGACACCTTCCGAGCTGAGGGGCTCATCTTCCGGCATCATATCTTTTTGCCTTTTGGTACTGTCCATGGGGTTTTCATGGCAAAGATACTGGAGTGGGTTGCCATTTCCTTCTCCAGTGGATCACATTTTGTCAGAGCTCTCTGCTGTGACCTGTCCATCTTGGGTGGCCCTGCACGGCATAGCTCATAGCTTCATTGAGCTACGCAAGCCCCTTCACCACAACAAGGCAGTGATCCATGAAGGAGTGGGAATGGGTTAAAGATAGTCAATTCATTCCAGCCCAATGATCTGGACACATAAAAAGTTATTTCCTTCATGAAACTCTGGAACTGGTTTAGTTTTATTATAATTTTACTTTCTTTAGTCTTTGTTTGTCCTGGAAATTTGGTCTGCTTTAATCAGATATCTTCATTGTGAGAATAAATCAGTTAGCCCTCTTCTGAGCAGCACGTTTTGCTCGATGCTTTATGATCTCTTTGCTTAAAATATGGCGGAACAAGACAATGCTTGTATTTCCTGTTCAGTGAAGTGACCACTGAACATTATAATTGAAAGATCCTGCAAATTAGGAACCTAATTGCAACCAAGCTCTGCATGAATACCACTATAAAGCCATGGACCTTTCAGCCGAAAGGCATAGCTCATACTCAGAACAATCCCTTTTGTCAGTGAATGAGCATATTGTTCAGTCCTTGGGAAGCTGACAGAAATGCTTGTTGCTGACTTTCCTGCGCAGTGAAAAAAAATGGCTAAGTATATCTGTATATCCTGCACATGTTTCTTTTGAACAACACTGAAAAACAAAATTAATACGATGCACATTTAATCTTTCTCAAGCCACAATGCTTAGAGTGCCTTCCAGTTTCAACAGTGTTTGCACCTATCTGCCTATTATATATCATGCTGTTGCAATCCATTAAGAGTGCTTCATCTGGGAAGGGGCAAATTTCAATCCAGTGTTAAAGACTTTGAAGACAACATTTACATGATCCTGGTACATGCAATTTAGCTCAGGCTTCCGTTTGAAGAAACCACAGCTCTAGGTTGGCCGAATTTTGATTTTGGCAAATACTTGTCTGGCCAGTTTTGGCCTACTGAATTTTCAGCTGGTTTAGAGCAGTGAAGAACCAGCTTAGGTAAGGGAATCTGACTGCCTGACATTCTAAAATTGTCTTTTGCTCCCTAAGGGGGTGCTAAACTAATGAGCACCACCTTAGATGACGTTGCTAGACAGATAGTCATTCATGTTCAGGCAGTGCTATCCAAAGAATGTTGAGCATAGGTTCAAGGGCTTCTGCAAGGCTTGTGGAAGCTTTTCTTGTGAAGGGGTGATGTTCAGGATTGCCACTGAATTCCTTCTAAAGCAGAATTCTGATTGAAATCGACAGATTCTTGTGTGGGCAAAAATTCTCCAGAATTTCAACAAAAGCAGAGTATTAGTGGGACCTGAGATATTGATCCAAGGAAAGTCCATGTGTTTTTACATATATTCCTTTGATGTTAAAGACTTTTTCATTCTTATAATCTTCCCATAATTAAAAGATATAAATGGGAATGCCAAGTTAACTTTCTTGCCATGCTTCTATGCACAAATATTTTACTTTCCTGTGCATCCTAAAGCTGAGTTCATTGTTTTGTCTTCACAGCTGTGTAACATCACCATGCAAAAATGTAGTTTTAGGGACTGGAATGAAAGTTCTTGATGCAAAGGATTCTGCGACTAATGCTGCATATCTGATGAGACTTTGCAGTTGTGGCCCCTGATGCTATATGGCAAACCTTGTTTGAAACAAGGAGTTTTAAAAGACGTTTGTGATAAAGCTTTTTCCAGGTGGACAACTGTCACTGAAAGACACTGTGCAGCTTTTCTGTTTTTCCTCAATGGGCCTGCCTGCCTGCCTCCTTCCCTTCCTTCCTTCCTTCCTTCCTTCCTTCCTTCCTTCCTTCCTTTGTTCCAGTAAGCAAAAAGGGCAGGTTTCTAAATGGAAACCAAAACAAGTGATAAGTGTCCAATCCTGGTTGAAAACTGGATGGGTGACTTAAATGTTGTGAACCACCCAAAGCGATTCGTTATGGACAGTACAGAAATGTAATGATGTGGTGGTGGTGGTGGAAGCCAAATCTTCTGGTTTCCTCTTAAAGTGTTGTATTTAAGGCACAGCGATTAAATTAAAATATTGTCTGAATGCACCCATGCTATTTGCTTCTTTTCATGGGCATATCTAAAGTAGCTCTTTGGATTGCAGGCCATAGTGAAAATTCCTTTACATAAAGTAAAATAAGATAATATTTGTTGTTATACAGAGCATATGTAAATATCCCCAAACACCCTGAATTTACCTTCCTTGCCAGTTCACTTTCCTAAGTAGAGTGCACATTCAAACGTATGTGTTGGTGTGATAAGTTTTAGAAAGTGCAAAACATCTCTAACCATATGAATTTTGTTATACATGCATATATGAAACTTGATGTTAGATGTTTACACCAAATGTAAATCTAAATCAACTTAAAAATAAACTCTATAATAGTTAATTCAAATTTTCCACTAGGGTACATGAAACAAAGATCTGAATTCCTCATCCTATGCATTTCTGCCTGATTACCCTTTTGATTCCAGGTATAATTTCCTTTATCAGAGAGATCAGTGTCTTAGTATGCATATATAACTAAAATTCCAGTGGGATCATTAACATCGTCAACGTATTTTTGATTGCTTTATCTCTTAGCGATCACTCTTAATATCCATTTGTATCGGACATGTGTTCACAAGTTGGGGGAAGTGTTGATTTCATGATCTACTGTTAAGAGTAGCAGTGCAGAAAAATTGTTGGCTAATGTTGGTACTTTATGTACCAAAAGTAGTATGTGGCACCAAACTCTCAAATATTGCATTACAAGGAGTTTATAGGACTGTATCTCTTTTATGGGAAGGTCAGTGACACAAAATATACCACTGTTTTGCTGAAAATCTCTCCCACTCCTTTTGCCCATTCACGTTCAATTTGATAGAAAGGAAAGTGCCTTTTGAAAGGAAATTCTGTGGTGAAGAATATTTCAGAAAAAAAATTGCACAGGTTAGCTTCTGATTTCTTGCACTTACCTTTCGTAGGAGGGGGCCAAAGATTGTTTGCAAGTGCCCAGTCCTTTATTGTATCATCTCCCTGCCAGCTTGTAGCCTCTTTGATTTCCCCCACCTAGATTGAAGCCCAGGGGGAGACATCAAGAGTTCATTCCTCCCATGGGGCCTTTTCAGGTCAGGCATCACAAGCCACCTGGGAAACTACATAGATAAGTGCAAAAAAGGGCAGAACTAAATTTGAAGATGGCAGGTAAAAGCCACAAAACCATGGACGGCTCTTTCATGGGGGAACCAAACTTGACAGAAGAAGAGCCATTCTGGTTCACACAGTGGCCAACTAGTTGCCAGTATATCTACAACCAAGACAGGTCTGGTGGGACCAGAAAGTGCCCCTGGACTACTGCTAAGTGTCCTATACTGTGAGTGCCATGTCCTCACCATGGCCCCTCTCCTCTTCTCATCATCACTCCTTCCATTGTCTCTGCTGCCACTCTTCCCCTTCCTTTCTACTGCTTGCAGAAGGCCCTATTAGCCAGTTCAATGAAAATGGACTTTAACTGCAGAGAAAGCTGGGAGAGAAGAACTGGGGTTGCCCACCAGAATAGGATGCATGTTAGTCTCACCAATATAGGGGCTTAGGGTCCCTGAAAAGCTAGATTTGGCCCTGGTTTATAAGTTCTGGGAATTAGAGTTGCACATATATCAGCTAGTATTTGCACTTCATTGTTCCTGTGGATTTGAAGACAGAGAAAATGGCTACTACTAGGAGAGCTTAAAAGTCTGCTTTATAATGCATACCTGGGAACCATATACTTAGATTGTCTGGTAAATCACATATAAATCATGTTTCCCACCTTCCTTTCCCGTGTGCCATTGCCCTGAATTCTTTACTAAATGCCTAGATGCTGAATCCCATGAAAATCCAACCAATTCCCAGCCAGCAGCTGATATAATATATACTATCAGTGCCTTTCTGTGTGTGCTTATTATTTGCAGGAAATGGGAGGGGGACATAAACCAGGTTTTCATCTTCCTGTGCCAGAAATGCATCTGTGTTTTGCTAGTGATAATAGTGCAACACTGCAGGGAAAAGAACAACTGTGTCTGTGCAGGATTCTGTCTTCATTTTGTGGATATTAGGTAGATAGTACCTAATAGCTTGTACAAGGCACAGGTCACCACTTTAGTGTGCTTCTGGATGTTTCAGGTGACAGTTTATTGATTCAGGTGAAACACTGCTGCCATTAAATTGACATTGCAAGATTACTGCACTCTGTGGCCCGAGCAGCAGCTGAAGGGTTAAGGCAAACCTTGCAGGATTGGCAGTGGGCCAAGTGATCTAACCCAGGCAGGAAGGAATAAGGTCTTGTGAAAATGATCTAAGAGGCATTTGAGGAAGAGCAAGTCATAACGGAATGACTGCAACGGATCAATAGTTGTCTTTAAAAAATAAATACAGTTTTGGACCATATTTGACGCTGAACTGAAAATGATCCTTGCACAACCATTTATTTACTTAAACCCAGTAGGAACTGCCAAGCTACATTAGAGCTAGCTATAAATGCTGGTGCCACACTATTATAATCAGGTACAGTCGGAAAAGGGCCCTTTTTCAGGGTGGGGGGGTTGTTTGGTTATTTCACGATTCTCACATCTCAGCCGTAACCCTGGCCAGCTGTGCAAAAATGATTTCCCTTCTTCTGGATGCTATTAGACGACTTTGTTCATTTCAAAGCCACTGCAGTAACTTTGTTTTCCTTTCCCCTCCCCGCTCCCTTCTCCTAACAAGAGGTCAAGTAACGTGATTTGTTCTTTATGCAATTCATATGACATTACAAAATAGGCATATTGAATTTGGCTCGGGCTTGCCTTAGAACCATCCATCTTTATTAAGGGAGAAGTCAAGGATTTGGGAAGGAGAACGCCAATTATTTGAACAATGTGTGACAGGCTGAGCGGAATCCTGTCTGTCAGAGCAAAGCAAGGACGGGATGTTCTTACAAATGGACAGAGATGCTGGCTAAGGTACCGTCTTAGCCAGAAGATGGCAGTGTGAGAGTATGGATTCCAACCCTGCCATCCCCTCACACAGGAAAGGAGCTGAATAAAAATAGATTTTGACTTGCAAGCATTTATTAAGTAAGCTATTAGCCATTGGATTGTCAGGGAGCCAGCCTCCTTCTCCCTGAAGATTTGGCAGCATACAAGTGTTGCTTAAGAAGTGCTCCTCTTTTTTCCCCTGCAACAAAAGTTGCTGTTCTTGAAATGCGAAAATACATGGAGGCAAAATCCACTGAAGAAAAATAAACCAGTGGAACTTCCTTCTGATGAAACACCGTTAAAATTGGGCAGCTTGCCAAATGACTGCTTAAAGAAGAACTTGCATGCCCCACATTTGGATCAAGCATTTGGAATGGCAAACTTTCCAGGAGATCCTTGTGCTGCACCAACCCTCAGGAAACACTGCCTAGTTCACTTTTTTCACACCAAAGACTGATCCATAAGTTATCCATGCCATGCATTCAGCAACACTGTCTACATGTGAGCACTAGGAGAGTCATTATTTCCCAAGAGAGTTGGAGAACATTCAAACTGCTTCATAATGCATTCAGCTTTAGCTTTGCCTATACAGACATCTTTAAAACCTACAAGAGGGGTATATTTTGGCTCATATGGCACATTGCAAGGCAGCAGCACCCTAGACTAGGGATACTAGAGGAATTTAACCTAGTCTGGCCAACGCTGATGCCAGGGTTTCAGGCAGAAGTTTATCTCTCCTACGTTAACACTTTTGAAAAGATAGCATGTGGCGCAACTGGCACCCAGAAGTTAGGGTTAGGGATGGGTGCCAATCAGGTCAATTCAATTCAGGGAAATGCCACATACTTTCTATGCAGTCTATAGGGAGGTTGGAACTTAGTTATCTACTGCCTTCTTTACTCCCCCGCCTCCCTTCAGTGCAGGTTTGGGCTTGAACAAATATTAAAAACCGAAATATATTTAGGTATATTTAGAGGGAAATTAATTTAGGAATATGTGTTTAAAAGCCTATTTTTGTGTGGATTTTTTTCCTGTGTAAGAATAAATACAGAGAATGGACAGAGGACTTATGAATGAACAAATGCAAAAGCAACACAGACCAGGAATAGATGGAGTTCCCCAACTCTAATTAGAGCCCATTCTGAGAAATGATGGCTAGGAAGAGATATGCCTCTTCCTAGCCACCATCTTAAGAAGAGAATCAAAAGCAGGCAGGGATCAAACCCCCATGACTTCCTCTCCACAAAGAAGGGCATATGAAGGAGCATTTCTTGTCACATACCACATAACAGGGACAGTTGATAAACCCGATCAATGTGGAGCAAAACATGAAGGAAGTCCCAGGTCTAAACTGGGTGTTCTACTAGAAAAGGCAGGGGCATTACCCCAAGCAGCCTGGGATAGAGCAATTCTTGAGCTAATTACAGGACCAGTTGGTTGGTTGGTTGGTCAGTTGGTTTTCATTTCAGTGCAAACTTTCCAAATTTGCATTTCCTAATCCTGAACTGAAACAGCTGCCAAAATCTGTACTTCTGAAAAGCTTGCAATGCAGTTTGCAAAAGTAAAAAAGGCATAAAAATGCATATGCTTGAAAAAGTGTACACCAAAAATATATAGGCGTGCAATGGCCATATATA
Organism: Varanus komodoensis; assembly: GCF_004798865.1. Classification (NCBI taxonomy): domain Eukaryota; kingdom Metazoa; phylum Chordata; class Lepidosauria; order Squamata; family Varanidae; genus Varanus; species Varanus komodoensis. The sequence continues at coordinate 37,269,775 of NW_025336481.1, read as the reverse complement.
TGGAAAAATCTGCAGTTGGGGGAAAAGTGCTTTTGCAAGAAATGTACACAAAATACATTGTTTATGGGAATAACATCTTGCAAAAATGCATGCATAGGAAAATACGAGCAGAAAAATCTGTAACATTGAAAAGCGTATCCTAAATGAATGTACTTTTAAGGAAGCACCCCAAAATACATACAAATTCCCATGGTAAGTAACAAAAATGGGATCGAATGAACCTGGCTTAGACAACAAAAAGCCTCAGCAAGATCAAGCTGGAAATATTCTCCCTCTTCTAAGGTGAAACTTGGACAGACAATAAACCCTCTGTTGTTTGTAAACCAGAGGGGGCGGGTGGCAAAAGCTCTGGATTGCCCCTTACTGTTCCACATTCTATCCAGAGCACTGCTAGAGTAAGAACCCGGATGGGTATGGGAGGAAAGGTATTCCTAGCTGAGCAGATGGGTAGGTTAGGGTGGTCACTTACACAGCACCAAAAAGAGAATATGTGTTACCGAAGAAAAGCACAAATATGATACATATTTCCTACAGAGATGCAAATATGGGGTTCATAATGACTTGAATTAGGGTTCATGACTCAAATTTAAATTTCACAGAAAACAAGGCTATTCATTTCCCATCCAATCTGCCTCAGACTCTTCAGTTAGTTTCCATATTACCTGTCTTTCTTTACACCCAAAAATTTCACATCCAGGTCTTAATCTGAGTTGACTCCTCTCCCCTTTCATTAATTGCCTCACATCTTCATTACTGCATCCATTACTTGCATTAAAAAGAAATAGGGTTAGGGTTGGAGATGCCTTGAATTATGGCTGGAATTTGGAGGGGGATAGTTAGAAAGGGCTGGGAGAAATCCCTTCCACACTCATATAGAGTTGAGAAGTTATATGTGGAGTATTAGAATGATCCACTTATGTGACTGACCAAAACCCATTTTGCCAAAAGATAGTAAGATTTAAGGAAGATGGAAAAAATGTACAGGGGCCAAAACTTAAGCCCTGCCATTAGGGCTTTTGTGGTTCATGTTTTTGCCTCCCTTATGAAAGAGGGGGAAAAGATAAATTAAAAATTATATCAGCCTGTATCATGCCCAGCTCAGTCCTCTTAAATAAGTGCTGATCTCTTCCTCCAACTGGATTTATGGCCTGAGAGCCTGGGAAGATGAGTTTAAGACTTGCTCAATGCCTGAGGAGTCCAAGGCGCTTCCCTCAAATGCCCCTAAAAAGGAGGTTGTCGGCAGGTGGTCATTCTTCTTTCTCATCTTCTTTTTTAATTGATTTGAAAGCCAAGCTCTGCACCCCAATACCCCCCACTAATAAAAAAAACCTGTCAGTAGCCCTGCCATAATTATCCCCCACTCCCCATGTACTAATAAAAGCAAATGACAAACTACATAACTGCAAGCTGGCTGGGGAACATCAGAAGATGCTTTATTGGAGCTACTCTTGCTGCTGTATTCCATCCCCTATAAAACTCAGGATAAAGGCTGCAATGGATAAGGAGCCCAATTTTCAAAGGATCAACCAGGCTTCCCTGTGTAGGACTGAAGCTTTCATTATTTATGGGATGAACTGATTTAGAACCTGCCTTTCAACAGGACATCTCCCACATGGTTAGGATAATAACAAAACTAATCAGGACAAAATCAGGAGGCCAAGAATATTGAAATACACCTCATCTGAGAGTAGAATACAAGCAATAAAAACCAAAGCCTGGCACCATAGCGACAACAGGTAGTTTGTTGTTGGGGTAAAAGTTAGGCTGAGTTCTAAAATTCAGTGTGACGAAGGGGCATGGGGGAGATGGTGGGTGCGGCAGTGTGTTTAGTCTCTGCCACCCCCAGATCCAAGGGTGTGTTTTAATTTAAATTGCTTCTTATCCTTGCACTTGAGTCTGAGGGTGTACAGGTTTAATAGGGAGCCTGGTTTTCCCTCGCTGCATCCCCAGTATTCTGACATTACTTGTCTCTGCCTGTACAGATATATTGCCACAACATTCTGTCACTGTAAGGTCCCTGGAAGTGCCGTTTCTCCCAACCTGCCAGTGCAATAACTGAACGTCAGATCTTAAGATTGTGCCCTAACCCATGGATACCCATGGACATACGTTGCTGTTTGATCTTTGGTGAAATTGCATTATTTGAAATGCCATAAAAATGCACTACTATCTGTTGTTGTTATTGTTAAGCTGTATTCATTTCACTCCCTGGACCACTCTGAACGACCATAATGTCATCTTCTGAAAACCTTGCAAGATTTGATATATTTTGGCTATTTATCTTGCAGGCTCTAAGCATCCATTTACCAAGCACATTTCATAAATTAATTCAAATTACATTTGGGGTTGCCGCTGCAGGTTGTGGAGAGGAGAAGGTGGCTGCTATTTGATACAGGATACATTTAACTTCAGAGGAGCTCAGAACTTGTGATTCTGTCATCCAAGGTGAAAGAGCCAAGCTTTAGTTTATGTTAACACCAAGCCATTTGTCCTTATTTAACTGTCACTTTTATTACTGCCTGCAAAACACATGACAAAATGTCAGGCATGCTTTAAAGCAAAAATGAATTTGTTTCACACATACGAACTTATTGTCTGTATAGCAAAAAGTTCCTTTTAATTATATGGTTCTGCTATTTGCTGTTCTGCTAAGGCAAATGGAATTGGGCTGCTTTTTCTTCTGTACATTCTAAGTTCATGGTAGTAGCCACCTTTGCATGCTTTCTATTGTGATGATCACCTGGCAAGCAGTTTGTTGCCTGCCAAAATTCAGCCAAAAAACAAAATAAAACAAAAAACTGGGCTTGCTGCAGGCATTCAGAATGAAAAACACCTCTGGAAATGGGTTTGTATGGAATGGTTCGAAGGCAGAAGAAGTGCCATAATGGCAGTATTTAATTCACAGTAAAATCCTTAAATCAGTTATGTGCGCTAGTCCCAAGGATTTGAATACCCATCTTTTTCAGCTGGCCAACTGTTGTGCCAGCCAGATGTTATGCATTATGCATCGCTTGGGAACTACACAACACTGCATCATCTTCACACTCTCCTGAGAAGTGAAGTGGGGTGGAATGGAGTGGGAATACATTGCAGCTGGGAGACCCATATAGGGATAATGGCTGGAGAGAGTCTTGCTATGAAAGTGAGAATCACACTGATGATCTTAAAAAGGAAGGGCCATGCACCCATTTCCCCCCACCATGTTCCTTCAAATGTTTTTCTAAGGTCAAACTTTCCTCTGTTTTCCGCCAAGTGAATCTTAATAAGGTTACATGAAATACTCTCACTAACGTCTCTTCCATGATGCAGTGAAGGCCCCAGTTTTACCACCTGCTCCCCTGAATGCCTACAGCACATAAAAACTAGCCGTAGGCAAAGGATTCAGGGCTCATTTTCTTCATGATGGAGTAGTTTTCTATGAGGGAAAGAATCTTTAGAATGAGTGTGGAGTATCTTTCCCACATCTAACCCACTGCCCGTGCTAGCACAATGGAGAAAAAGCTTTACTGTGTATTTCTGCTGATTTTTTAAGCAAGCTTCCATAGCTGACTTGTGCAGCAAGCTGAGTCTACAGCTTGCCACAATTAGAACATTGTGCATAAGAGAATGGTGGTTACAAAACAAATAGCGGGAGCTGAGCAGCTGTCCGACAAGCCGTCTGCTGACGGGCTTTGGTCTACATGCTCTTATTTTTCAGCTGATGCCTGGCATAGCGACTCATGGTTGGAAGCAGATTGCCACTGTGAAATGTCTGCCGTCTGGCTTGGTTCTCCTGGTAGCCGTTACACAGACTGAGAACATGGTATATACGTTTTCTTTGGAAGTGGGAATGGAACTATTGTTTTCCCTGTACGAATTACAAGGCCAAGCTGTTTTATGATGAATGGTGGATGCCTAACCTCCCTTACACTTCATGGTCATAAGTGAATATAATAAAAGCCACTGACTTTACAGCCAAACAACAACATGATTGTCTACAGTGTGCTTTCAAATAATATACTCCTAGACCCTTCTGCCAATTGACATCTTGTGATTCAGCTAGTGAATCCAGATGGCCTTTTAAATGCAGAGTTGCATATTGAGCAACTCAACACTATTTGACAAATCCTCATTCCATGGAAGAGACTGGAGGGGATCTCCCTTTGCTAGAGCATGACCGAGCCATCCTGAAATGGCAAACCCAAAGTAAGTTCCACTGGCTTCAGCGGTGCTTATCCCCACTTAAGCAGGTACAAGGCTGCAGTCCAGATGCATAAAGCCACTAGAAACAAGGCATAAACTGGGCAAGCTGGTATGTTCAACCAACTTCCACTAAAGTAGTTTTCACATTAACACAGGTCCTTTCTTCAATAGAAAAGTACTTAAAAACTTAGCTATTAATAGCAAGGAAGGGAGAACAAAATTAACAGTATGGCAGATATTTTTAGTCACTTCAGTCACAAAACAGTAAAGTCTTTAAGAAGTGCAAAACACACATAATGGGCCAGGAGATAATTACAGAATGGGTCATTCTTCCTAATGAGACTGTTTTGTAACTCGAGCCTTTTATAGAAATTTACGTTGCCCAGCAAATTACTCTGAGGGAATTACATAGCAGTGGGTGTGCTATTTTAAGGATGCCAAGGAGGCCGTTCCCTTCTGTTTCAGACTACATTTAACTTTAAATGGGTACCCCACTTTGTCGCCTCCTAAGGGCCCTCGAAATGGCTTACATCATAAAAACATGAAACTGCTTAAAGGCACATTTGTGAGCATTATTTAGGGTTGGTTGTGCAGCTGTCCCGACCTTGGGGCCGAAGTCCAGGGGCCTGCAGGCTTGGAGGTGGTGGAGGGGATAAAACAGCACCCAGAAAGGGGCAGATGATGGTTGCAGTGATGACCAGGCCCCTCACCAACCCAAGAAGCTTTCTTTCTTTTAATTTTAAAAACACTACAGCCAGGGTGGAAATCTGATCATGGCACAGATGCTCATTCATTCTTGTCATTCTTGTTGTACACACATATTGGCCTCAGAATAGTTCTAATTCCCAAGTAAATTCAGGGCAGCAGAAGCAAATTCATATTCTCACACGCATGGTAGTTCTATGTTTAAAATGGGCTACTGTTCACACTTGGTGTGTTGCTTTCTAAGTAGAGTTTGCAAACAGTTTTTGCCTTTATTTGTAAGGATTCCCATAATACCATTAGGTTCATAATCTGAAATTGCCTACCTATCAGGATCACGTGCACCTTGAGGTTTTTCAGTGGCCTCAGAGACTAGTAAACATTCTACTAGTCATTTGGAGCTCTGCATGATTGCATACCTTTACTTGCATACCTTAGTGTGAGCCCATATAAGCTGATTTGTAGCAGGCTGCGCAATTCAGGGCTGGGATTTAAGTTTTCCCCTCCCATTCTGAACTTGACATTACACCTTCCTATGGGGCTGGTCTGAAGGAAGGAAGGAAAGAAGGAAAGACAGACAGACAGACAGACAGATGTTCCCATTGGATTCCTGAGTAGGGCCTGCACATGCTTACTTTAAAGTGGAAGCCATTAGCAAAATGTTTTGTTTGGCCCTAAAACTAGCCTTTGGATGATCCAGTTCCAATCTGGGGCAAGTCAGCATCAATGCATGGGCAGTGGGACAACTCAACTCTAGTGGGATGCTGGTCCATCTAATAATCGTTGTGTCTGTGTTTCCCCTCCTTCTGATGCACTTTCATTGTACCATGTTGTTGGATGCTAAATCTTCTAGATATCACATGGAATGCCATCACCTGCTAGACATCTGAACTATTTTTCCATTGCAGGTTATTTTCATTTGAGATAGAAATGCTGTCATGTGAATACATTAATTCCAAGTCTACCCACCTAACCAAAATTATGTAGATGCCTTGAATTCACCGTCATGCCCACTTGTTCATCAGATTGTAATTCACAGTGAAAGTACTCAATCTTTGATTGAACTCATGGCAGCTTTTGGGGTGAGGGGATAATATTAGCTGTGAAAGGGATAAGAATACCCTTGAAAAATTATGGTTAACATATTTTCCCCTGGTGGTTTGTTTATTTTTTATTTTTGTAGGTGTCATCTGGAATTGCCAATGGGGTTAATTCTGTGACTGTTCTGTCAAATGTTTGGTTCCAGTACAGATATTTGTGTATATATGAACAACTGTTTTTTTAATAATCTGCCAAGAAGCTCTAATCTTCCTTTGCAGTTCTCCTGGGATTTAATTAGAATGGTTTTCTACAGCCTGACATGTTTATGAGGCATAGGTAAAGAGACAGTTCATAAAGCTGTCAATTTCCTGAGAAATTAAAGAAAAATTGGGCTTCTTAGTGCCTTGGCAATTCCATGCTGCTGATACAGTATTCTTGCAAACAATGAAATCAAAGGTACAGTAACAAGATACTGATGCATTTGATATGGGCAAGGTTTAAAAACTATATACAAGAGCATTTGTCAATTTGAATGCCTAAAGAGAGAAGTATGGGAAGCAAAATAGAAACTCAGGTAGCTTCTCACTAGAGTGTTCCGATTTCAGCAGTGCCAGGATGAATAATAGCTGCTGCTTTGCTTCAATGATAGCTGCAAATTTGCCTTTCATAAGACAAGTCTTAGGGAATCAAATCTGCAAGATGAAAAGAAATGGCACTGATTGCTCAGCTCCCCGCTACCTGCACCTTCTACTTACTTCACACCCGCAGACTTGGATATTAAAACTAACAGCCAGCTAAAATGGAAAATTTGGGATGCTTGAAAAGGCCGACATGCCACCACTGCTGCTACTGCAATATGCTGTGGGCTAGATCCAGATTTAGTCATACTAAATAAACAGAGATTTGAGTTAGTCATTATGCCTAACTTAAGGCCAATTTATTTCGATGGATCTACTTGAGGTGTTACTAAAGCTACATCTAACCCCATGTTTATGTATACAATTTTATTATATGTTCTTCTAGACTGAATCAGCAAAGGACATTTACTATTGTTTAAGTAAATACTTATTCCTCATCCTGAAGTATGGATATGATCTGGCACTGGACAGTAACAACAAACAACAATCAACAATCAAAATAAAAACTGTTGTCAGTCGCGAAGTCGTGTCTGACCCATCGTGACCCCATGGACAACATTCCTCCAGGCCTTCCTGTCCTCCACCATCCACCGGAGTCCACTCAAGCTCACACCGACTGCTTCAGTGACCCCATCCAGCCACCTCATCCTCTGCCGTCCCCTTCTTCTTTTGCTATCTATTGTTCCCAGCAACAGGGTCTTCTACAGGGAGTCCTTCCTTCTCATTAGGTGGCCAAAGTATTTGAGTTTCATCTTCAGTATCTGGCCTTCTAAAGAGCAGTCAGGGTTATCTCCTCTAGGACTGACCGGTTTGATCACCTTGCGGTCCAAGGGACTCGCAGGAGTCTCCTCCAGCACCACAATTCAAAGGTTTCAATCCTTCGGCGCTCAGCCTTCCTTATGGTCCAGCTTTCACAGCCATACATTGCAACTGGGGAAACCATAGCCTTTGCTGTTAAATACAGAATTATCCATAGAAATAGCAGAGTGAGGACAAATATCAAGTAACATCAAAAAGCCCTTTGATATTTCAGGAACCCTTCCCTTCCAATCTTAACTGGAATCTATTTTATTTGTGACTCTGAATTTCTTTAGGGAAAGCATTCCATAAATGGGGTGCCACTGCCCACAGCCAGCCTCTCCCTGGCTCCCCTAAACTCAAATGACAGACACATAATTCTGTTTGGTGCTTGAAGACAGTGGACTCATGACACAGGTTTTTCTCTTCCTTTCCCCCAGACCCCCTCTGGGACTCTCCCCACCAATAACCCTCTCAAAAAAGTGGATTGTTGTCACACAGACTTGCTCAAAGTGAAGTACAGAATTTTTGCACCATTGGCATCACGAACAATGTTTTATAGAGTTTCATAAGCTAAAAACAGACCCTTGCGCCTCAAGAGACTGCATATCTGGACAGTAGAAGATGCAAAGAAAGTGAAAGGAGTTGTAGGAGAGGCAGAAATATTAATTTAGGGTGTTGAATCTCTTTTGTCACAAGGTGGTGAACTCCATTATAAAGAAGGTCTCAGAGGTTGCATTCAAGTAGTGGATGGCCCCTAAGGCAAAAGGGGCAAAGCCCCCCCCCCCCAATTGCCCACATATTCTGGCTTAAATCCATAACTGCCTCTCAGAAAACCTGATGCATGGTATTGTAGCTTTTTAAAGTTGGGGCAAAACAAAAGCTGGGAAGCCACAAAATAAATGGTCATCCGTGGAAAGGTGGTGGGACCAAGAGAATGTGAAGGGCCACCTGAAGAGTGCTCAGGAGGGGGATGGAGGCCTAAAATGCACTGAATCTGGCCCTGGACATTAAGTTCTGCACCTCTGGATAAAAGAACAAAATGGAAAAGGGCATCAGGGAACAAATGTGGTCCTCTATTATCATTTCTCTATTTGTGCCACATGGTTCCTTATTTAGTTACAGTCCTAGAAGTAAGACTCAATGAACACAGTGGACCTTGCTTCAGAATATATTTGAGTAGGAGTCCCCTGTCAGATAAGCTAGCTAAGGAACTTCTGAGAAAGGGGAGGTGAGAAGCCATGGAAAAGTGGCCATGATTAGGGCAGGGCTGCACAATCCAGTTGAATACGGGTCACCAATCATGGGTGGTGGTCCATTAGAGACTCTGTAGACCCTCGAGGAGATATCAAGCACTTAGAAGATCACAAGATGGCATGTGTGGGACACAGTTTGCTTTGTGGATCATAAGTTCTGTAGAGTTCAGGATGGACAACTTGAGGCCCACAGACTGCAGTTCCCATCATCCCAGAAAATTTCTCATGGAGCTTGGGTCTACGTGGACTTTTGAAGTCCAGCAACATCTGGAGGGGCAGTGGTGGGCCACCCCTGGGTTAGCTGATCTGTGAATGGAGCTAAAATCAGATAACATCAAGCAGAAGTTGATATTTTGTGGAATCCTCCAGTGAGGACAATCATCAATTCAGATGACAACTTCAAATGTTAGTGGTTTTTCCACATTCAAGATCCCTCCTGCCATCCCTGTTGACACATATATCTCACTCCCTTCCATCTAGAGGCATCCTAATTTTGATCCTGATGTCATGGCATTTGTGCCATGCATTTGTGCACTTAATGGCAACAGTTTGAATGGATGCTGAAAGTTATTTCTCCACTTTTTGCTTGTTTGTCTTACTCCCCTGCTGTGCCTTTCTTCCTTTCTTACATGCATTTGTCTTTGTTAAAGTTCCTTCTTCTTTTCCCTGTTTTCTGCTAAGAGTCCTTTTCTTCCTAGCCTTGAAAATTATAGTCATTACTCCTATAAAAGATATTGTAAGAAGGCATCTGATACCAAGTTCCTTCAATCTGTCTCCTATAAGCCATAAACCACCTGAGGAAGAATATTTTCTCTGTCCCTAGCATCATATTTTTGTCTCTTGTACAATTATTTCGCTTTCTCTCTTTTTTCCATTTCTTTCTAGGTTTCCAGCACACTTGGTGTTATTTTTAAAATATTATTTCTAGGGAATAAAACCTTCCAAACTCTCAGATTTAGATTTATCTTTTTATATTCTAATATATATAGGATAAAAAGAGAGAAAATAAAAGTTTATAGGAAGAAAAATTTAAAAAGTGTGGAAAAGAGGCTGCGCTACAGGTCAGCAAGGCAAAGCTGAGACTGAGTGCAGATCAAAGAAAGTTAAAAATTATTTGACAGCATTTGATTTAAAACAGCCACTCTCAGAAGCCTTTTGTAATAACCGACCTTAACTCTCACTTGTAGATCGCTGAGCTGTCATGAAAGAATTCAAAGACTCCTGAGTGTGAAGCATGTTTTCACCTAGGATTTCAGGGATCGTAAGTTATAATGTGTCAATATATGATCAAGATGCCACCTGCTGGATTAGGATAGGCCTGGCTGGATGAAGGCCTTTTTGTTTGTTTCTGAAGCACCTCTGAGTTCCTGTAAAGTGGCCACTATCTTCTCTACTCCTTGAGACCAAAGGAAGTTAGGAACATGGGACATAATGCCTCTTTCTTTCCTCTCCATACCCCAGAATGACTGACTGGGCAATTCTGGGACCGGTCGGACATTTTTCTGTCTGAACATGCACTGTTCCCTAAGAGGGACTGTGAGCGATTTGCAAGAGAAAGTTCTCACGATCTTGGATGTACCATGCAACTATCATGTCTAGTAGACACCAGTAGACTTATTTTTCATTTGCTGCCTCCTCCTTAAAATCATCCAAGTTGTTGGCATCCACCACTTTTTGCAGTAGTGAATTCCATAGGTTAATTATGCACCATGCAAAGAAATTCTTTTGTCTGTTGTTACTCTCCCACCATTTTGCTTCCACTTCCAGACTGGTGCGAGTTGGAGACGTGTTCTGCTCACTCCACAATGTACAGAAATTTAAATGCCTCTGTCACGAGCCTTTTCCCTCTTTTCTCTAACCTTTCCTCATAGAGGAATTGTCTGGTTCTTTTGCCATTTTGATTGAAAGCTGTCCTAATGCAAGAAAGAGGGCCCAGGGTGAGACTTGAAGGTGGACATGCCACCAGCCCTTTGCTCTCTGGCAGATGAAAACGGCTCCCACCCACCCTCTCAAGCACCTGTAAACTTCAAGACTAACTGTTTGTATTTCCCTCTGAACTCTAATTTAGCAGGAGACATCATGTGCACCTAAGACCTGCAGAAGTCATGGCAGAAAAGTGCACCTAATATTCAATGAGTCACCCAGAAAGCAAGAAAGATCTGTTGGTCATAAGAATTCATATTAATGAAATACCGTTATTCAGCCAAAGAAAGTGGAAACTATGAAGAAAACATTCCCAAGGGCACCCCATCATCACATTTGTGTAACACACACACAGATCTATCTGGAGGCAGCATAAAAAGTCCTCCTTGCCTTCCTTGTGGCACCTGATGCCTGAAGTACTTGCTTGCAATTACTCATTAAAAGGATTGCCCCCAATCTTCTGCTGTCAGGAATGGGCCAACTCTTGCAGTGTTGTGAATGAGAATGCTCTCTCTCTCTCTCTCTCTCTCTCTCTCTCTCTCTCTCTCTCTCTCTCTCCCTCTCCCCCCCCCCCCCCCCCGTTCCTTTGCCCCCTCCCCCATCCCTATTGCTTATGTCTCTGGGGTAAAATTACTAGGGTCATCGCCACTCTCCACCTGGGTGACAACCTTTTTCTCCCACTATCCACCTCTTCTGCTGTTGCCTGGTCTCACATTATGACTTTGCTGGCAGAAGAGCTAATCTTTGCAGTGTCTCACCCTTTGTGATCTTGACATTTCCTGCAACCGTTACTCCATGGGAACTGTTGTTACTCAGCAATTTGGAGGAAGGGAGGGGGACATCAAAGATATATAACACATCCTGGTTTTAAAAGCATCTTGAGTGTGACGTAGGCTTTATTTTTAAATGGTGCTGTTACGTCTTGGCCACCAGATAGCCCAAAGCACTTTGGAAGCATTTGTACCTTCTATAGGATTGCTTACCTAAATAGCAGGCATTTTGTATAAAATAAATCACATTCCAAATGACAGGGGTTTATAGCTGCTACTTTTGTTTTCCATTTAGATATAAAATGGAAAGTTTTGATTTGGAATCTGGGTGATCATAAAGTTGCTAAAGGGGTCTCCCAGGTCATGGTCCATCTCAGCAAGAGTGTACCCCTTTATTGAATAAACCCAAAGATCTTCTAGTTACTAAAACTGAAATATGCATAGGTTTAATAGAAGTTCAGGAAAAAATAATCCCATTCAGGTAAAACACCAAAGGTTTTACTCTAGTAAATAAAGAACTGAAATATCCTTGTGTTGCTCCTTTGTTTTTAGGGTTAGCTGAATGGCAAAGAAGAAAAATAATGGGATTTCCAGGTTTTTCTTTGTTTTTGTAATCCAGGCACCTCTGCAAACTGGTGCAGGGCCATGAGGCTAAACATGTTTTAATGTGCCTTAGCACATAGTGAGAGGCTGTAAAAGGCGTTTACTGTTGCAATTGTTTCTCTGCTCACATCAATATGAATGAGGGAAAGTTGTGGGTGGTGTCCCTTCAAATAATAATTAAAAAATGGTAGCAGGAGATCTGAACAAGTATGGAAAAGCTCTCAGGAAAGGAACTGAAATTCATTCATTCATTCATTGCCAGTACTTTGTCCAACCTTTAAATGGCAGCTTTTGCATTAAACGTGGAACAGTATAAAAACTGGCTGCAGCACTATTTTAAATAGTTATTTATTTATTAAACTTGCATTCCACACTAATAGTGCTATAGGTCACTCTAGGAGGATAAAATATTATTTTTATTGAGAATTTTTGAAAAACTACATTTTTCAGTATAACTGATGATTATGATTTAACATACTTTAAATAAAAGCAATAATCATAGTTAAATGAAATCACAGAAAAATGGTCAGTATATCTAGATGTATTTTCCATATCTATGATGACACGCTAGTGGTTTTCTCTCAGAACTTTTATTAATAACTAACTCAATAAATTTATATCAGATTGTATGGACATGTCTGATGCCTTTTGTTCAATCTCATCTGCTTAATTAATTTTCAACTAACATAAGTTTCCAGGAATTATTATTCCACATGAAAATACCATATTCATAAATTTGTAGATTTGCTCTTTGCCATTAGTCAACATTTCCTTCTATGGCCACTAGAGATAGATTTAGGATTAGGGTCCATATGAATCTTCTGTGCTATCCTATGACTAAATTCTTGAACCAGCTATCTCAAAATGCTATGCATCTCTTCATGTTCCCATCAGGAATGTGATACATAAGACACTCTTTCTAACAGTATGATGCTGCTGTTTTGCAAATGTCCTAAACTTACCTCAATTATTTATGATTTTGGGGTCAACACTTCAGACATTATTAACACAGAAGTCTTGATTATGGCTTGCTAGAATGTCATCTTCTTGATCCTTTTGTAATCTTCTCAGAACGTACAGATCTTATTGCTCTGTTCAGAAACAATTGCTCTTTAATACATGTATATTTACATGTGAGTTTGACATGAGCCATTCTGACCCTGGATAACAGCAGCCGCGCTGCTGAGGTCTGCTGAGTCAACCGCATTTTGTACTTCTTGTGTACAAAGCTGCCTTGTGTTTTGTATTCCAAAAAGTAAAACAGGATATATCTATGAAAAATAAATGAACCACATCTGTATATGGAGACAGGCCATTACATATATGCTCCAGGATCACCTGAGAGTGTCTTTAGGGATATACCTGAATTTCACTGGAGGTGGGTACCAGAGAAACTTGGAGGCATGTGCAAGGAGCTGCAGGATGGCACAAAGGAAAGTCCCAGTGCATGTGCAGAAGTTTCCTTGTCTGGTGTCAGATTTATCCCAACAAGATCTTTGCTCAGAAACAGGTGCCCTTGAGTTCAGTGGGATCCCTGCTTGGGATGAGATGCCTAGAACTGCAGTCAGCTTTGAGTCCTGAAGAACAGTTGTGATGAGTCAATTTCTCCATGGGAGCTGGAATATGTTTCATGAAGCTGGAATATGTTTCATGACTTCATTTTGGAGATGTTCTCAAGCTCCAGTGGTGGTCAAAAGGGGAGGGCTGAAAAAATATGCCAGTATTTTGCTGCTTCAGCCTTCTAGTGCTAGTAACTAAGCTTTAGGAGTGCCATCTTACCCTTATAGAACAGAGGAAATTCTGCAGAGAAGCAAGGAGAACAGCCAGTGACTGGTGGTCAGGGAAAAGGAGTGAGACCTTGGAAAGGGTTTGTGACCTGGTGAACTGTGGAGGGCCAGACTGAAACCACCGGAGGGCCAGTTTGACCCCCCCCCCGCCCCAGACCTGAGCTTCTGCACCCCTGATGTATGCTGGAAATAGTTTCCTGTGCTCCAAGAATAAGACATTTTGATCTTGAAATAAAACATTTTAGTGCAAGTGAAACACTTGATGCATGCTGCATTTATAGGAGCCTGTCAGTAGCTACAACGGGTACTGTGACTGTTATGGAAGGTTTTAAACCTGAAGGAGGTGAGGTGTATTAGTGGGGAAAGAAAGGAAGCAGGCAGAAGTCCACTTTTTTCCCTTTCAAAGGAAGGGGCTCTGAATACTTTCTCCTGAGGAATTCAGCTACATATCAGTGGTGGGAAAGTGTATATAAGAAAAATGCCATGGGTATGGAGAGAATGGGGGAAAGGCCATATATTTCAAGAAAGAATATTGTTTACTAGGAGTGTTAATAGGTTTCAGGGGAAATGTTAATTTTTTTTTCCTAGGCTGAAATAGCTACTGTAAGTTTTTAATGGTTAATCATTCATTCTTGAATTTTTATATTAAGCATTTCATATTACTTTATTGACTTAACTTTTGTGCTCTTCTTCATTTTGACAGTAAAGAATGACCAGGCAATACTCTTTGAAAATTGGAGGCCATTTGCCGCTGCTCTCTGCTGAGGGAAGTGAATAATAGGGTGCCCTCAAGGAATTTCAAAGGTATCACTCAACAGAAACTTTTGTGTCTGAAGAAAACTAGACCATTTTATCATGGTAGGCATGCTGATATGTTTGCTTTAATAAAATGCCATATTTCTGCCTTTAATCTCTTGTCAACCAGCTATTAAAACCCCAAAGTATATGCGTGCAGCACATGTAAACACTTTGTGGTTTACTGAAGTAGTCACAGAACACACCAATAAAGTCTGCAATTTGTGTTTGGCAAGCAGGCTGTAATAATTTTCTTGAGTAATGGAAAGAAATAAGAATCTTCTCCCCACCCTCATCAACCCAGAAAACCCATTTGATTTAATTCAGTGACCCATGCAATTAAATGGGAGAGGTGGCCGTGGAATGCGTACCTTATGGAAACCTTCCTATAAAACAAAAGCCTGAAAAGAACACTGTGCTTAGTTACTGATAGTAGTGGAAAACTGCCATTTGCAAAAACTGTGTCAATGAGGTAATTATTTATGTAAGAGGCTTCCGTTTCTCCCTCTGTTGGGTTCTTGTGTATTTCTGTGGGCTGTGAATTCTGCTTATTTCTCTCTCGAAAACAGCCAGGCAACTATCTCTGGGTGATACTCTGCTCCACTGAATTTAATGGCAACATTAACACTGCTTTTAGTGAGTTCAAGCTTCTCAACTGATTCCTTGCTGTCAGTCTGAAAATCATGCCCACCAGAAGAATGCATAGATAAGGTGACTTATAACCAATAGAGCAGAGAATCCTGCAGAAGAAAGCCTTGACTTCATAAGCCCTCCGGCTGGATTAGGCTGCTGGTCAAGACTGAGTCCTCACCTCCTCCAGAATGACCTTCCCTGAGCTTGCTATCGAGCCACACCTGACTTTGGCCAGTTGCTTTGGCCAGGTGTACCTGGAGCAGGCAGCCTATCAGCTTTGTGGCTATGGTCCATCCTTCCAACTGTCTAACAATCCATATGCTTGCTATTGTGATGGGTCTCCCCATCCATTTCTGTTTATATTCCCGTTGTCAATATTTTGCTGACACATAGAACCCAGTTCTAGCTTTGTCCTACTTCGCATGCTCTAGTTCAGTTTGAAGCCATTTGCCACTTTCCAAAGGAACCTGCCTTACATTGGCACAGAGGAAAAGTGAAAACCTGCTACTTTTCTGCAGCTCAGGAGCAGGGCCCAAGCACTGGGGGAGGTACACTTTACTGGTTCGGTGCTTGGCCCGAACTGAAACCCTATTCCATTAAGAAATAAATTGAAGCTAAATTGAAGATTGCTATCTCACCTTTTATTACAATGAACTCAAAGTGGCTTACATATTTCTCCTCTTCCTGTTCTCAATCTTATCCCCACAATGATAATAGTATAGATCATGCTTTAGGATGTCTATAGAAAACTATTTCCTTATATTTCTGTTCCCATTTCCAGGGCTTTTAATACTTACTGGAGCCATCTGATGCCATCCCACCCACTACCATCCAAATTAGGAACCCTGGAGATATTGGCAATTGATTTAAATGAGCTTAGATTTCTGTCCACTTGCACAGCAGTTGGGCACTGTTAGTGGGGATTTGTACAGAATGGTTTTAGGGATGCATGTGTCATGAGCCAAGAATTTCTCCTTTTGGACATTCAAGGTAGCAGACCTTTTCTTTGCAAAAAGCCCTGTACTCATTGAAGAATACCCAACAAGCACAACCCTTATAAAATGAATCTCTGGGCATGCACAGAGTGGTTTGTTGAACCCAGTCTAAAGAACTGCTTCTGGTAACCCTTCTTTTGAGTATGCCTGGGCTTGATCCCTTCTGAAGGGCCTGTTTGGAAGAGAGCCCAATTCCTTTCTGTATGCCTATCCCTTCCCAATGCTGCATCATGAGGTCAAGAGTCATACCAGATTCATCTGACTCTGAGAACTCTTCTCTTGGTCCCTCACCCAACACAACTGCCACCCTCATTCCCAACGGTGTCAGTATTAGTGCAAGTTCACATTAATGCAAAGGCACACTTGTACTAATGCACATGAATGCTAATGCGTACTAGTGCTCAGTAACACTAATGCACACTAATGCTGGTACATCCCTAAAAAGTTCCAGTTCCATCAATAGATGACAGAATTAAAGACACCTGACAGTCAGCAAATACAGATAGAACTGATCTGATTCCTTCTTCCCTCTGAATTTAGGTGCATGATTTTCCAGAAACAATATATTGTTGTCATGTAAAGTATTTTGCAGCGGCTTGGTATGGAATGGACAATCAAGACCCATTACCTTTATACAGGTAGTCCTTAGGTTAAGAACGAGTTCCATTCCTGAGAATGTCCTTAAGTAGAATTTGTATGTAAGTCAGATCACATGAGTAAGTCATATTTTTGCCTTAGTATATGTACATATTTTACCTTTCTATGCATATAAAACACTTAAGAAATACTTCCACATTTTTGGAATGATACAGCATTGTGATCATGCTGATGATAATACAGTAATAATAAAGTCATAAAGATGATGTCTCACATTTCTCTGATTGCTTTATTATTTCCACTTTAATTTCCATTGTGATTGTCTTCCTTTTCTGTGATGTATCACCTACCCTTGCATCAGATTCACACTTCGGGGGCATGGTTCCAAGGGAAAATTCTAAAGAAAAACCAAAGGGGAACGATGTGGCCACTGATGATGTGTGATCAAACACAACATATACTGCCCTAGAGATATTCATGGATTTTCTTAGAGCTCTTCCTATAAGGTTTATGGCAGTCCACATGTTTGTAGGTATGAGTTGTTCATAACCTGGACTTTCATAACCATGGGGATGCCTGTAACCAGCTCTTGGAAGAGATAACATGGTTAGAATTGATTTGTTGATGGGGATCAACACAGCTGACTGCAGTTTTGGACTTTCCTTGAGGTATGTGGCTGTGGAGACTGTTATGATGAGCACCAGCATTTCAAAGTTTTGTGCAAATCCCCTAATGTCGATGTTACCCCTGCATCTTATAGCGGACAACAAGCCTGTGTGTGGTATTGTGGTATTGTTTTTGTGGTTCCACTTATAGTTACTTATCTATACATAGAGATATGAGTTTATAACTGCATAGCTGGACTAGCACATGCTCCTTTCCTTAGCATCAGTATTTATTTATTATTTTATTTAATTTATAAACATTTATTTATTTACTTATGTATTTGCAGAATTTGCATAAGCTACCCAATAAGATAAGGGACTGCAGGTGGCGCAGTGGTTTAAACCGCTGTGCTGCTGGGCTGGTTGATCGAAAGGTCGCCAGTTCGAATCTGCACAACGGAGTGAGTTCCTGTTGCTCCGTCCCAGCTCCTGCCAACCTTGCAGTTCGAAAGCATGCAAATGCAAGTAGATGAAAAGGTACCACTTAGGTGGGCAGGTAACAGCGTTCCGTGCACTTTGGTGGTTAGTCATGCTGGCCACATGACCACGGAGACTGTCTGTGGACAAACGCTGGCTCCCTCGGCTAGGAAACTGAGATGAGCACTGCCCCCTAGAGTCAGGCATGACTGTACTTAATGTCAAGGGGAAACCTTTACCTTTACCCAATAAGAACACCCAAAGTATTATTTGGTGTTATTTAACTATTTAATATTTTAAAATAATAATTTTAATAAAAATAGAATGTGTTAAAAATAAATTATTATTGAATTATTACATAAATATGAAATAACTGAAATATTTAAATGAAACAACAGAGAGTTGGAGCATAAAAGAGTCAGCAGCCAGTTTCATAGCATAACTAATAATTCAGGACAGACAAGCAAGGGACTCAAAATGAAGATGACGCATCTTTAAAAGTCTGGAAAAGTAAATAAAATGTCTACCTGGCCACAAAATGACCATTAAGAAGGGTGAGCCTCTCTGGGAAGAGGACTCCACAACTGGGATCATCAGCCTTTTGTTTCTTTTGCCTTTCATCTGGTAAGTAAGACAGCTTCTATTTTTCTTCATTGTTATCTTTGGCTGCGCTCCACGTTTCTACCTCCCTCATTCAGTGACTTGCCTCACAGCTCACATGACCATATATGATCATCTTGTCCCTCACTTTAATTTTCACTCCTGAATCTTGGAAATGCCATTGTTAAATTTGGTCCTTTCAATCTTTCAATTGGAAATTCTCCACCATTTCACTTGGATGCTACTCTGACCATGGCTGCGAACTCTGTTACTTTCTCTCCGCCCCATTTCTCTATCCAGTCCATTCATTTGGAGTGAACCTTCTTCAGCTCTTATACCTACTCCTTTGGAAAGAAAAGGCTAGTGCAGAATAACATACAGTATATCTGCTTCTGGTGAGCAGAACATCCACTGCTACAACCGCCTTCCTTTCTTTCTACCTACCCCATAAATACACTCACTACATTTTGGTTTAGGAACCATAAAGTTACACAGTGTTCCTCTGCTTCCATTGACACTGACAACATAGCCACCAATATTCCCAGCTCCCTTCAGCTGAAGGGTTAAAGGAGTCTGGAAATCTTGGCACAAGTCTGGCTGGGCAAGACCTACTAATCTGGAAAGAAAGACAACCTTCCAAATGAGATACACTTTCCCCCTGCCCTGAATTCAGTCATATATCACTTGTGAATGCCTTCCTTCACAAAGGTATGCATACTTATTTATTTATCTATCATTTGAAATAGAAGTAACCTCACTGTATATGTTTCTGTGCTAGTAAGGAAGTAGTACTCTCACAGGTACTCAAGCAGGGTGGCCAACTGGCAGCCGCCTCCTGGGCTGTGATATAGAAAAAGCTACGACATCTGGGATGGTTTAGCTTAGAAAAAGGCTGAGCAAGGGGAGTCAGAGTAGAAGTTGATAAATGTATGCCTGATGTGGAGAACCTGCAGAGGGAGGTACTTTTCTCCCTCTCTCATCAAGCTTGAACCCAGGGTCATTCCATGAAGCTGATTGCTCAGAGATTCAATATAGGTAGTTGTTCTTCATTACACAATTCAGTTCCGCAACTGTAGTGATAGCCAGCAATTGGGTGGCTGCAAATGGGATTGGACCGAGTCATGGAGGATAAGGCTGCCTGTAGTTCCTGACGAAGAACTGCTACATCCAGTAGCTAACTTCAGCTAGGGATGTCTGAGGAATCTGTTTTGTGGTAGGAATCCACTGGCTGCTCAGGCTGCAGCCAACTTTTCTTTGGCTATGAACCTGGCTTTCTGGAGAGCATGTTGAGTGTCCACTTAGTGCCTATTAGGAACTGAGCAAATGCTTCACATGTGGCATCCCTCTTCCTCACATGTGACTAGCAGCCTTCCTTTGGAAGAAGGTTGCTGGTTGCAGAACTGAGTGTTTGTGGACTTCCTTTCAGCTCAGCCCAGCCCAGCCCAGCCCAGCCTGCTTCCAAAGACCTGGCCAACTAAGAGAGGATGTCCGTGAACTGAAAAGTGGTGGATTCTGTGGTGCTTTGTCAGAACCCTGCCTCCACCTAACTGCTCAGCGTATGGTTGGTGGGGAATATGGGTGACAGAGTTCTGGTACACCCCTGCCCTACTTGTCACTTTCTGATGAACAGTTCAGTGACCATGGTGTGAACAGAATGCTGGAGTAGATGATCCCCAGGTCTGATCCTAAATGGCTCTTCTTATGTTCTTATGGGTAATTCTGCATGATTCCTGAATAAATCATTGAATGAAACTGTTGCCTCTGATACAGAAAAGAAGCAGAAATATTTACTCTGAGCAGAGGCTGATAAGGAGGAGGCAGGACCAAAGGTGTAATGCTAAGATTCAACAGGTGGGTGCTTTAGTCCCATAGAGCTTTTAATCATTTCATTAGCTTCTCACTGCATACCAACAGTTGTCTGTAAAGAAGCCTGGCATGCACCTTGAGAATCACTGCCTTCTTGCAGCACAGAGCATAATGGACAAGCAAGCAGGTAATCACGGTATGCATCTTGGACTGGGCCTCCAGGGCAGGCTCAAAACAAAACAGATCGTGTTGCTACTTCAAAAAAGCAAAACACCTTTCCAAAGACAAGCAACACAGCCTTTCAGTCATAGGGTTTCTGGTGATGATGAGGAAAAACTTGCATCTAGGGGAAGCCAAGATGGACTCTTAAGTAAGGGCACAACTGAGATTGTGCATTGCAATAAAGGTCAGAAAGAAAGAGAAGTCTATAAGTAGTACGGAGGTTTTAGTTCTCTTGGGACCATGCTAAGAGATAAGGTCTAGATTTTAGTCAATGTAAAAAATTTCCAGGGAGCCAGAGTTCAGCTTCATAGAGCTTTTACAAGGATTTCCCAGGAGACATTCCCAGGTCATCAGAGATAGGGAAATACTATGAAAAATGAGACATGGAAAAGGGACTGACTCCCTGTGCTGATACTGTTCAGATCCTTCCAGTGGTTGAAACTCACATGCACATATATAGAGAAATTTTATTTCCTACTCCAAGAATCTAACTGGTTCTTGTACCCCTTTTTATCCTCACAATATTCCTATAGTGAGCTTAATGAGTGGGGGTTTGAACCTGGTCCCCTGGCCTTAGGTTGAGACTCGGCTGTATAATGGTTAAGTACTGGTTCTGGTAAGCACTCTGTGGGGATTTTGAAACAGCCCTTGAAATAGAACAAGGCTTGTTTCCCCAGATATTAGTACAGGGGAAGTACATGGATTTGAAAAGGGAAGAAAAAGAGAAACTCGCTATATTGCTTAAAGTGTTCTTGGAAATGTGCATATTAATTCACAAGCATCTGCCAAAAAGTTATGTTACAAACAGGAATCTTGCAGCTTGCAATAACGTCTTTCCCCATCTTGTTCTGAACTGTGTGGTAGGAAGCCCATGTGAAGGCAATATCTCTTCCAAAAACATGTGTGGCTTGAACCTCTTATTGGATTTAGCAAAATGAGATTATTCCAGAATGAAGTCGTTTCAAAAGGAAATCAACTTTTGAAAAATTGGTGAGTCTGCTATACAAGCAAAGTGCAAAGGTCAGCATGGGGAGAAATACAGCTGTTAAGCCCAGTAAGAACATTTGTAGTATTACTAAGAAGGTTCAGCACAGTTTCTGTTCAGTTCATGCAGTCTGTAGCTCAATGCTCCATGGAAAGCAGCTGCAGGAGTAACATGAGATCACTTTCATCTTCCTCTGCAATATGAGCATATGTAGGATCTTGCATCTGGGAAGAATTTTGGCATATGCATGCAAAGCTGCACATCACCATACTGAGAGTTTAGAATAATAGCCTTAGACTTGATCAGCTGATTTGCCGTGAATTTAGCCGAATATGCCATTCCGCACACTGCACGGCAGCCAGTGGAAGTCCAGGTGGCCATTGAGCATACACCCAACAGGGGGACGTAGTCAATATAGTATCACTGTCTGTATGGGAAGCGGAGTCTTGCACCGTATGTTTGTAACATCCATACACTGCATGTTAAGCATACATATTAAACATCTTGAGATAAAGGCAAAATTAATATGTGATATAATCCTGACTGGACATTGTGCAAATGGTTATCAATAGTGAGGGTGAACAGGTCAAACCTTTGAAGAAGTGTAACCCAATAAGTATATTGTAAATTTTACCTCATTGGTATCATGTATGAATTCCAATTAAGTGCCTGGATCAATATTTTGTTGAGATCAATATTTCCCCAAGAACAGTAATGGGCAGAGACACTGATATGCCTGCGAATGCGAAGGTGTGTTGAATTTTCAACTCATGCGTCTCCGTTCTTTCTCCTCACCACGTTATATAGCACAGATGGACAAACATATTTCAATTAGGCATCATACTGCATGTCACATCTTTGTTACATCATTTCTATTTACTGCTGATGTGAGAAAACTATGATGATATATAATGCGTTAAAGGGAGGGCTGGAAGTACAGCAAAGCAGCCTTACTGAACAGATGTTTCAGATTCCTGTAAGTTATGGTGCCTGGAAGTTCTCAGGTTTAGGAAGAAGGAAATGTGGAGGTTCAAAAGTGAAGGGAATCCCTGTTCTCTTCTTCACTGAGAAAGAGGGGCAGTTCACATATGCATGCAAGCCAGCTAATTTCTTATCACATGCAGTTACTGCATAGGAACATCTACTAATTTATAATATACCATGCATTCACCAGTTGGTAAACCAGCCAGCTATACTGGCTTGGAAAAAGATTATAAAAATTATTACAAATCTGAAGAAACAGGATGTAGTAATCCTCAGACCAGGGCCTGTCACTTCAGATTTTAAGATGCTCAAGATGAAAAAGAACGACTTGTGTCAAGGATAATATACAGTTTATTGTGTAGAACGATGGAATATTGATGCAGAATATAGGCAAACAGAAGAAAGCTGGTACTGTCCTGTGGCTGTTGGTTTCCTGAGTGCTCAATGAAGCCCCAGAGTTGCCCCGGTGAGTTAAGTGTCAATTCCTCTGCTCAAGCTGAGAACAAAAAGCAACACTTCTTGCCATGGATTTTTAAAAGTGCTGCTCTGTCAGTACATTTAGGCTCTAACCCACTTTCATGGGAGACAGGGGAAGCTGCTTCTGTAAAGCAAATAGTTTTGGTTCTCGCAACACAAGCAGCACTTATCTAAGGAATATACATGGGGAAAGCAGCTTTGGGGCAAATCTCTGGTATGCTTCCTAAGATGCTGAATGCAACAAGGCTTTGGCATGCCTCCCAAAAACTATCCTGGTTCTTTGACACAAGGGAAGTTCACTACACTATCTGCTGAGCTTTAATAACTCTTGAGTATTTGTCTGATAGAGGCCATCCAATACACAGAGGAATAATATCCTACCTGCCACTGAACAGTGCCTCTGCATGATATGCATTCAACCAGTGGGTAAGTGGCCCATTGAATATCAGTGAATGGTAGCTGGATATGGACTGTGTCTGTTGAGAATAAGTATGTTTGAAGGATGAAATATGGAAGTCTGGAGCATTTGAAGTGTGCTGTTTCTTTTTTCACATGTGCAAGATGACTCTTGGTGCTGCTGTTGCCAGGTGTAGAACACACATTGTGAGCCACCCCAGAATAGGACACATGGGATCTTGTAAAAGAGAATGGGAAATTTTGGGAATATGGGCTGCCATGGAACTCAAGATCACAGACCAGTATTGTGGCTTTATATTTTCACAAAGGAGTTGCTGCATATGTAGTTCCTATCACTGATGCCCTGGGCTTTCTCAGATGTAATGGGTCAGATTCCATTTTGGAAAATCTCTTTGGGCAAGCGTTCCAGTTGTAGGCGAAAAGCCAAAAGCAGTATGGCACCCCCCCACACACAATTCCAATATATTTTAGCTTATAGTTCTTATTACCAATAACTCAGGATGGGGGAAAAGCTTAAAGAAAAAAGAGAAAGCCAGAAAAGCACCAAGCAATTGATGGTGGAGGAAAGAGGGGTGGGACCAGGGGAAGAGGTGGACTCTTCGTGCCTGCTGGATTTGCACTCATGGTCCTGTGCAGTTGCACCTAATCAGGGATAGACAAGAGGGCACCTGCAGGCACTAATGTGTCCCCAAGCATCTTTCATAGCACTGATCAGGTTGCTCTGCGCTTCCCATTTTTAAAATAAGAAAGTAACATATTTTCTTACCAGCACCTGGGATTGCTATGAAGCAGGTTTCTGTGGGTAGTAAAAACAGTGGGTTCAAAGGGGTTGTGTGTTGCCTTGCACTGATTTTGGGGCAGTTACTTATTCTATCTCAAATTGCCAGATGCTCCCACAGCACCTAAAAGATACAGAATCAGAGTTCTCTTCAGTTCACCATAAAGAACCTCCACCATAAGACTTGTCTTAAAAGAGGTACCACTGCAGAACAGTACAGATATATCTTGGGGGGCTTTGTAAATTTGTATAATGTAAGCCTATCAATTTATGTGGAGTAAAATGAATCTGAAAGGACAGGCGACCCCTTTGACTGAGCAAAAATGGCCTTCTTGTTGCGGCTTATGATGATTTTAATCCAACGCTATTTGTTGTTGCTATGTGCCGTCAAGTTGCCTCTGACTTATGGCGACCCTATGAATGAATGCCCTATCCAACACTATATGTTTCCATTAATCTAATTCTCAGGCTTTGGAGGAAAAGACCCACAGATTTTAGAATCATTAAGTAGAATATCATGGGGTGGACCACTTCCTGTGCCGAGGGACAGGTTAATGCCTTACGGCGACAAGACACAATTTAATGGATTGAAATGGATGCCACTCATAATGATATCTAGGCCATGCAGAAGTTCTACTTCATTTCTGTGGAGAGTTCCACAGAATTCCTCCTTTGTTTACTGTTCCAAAGACCAAAACTTAGCATCCTGTACAGCCTGAAATAGCAAGTACATCAAAGCATGGTCAAATCATTAAAAGAAAAAAAACCCCAGATGCACTTTTATTATATGAAACTCTCACAAGCTTTTCTTTCTCCCTCCCTCCCTCCCTCCCTCCCTCCCTCCCTCCCTCCCTCCCTTCCTTCCTTCCTTCCTTCCTTCCTTCCTTCCTTCCTTCCTTCCTTGGGACTTTTAATATTATTTCTTGCACCGCTGAGCCAATTTGATTCTTTGGGCTCAGGGAAGGGAGCTGATGACCATATGCTTTTAATCTAAGCAATCAAAAATCAAAGTCATGGTCATGTACAAAATCCCCCAACTTTATCAATGTATAAGGTTGATCTTATTAAGGATGGACTAGAGTGTTGGGTTTGTTGTATATGGGATGTGCATGTTCAGATTCAGAAACTGTGAAATGCAGTGGGTGGTCTAGGAAAAATAGAACTTACTGTTCCATTTTGCTGATGGGTGAAATGTTATTATAACCTCCTTTTTGCAATGATCTTCAACATTTTTCTAGCAGATATCTCCTTGGTTGCAAGCACTGCTTCCAAGGCCACCTGGGGAACCTCTTCTGGGGCACTCTGCCTGATGCTGGAGACCTTATTGAGTTTCTCCTCCCCATCATCCAAACAAGACCTCATTGATCGGTCACAGGTCTTCAGCCAGGCAAATTCCGAAGGCTCGCCTGGTCCTTGGCTAGGATGGCTCTTGCCACTGAGAGGATGCTTTCTTCTACACTACTACTACTACTGCTACTAACTCAATTCTTTTCTAGTGAGCCTGCACACGGCTTAATGGATCTTAAATGAACAACAATGACAAAAAGGAACTTAAAGGGTCATTTCCCTGTATGCACCACCTTTCCAGTTCCTCCGATGTTTCCGCACAGAAGATCACGTTTTCAACACAGTGAAAATGGTTCTGTATTCCTCAGCACATGGTCCAGCACTGGTACAGTAAATGTATTATGTGCAACTACTGACTTAGTGCTCTGTGAGTGTAGGTCTTCACCCCTCAGGGAGGGTCTCAGGGTGGCATTTGCATGTGGCACAGCCCAACATGGCACAGCAATTCCGGGAAGTGTCTGCCAGGTTGACATGGCATCTGAGAAGACAACTGTCCTTACTAGGCACACGGTGTTGCAAGGAAGTGGATGTTGGCAAAGGGGTGTGCAGCTTGGGGCAACTGGCCCATGGCAAGAAGGAGATTTGTGCTTCAGTAGCAGTGTGCATATGCAAAACAACATTTTAGAACAATGGAGAACTTTCATCCAAGATTAAAGTCTGATAAGCAAATGGCCATTTCTGTTGGGATAGGTTTATCCATCTCTAACAGCATCCTTTTCCTGGTGTTGAGCTCCGATTAAAGAACACTGTACTCTCATCCTTGTAAAATCTCTTTCCCTCTCTCTCTGTACACACACACACATACACAGAGAGAGCGAGAGCGAGAGAGAGAGAACACATTTTTCCCTGCCCACTCCTGGGGTAATCATAAGGACTCCTAGAAAATATTGTAATTGGACTCAATCCTTCTGCGCTTTCCCTTCTTCCAAGCTACCTCAGCCTATGTTTATTGAACTCCATGAGTTGTCAAGGCAGCATTTGTAAGTGGAATTTAACTGTATGTGAGCTGTACAAATGTAATAATATTACCCAACTCTTGTTTAATTTTGAAAGCTCCATCCTTGACAACTCGGCTCATAAAAGATAGTTCAGCCTGAATTATCCATTATTGCTCCCAAAGTCTACAATTAAACTATCGATCAAAGCTGGCAGAGAGGAGAACAAAAAGGCTTGGGCAGTCTGGGTGCTGCTGCTGATGCATTGCTGGCGAAGTCAGACATACAGCCTGAGTGGGAAGGCAAGGCCAGAGGCTGCCTTCAGTTCCAACTGGCTTGGATGGAGCCATGATTATGTATCGTGCTTATGCAGTTTTAATAGGAAGGCCTTATGCAATTTGCAGTCTCCCGTTTTGCACGGGAAGACTGGGAGCTTAACAGGTTCAGATCCGTGGGGAACCAACATTGGCTCGTCGACTTCTTCAGACACTGCAAAATGCATCTTTTCTGGGGAATTCCACAATAAAATGACTGTTATTTATCATTACAAACCTCTTTATCATTTAGTCAATAAAAGGCCTCTCTCCCTCACTTTTTTTTTCCTGTGGTGTGCTCAGAGTCAGAAATCTGTATTAGTCTCTGCTGGCCTGAAGGCAGGAGATGTCAAAAGCTAAATCATGATGTGCCCTGGCTTGCTGGCTAAATTGTGTATGAAGGCCCGAGGCAAAAAGGTGCACATGCTCATTATTTGAAACAGAATGATTTCCCCCTTTTCTTTTCTTTTCCCCTTTTTTGTTTTTTGCTTTTTAAAAACATATCGAGACATTTTTGGTAACACAATAAGTACACTCCTCCGAAGTATCAACCTTAAAAAAAGAAAACACCAACAAAACCACCACAACAACGACCAAATATGTGAATTGCATGCATTTTTCTGATAAAGGGATAATATCAGGAAATGACCCCCTTTAAACCTGTCTAATAGCAACAAAAGGGAGTCCTGAGATTTCACACCGTGGAGGAAAGAGTCAAGCTGTGAGCAGATTATTCTTATTGTGAAAAATTAGCACACCCCATAAACCTTTGGTTGCAGATCAGCCTGCGGACTTGTTGGTCCTCTTGGATCACTTGGAGAAGCACGACGCTCACATGGCCACTGCGCTGCTGGTTTGGCGCACTTTCCCCTCTGCCGTGCCTGGATGTGCTCCTTCGGTTGTTGTGCAACTACCACAAGGTGTTCGAATGGGCAGATATCTGTGAGATCACCAGAGAGGTGATTCAGTCCCTTATTACACATCGCTCCCTAGTGACGCATGCAATGTCGATACATTGTTCTGCATTTGGCGGGATTTATGATTGTTCTTTCTTTCCCTTTCTTTTATCTCTTTGTTTGTGGTTGCTGTTGATAGTGTCACTGCAAACCCAGATGTATGTTCGACATAATGAGCATACCCTGGAGGAACTCAGTGGGGCTCCACAGGCCAGATCAGGGAACCGAACGGGCTGGCAATTCTGTACTTTACCCCACCACTAGGGGATGAGAAAAGCATTGCACCAGGGAAGGGGACCATCTTGCAGGCTCTTCCCATCCTTGCCTCCATAGACGTAATTCTAAAGGCTCACTTGTGGAAAGCAACGCTGTGCTGGGATTGGTCCATATCCAGCTGAGCACTAGATTACAGAAGAGATGGTGATAGGTATGGCTGGGGACGAGAAGTTCCCTACAGCCATGTGGGTCTATTGAGGGAAAGTGGCAAGTGGGGCTTCCTTGTTGAATCATTTTTAGCAGAATAAAATATCATCTATCATTAACTGCGCACTAGATTTTCTTTCTTCAAAATCTCTGGGTTTTGGCACACACCTTTCTGAAAACTACAAAGAGCACTCTTATGCAGTCACCTGAAAGTATTTGTTGCTATCTTAAAACAGGTATTGCCTTCATGAAAAATTTTGAAAAGGGAGAAGCAGTTGTAAACCCTCTAAACCCACATGGGTTTTACTGCTGTACGAATCACTTTTGAACTAATACTGTCCATGTGGTTTGAATGCAAGTGGATTATGTGCAGGAAAGTTATATCACACACCAGACTCTGCACATCTCCAGCCAGGCTACTAAGTCAGTATCCTACTTTTTTCCTGGGAATTGGTTCCATGGCTTAGGGATAAAAAAGTAATTTTGTGCCAATGGACCCGAAGACTAGATCCATGGTGTTCTTTGTTAAACAGATAAGTTAAATAAATATTGTTAACTAATCCATGTGGGGTTGTGGTTGCTTTAAAAGGGAAAATGTAGATTTTGAGATGTTTAAAAAATTCAGATAAACTTCTATTACTGGGGTCAGCTCAGGTTGTGTTTGAAATTCTGTGCCTACAGAAGACTCCAGGAGAAATATCAGGGGAGTTTGCTATAGAAGAGGAGGGTGGGTTAGATCTTGACAGGTACAGAGCAAGTGAATGAAGGGAGAAGAAACTGTAGATATGAGCTGATTTGTGGGATGACTATAAGGAGGGATTTAAGAAGCAGCAGGCCGAGGCTGTTCAGTGTCACAGCCTGAGTTCTGTCCTACAGCTTTTCTTACTGTAATGTTTTGCCACTGTATGGCTACATCTTTCCAACTGAACTGTTTGAGCTGACATCTAGTTTCAGTATCATGTACTGAAAACAGAATGTATGTAAATCTTCAGTGATAACAGAGAAAAAGGTTGGTTCTCCATTTGAGATATAATTAAATTCATGAGGCTAGTTTTAATGCCAGACAATACCTTACAGTACAATATATAAAGAGAATGAAGAAAACAGTACCACCCAGATAGAATCTTAAGCAATCATATTAAAGACTATTGCAGTATAACAGGAAAACAAGGTTAGTATTCATTACATTTTTGGTATATATAGTATGATGTAGTGCTTCTTTTTCAGAGGAAGACATTGCTTCTGCAGTAAAGGGATTACTATTTATTCTTATTTAATGTGCTTTATGGAAGAATCAAATGTGCACAAAGCATTTCGTTGATATCACTTGTCATGTGATTTTTTTTAGCAATACCATATTACCCAATGTTGCAATAGTTCTTCATAGATCTTTGAAAGAATGTTATTTTCAAACACTTGTGTTCCTTAGATGAACATTTCTTCTACCCAAGAATTCGACACTGTTTCTCATTTTACGTTCGTTCTCTTTTTTTAGTTCCCTGTTTTTTTATGCCAAATATAATGGCATATATTTGGCAAGAACCTAGCATGAGTTCATTATTCCAGTAAGGGCAGTCTGACTGTTGGCATCTGACTGTAGGAATGAGCTACGCCAGAAGCATAGCCTTTGAGTGACATGGAAGTTCTAACTCTGATGTTGTAGCTACAATGGCCCATTCATACATGCAAGTCATAACTAAACGCTGCAGTCATCAAGTCTGAAATGTATGAGGAGTATAGCACTTTTAAAATGGAGAATCCATGATGGCTGCAGACTTTGCAAAATTTCAGGTTCGTGTCACAACATCCCAGATCATATAAAAGAGACATAAACTCGGTACTTTCTCTTTGTTTGTTTTTGGCTTTTCACACAAGGATATTGAGTGGGTCTCTTAGGTGATGAGCAGGGTAGAAGGATGATGGGTTGATTACCCTACTCTTGTGTTTATTGTGCTGCACTGATGCATCTTTCACAGTTTTACTATCGTAGTCCAGCGTTGCTGTGGAGAAAAAGCAAGACCCATAAAGATGACATGTTTGCTGTCCTGCTCCCTGATGGGACTTCAATGCATTACCTGGATCTAATTATCTCATCTTCGGCTGACAGAGAGGCTACCATGGAACATTTTCCATCACTGGGGGCTTAGCCAAGCTTCCAACCGGCTGTCTAATAGCATGATATATTTTTGGACCTCCTGCTCATTGGATGAACAGGCTGGGGTAAATCATGTATTGACCTCCAAGCATTTATAAACCGTGGAACATCACATTCTCATCAGAGCCACAGGGGCAGTAAACTATAGTTTCTCGGCTGTGAAACATGGTTTTGGTTATGCACTGTGTTACTAGGGTTTGTGCCTAAACAACTATACATCATTTGTAGCACTTGTCGCCTTCTTTATTGAAAGGCAAAACAAAGAGTTGAGAACAAAAATCATTACTACTTTAGCAATTTTTCACAAAATGCTTTTGTTTTTTACTTGACATACAGATGGGACGTTGCACCCCCGTACAGATGATGTATGGTAGAATGACAAATTTCATTTCCTTTATAAAGCAAGGATGGGGAGAGTCTACAAATTTGGGGGAAGAGATTGTATAGGGCTTTTTGCTGGATATTGGTTAAAAGAATATGTTTTAAAAATTATTTACATTTATTATATTTATTTGGATATCTACGAATGGTCCTACATCAAAAACAACAGAGCAGTGAACAATAAATATGTTACAGAAGCAATAATATAAATCCAGAAAACAATAAAAGGTCATTTGAAAAATGTTGAAAAGACTGACCCACTTAAAACACTCGGGCAAGCAGAAATATTTTGCCATGATGCTGAAATGATTGCAGGTCAGCATTAGCTGTATCTTCATGAGCAGGGGACTCCACAAAGGGGGCACCATAGCAGAGAAGCCTTTTTCCCTAGACGCCCTACAATGAGCAAAGGCAGCTTGAACAAAAAGCCTTCCCTGCAGACCTTGACACAGGTAGGATGGTTAAGGAGAGCTTATTTGGCTGTTTACATCCTTCAGGTAAGCACTGGCATCTTGAATTGGCCCAGAAGCAAAAGGGCAACCAGTACAACTTCTTTAGGATCTTTATAATGTAATCCTATCTGGCCACACCCATTACTTTTGTAGCAGTGCATCCTTCTCTAGAGGAAGCCTCTGCGTTGTCCACATCAGCTTATTGTGGCAGCCCAAACTGAGGGGTTTGGTGCATCCAGGAATAGCTGGTGAACCAGCCAAAATGGTATCTTGCTCCACCCAGAGCCATCCGGACCTCTAGTGACAATACTGGACCCTGGGTAGCTCCAAGCTATGTACCTGTACTTACAAAGGGAGTGCAACCTTATAGGCTGTACACCTCATCCCCAAACATGAGGACCATCTTGTTGGGAATTAAGGTTCCACTTGTGGCTCTAATTGAGATCTTTAGGTTTAGTAGTGCACTTCCCTGATGCAGCTGACAAAGAAAAATGGACATGGTAGGTACAAGGTATAATCCTATGAATGTATAGACAAAAAAATGGTCTGTAACACTTAGATTACTGGGAGCTGTAGGCCTTTTCCTGCCTAAACGTTATTGGATTGTATCCTTAACTAGTTTTCTTAGTTAATCAAGTGAAGTTGTTGATAGATTAGCAGTGTCCCAGTTTAACAGGTGGAGGTATTAACTTCAAGAATGCATGTTTATTTGGGGAGGGGTGTTTTTTTTTTGTTCTGCTGTGTATAAAAAAGGAAAGAAAAAGAAATTTTTAAAAAGATGGCTTTTCCTTTTAAAACTATCTGTATGGGGCAAGTTATTTCATCTACCTTTAGGAGGTACCTATAATAAGGTTTTACTAATATACATATATATATGCATATTAAGTAAGGTTATTTTTTATTTAATTGGTTAGAAGGAAATCTTTAATCAGTTAAATTAAATCAATTATTTTTTATGTCTAAATATAAATTCTTTTAAAAACCTGGCTTTAAAAATCCTGCAGAATATGGTTTAAAATATTTGATAAGTTTGCCTTGGCAGATATTGAATGTGAGGCAGAGTCCCAGTGGTGTATTCTTAGGATGCGTGCTGAAAATCCAGACTAGCATCCAAAAAGTTGCATAACTTGCCCATGTTAGGGATGTACAAGGATTTTATTTTCCCCCTCAAACCAATCGAATATGCCCTGTCCACAACCTCAAATGTGAGCGTGCTCTCTGGAAATGTTTGCAAATGCTTGAATGTATGCTCACAATAAAAAACAACCATAAATTGCAGAAAAAGTTGTTCAGAATTGCATTTTAAAGGATGCAATTTCACACTTTATAGGGAAAATGGCACAACTTGGAAAAACACACACATTTTGAACAATTTTCCTGCTCACACAATTAAACAGCATGCACAAGTGTCCACAGAAATCAAAGGAGAGACAAGCATCAAATTGCTGTTCACAGTGTCTGGGTGAATATGAACATTTTCTGTTCACCCCTCTGTATTCCATCTGGCCAAAGGGGCTTCCTTAAATGAAGATCTCTTTCTAGCCATTCCCTCTGTATTCCATCCATTTTATAACAGAGGAAGCA
This sequence comes from Varanus komodoensis, assembly GCF_004798865.1. NCBI lineage: Eukaryota > Metazoa > Chordata > Lepidosauria > Squamata > Varanidae > Varanus > Varanus komodoensis. Next base: position 37,237,157 of record NW_025336481.1, on the reverse strand, counting down.
AACTAGAAAGTTGGGGAACAGTGAGTCATACTCAGGAGGCTGTTGCTGAAAGGAGAAATTCTTGACCAGTCTTGTGATTGTTGATTCTTTTCTGCAGCTCAGCTTCCCTCTCTGGGGCTGTTCCCCACTTCCCTGTTTTAGAGCCCCTGCAAGTGTGTTTTTATCCTTGTATATGGGACATGCAAACCCCCTGGGAAAAGCAATTTGCAGTGTGGAATGCAGATCTGGGTTTTGTGACTCCCTACCTAACCTGCTTTTTTGACAAATGCCCATTGGTTTAGAAACCTGGGATTCCTTCATAGTCACCATTTTGTCCCTGCATGTAGTTTTCATGTTGTTATGTACTGTCAAGTCATCTTTGACCTATGGTGACCTTATGTGTGAAGACTATCCAAAATGCCCTGTCTGGTTCAGCCCTTGCAAATTCGGGACGGTGGCTTACTTTTTGGAGTAAATCCCTCTCATATTTGTTTTTCCTATACTTCTCCCTTCAACTTTCCCAAGCAGGAGCATCTCCTCCAGGGGGTTTGGACTTCTAATGATGTAGCTAAAGCATGACAGCCTCAATTTTGACATTTTTTACTTCTAGAGAAAGTTCTGGTTTGAGCTAGGACCCGCTTGTTTGTCTTTCTGTCAGTTCAGAGTATTTTCAAAGCTCTTCACTAGCATCTTGTTTTGAATGTATTAACTTTCTTCCTGTCAGCTTTGCTTGTTGTTCAGTTATCTCGCCCTTACACAGTGATTGGGAATATAATAGTGTGAATGGTTTTGGCCTTGGTAACACTTAATGATCTAGTTCTGCAGTCCTTTCATGCCTCAGTCTTTGAATTTCTTGGCTCCAGTTTACCTTTGAAATGATGACTAAGCTAAAGTATGTAAAATCTTTCACAATTTCAATTCCTCCATTGTATTTAGTTCATTACATGTAGTTTTTATCGTGGAATAAATAGGACATGAGTTGGAACAGGAATAGTGTTGTATCACAGCCAGCTTTTTCAGGGATGCATTGCAGGGTTGGTTTGTTTGTTTTTTAAATATTAGCTGGGACACATATATCGCCTATCCCTCATAATTCCTGCTTCTGAACTTAGCTGCAGTCTTGTGGTACCTGGAAGGAGGAAGTGTATTGTTCCCTATTAAAATGGACAGTTTATTTATTTATTTAGGATATTTATATGCTGTCCTTTGCAAAAGCCTCAGGATGGCTTACAAAGATAAAATACAAAAATCACCAAACATAAATAAATTAAATTATCGACCCACTCTGGCTGTGGTTAAAATACAATGGTAAAAATACAATATTAAAACTTATTAAAATGTTGATCAAAGAAAAAGGTCTTAACCTGGCACCGAAAAACATATAATGATGGCACCAGGTGGACCTCTCTGGGGAGCGCATTCCATAGATGCAAGATCTTTACAAAGTACCTCTTTCTGCTGAGAAGAACCTGCTAGAACTGGCTTGTTGATAAGGATCAACAGAGCAGCCTTCTAAGGAGTCTGGCTGTGAAGACAGCTTGCATGTTGCAACTCACTGGGAAAACGCTTACCCATGAATGCACCTCACTATTTAATAGTCTCTGATATTTGAACATATAAGGTTCTCTGAACAAATACATTGTCCATATTTGAAAAATTCAGCTTTACAATACCCTGCTTTAAGTGCAGTGACTGGACCTGTACATAGTATTCTGAGTGCAGATACTGGTTTGCATGAAGGCAGTATGATCTTAGCAGTTCTGTTTTCAATTCCTTTCCTAATAATGCTTGGCATGGAATTTGCCTTTCTCACAGCAGTTGCGCGCTGCCCTGATATTTTCATCCAGCTGGCCAGCACGACCACAAGATCACTTTCTTGGTTGGTCACCACTACTTTGGATCCTGTCAGCTTATGCTTGAGGTTTGGTAGGGTTATTCTCCCAGTTTGGATAGATCTTTTAGCAGCACCTCATAGGCTTTTTTTTTTTTTTTGCTTTAATTTCTTTGTCCACTTCTAATTCTAGATCATTTATGGTCCCAATACAGATCTCTGTAGAACTCTATGGTTTACATCCTTCCATTAGGGAAATTTACCATTTATTTTATCCTGTTTTTAACTAGTTAGTGATACATAAAAGAACCTTGCCTCTTATTCCATGATTACTAAGTTTGATCAAGATTCTTTGTTGGCAGCCTTATCAAAGGCATTTGGAAGACCAGGTAAACAATTCCGACTGGATTACCAATTTCAACATGTTTGGCATTCTCAAAGAACTCTACAAGGTTACTATGGAAGGGCTTACCTTAATGAAAGCCATGTTGATTCTTTCTCAGTAGGACTTGGCTTTTCAGATATTTGGTCTGTGCATGTTCATCTGGATCAAGAAATGACTCCAATTCACATGTGTCCCAGTCGGTATGGCTAACCATCAGACAAGTTGTGAACTGTAGTCTGAAACGTTTGAAAGGCATCAGGTTTCTTTTCCAGTCCTAAAGAATGTTATCAGGTTTCCTGAAATTAGTTTGCTCAGATGGAGTTGGAACTCTTTGACTGAAATCCAATAAATATTTACTTGGGAGCAAGTCCCACTGTGGAGGATTTCAATGCTGCTATTTAAAAGGAAACCAACAGGTGACAAAAGGATGCTGTGTCCCCTAAGGTAGCGTTTTCCCTGCAGAATAAAACTGGCGTACATGATCTAGCCAATGTCAAGAATTGTACAATTACATTTACTTTAATGGAAAGAATGGAGGAACATGATTAATTATTATACTGAAATCAGTGTGGAAAAATGCTCAGGAATCTGAATTCCTAAATACTTTAGGAATCCGAAAAGCTACCAAAAATAAATTAACATAAAATAAAATATTACAAGTTCAATTCCCTTCTTTTATATTGCTTTATCAACTAATAATGATCTCACAATGTTATGATTACTTTGCTTTTTAAAAACAATGTATGTTTAAAAATCTGAAGATAAATTATCTTTGACAATTTAAAATTCATTGGCCGTGTTATCTTCCTCCTGTTCCTCTGGTACCTTTGTGTATCTCCTGCCACCCCCCCCCACCCCCACCCCCGGGTACAAAGAAACTCAGTTATTTTACTGTGGGACACAGGTGACTGAACTTATAAAAATCACTACAGGACAAGATGTATTGAGGCCTGGCATGGAATGACAAATTCTAGTGAGGTTCACTAAGAAGAGACATATTGATTTTTAAATGATTAATAAGGAGAATATAATTGTATTTCATTAAGATGGATGGGATTTCATTTAGTCCGTCTTTGCTCCTTTTTCCACTTCAGATGCAAAAGGAAATCAAGTTATCATCAGTGGAACCTCATGTTAGCCTTCCATGGCAACGAGGTCATTGATTGAATAAAGGAAGTTTCTGAGAGCCTTACCCCCATTAATGGGGAATACAGATAATGTGACACAGATAATGTGAACTCTGTGACAGCTTTAGTGAATCTCTGAGTAGAAGATAGAATATCCCCCCATCTTTCTCTGAAACCAAGTTGCAAATTGTCCAAGATGTTAATTGATTTAGGCTAAACCTTGACATGTATGTTTCCCCTGACTCAAAAACAACTCCGTGAAGCTTTGAGTTTTAAATGGAGAAATGGCATGGGAAGTGCTGTGTAACATTTTTCTCAGTTGTTCTTTTTTGCCTGTGAGGCAAAATATAGGGGCCCTCATCAACCCCGCTCCCCGCTGCCCAGGGATGGAAAAACAATTGGGGAAAAGTATTCCTTATTCTTTTTTGTCCATATTTCTCCATTTGTTTTTTGTTTGTTTTTGTAAGCCATCCAGAGACTTAGTATTGGACAGCATATAAACACTTTAAATAAATAAATAAATAAATAAATAAATAAAATGCATCATGAGGCTATGCTTTGTTCAAGAAAAAAGAGAGAGAGAGAGAGAGAGAGAGAGAGAGAGAGAGAGAGAGAAATAAACAAAACATTTGGGTAATGTTTATGGATCTATTTTCCACCTTTCAGATCTTCAGATCTGTAGGGTCTCCTTTGAGTGCCCTACCTTCTAAAGTAAGGTAGGGGGCTATAAGAGAGATGGACTTATTTTAAGTGGAACACCAATATATTGTCCACAGAGAAGTTCACCTTATGTTTACCTTATTACTTTTTCTGGTGCAAGACAAAGACCTCCGTGCCCCTTTCAAGCTTTTGTGATAAATCTTAAATTTTGCTTACTGTTTGGGGAGTGATAGAGGACTAGAGTGATCTAGTCGTGCAGAAACAAGTTTACCCTCTCTGTTTGAAAATCTGTAGTCAACTTTATTGGTATAGAATTCATGCCTGTATAAATAGTAGATTACAGGAAGTATAGCCTGCATTGAAACCTTGGTCTGCACACCATATGGACCTTCACCCATGTAGCAATGGAACCCACCAGCCTTCTCCCACCACCTACTGGATGCAGCTGGTGAAGACATGGACCAGATAAGAATGGAGAAGAAATCTAGAAAATAAGGAATAGAGATAGGGCTGAGCAAAGTCACAGGATGAGCCAAATACATATAACCATATCAAAGCTCTGGAGCTACAAGGCAAATTATGACCTTGAAGAATGTAATGAAGAAGGAAACTGATGTGATTTGAAAGTAAGGAAATGACACTCCAAGAGATGAAGAGGTTCTTATTTTGTTCTGGTGAGTCACCTTGAATAATTCTTTTTTGAGAGAAAGTCGGCATAAAATATTTAAACAGTTCTGTCTTGAAAGTATCTTGCCAGTACTAATACAATAAGGTAATAATAGGTTTTCAACTCAGTGTGTGGGCGTGTGTGGGGTTGAATTGCCTTATCCTAGAATGAGGTGATTAAATATGAATAGTTAGGAGACTGCACTGGGGGAAACATTTGGGGGTCACATCTCTCCACCCATTACAGCCGGAAATGTCCATGCTGCACGTTGTGTGAGCAAGCAATGGAGGAAGGAGACTCAGGAGGGGCCACAAAACTCCTCCTGGGTTTGCATCCGCCTGGCAGGCCTACAGTAAACGTTGCTGATTCTGATAGAAGAAGCGAGTCCTCCATTCTTTTTTCAAAATCAAATTTAAATACCAAGAACCCTAACAAAAGGAAACCTAGTGTGCTGTTTTGCCATGTGTGAAAGACATCTGTACGTAACTGCTAATATTGCTGTGAATGTCACATGTGAGTACCAAAATATATATCACAATGTGTTTTCCTTATTTTTTTAGATATCGCTCATGACTGTAGGTCAGCCTGACAGGAACCAAAACCTGATCCTAATTATCTATTGCACAAAAAGCCCAAAATAATGAATGTGTTGAGTAGCAACAGTTGTATTGGCTAGTTTGATCTTTTAGGGTGACTGGATGTAAATGGTAGAAGACTAAGTTACCCATGGCCTAAAATGAAATAGAACCTGGTACAGTCCTTTAATTCCTTCATTTATACATTTATGTGTGCTGGAAGCACCAAATTATAACATTGCTTCAATCAGAATGGTCCATCATCAGCCCTGTTAAAATCGTTTTCAACAGTACAAAGTAACTATCATCAGTACCATATACTTCAAAGGCTGTTTGCAAATTTGGAGATGTTCCCCATCCTTGTCTTCAAAGCTGCTTTAGGACTCCTTTTACAACTCAGCAGATACCTTAGTGGATAAATGGGCTTTTTGCAGCTTTAGTGCTTTATATTAAGCCATTAGTTATTTGGCATGCCTTTTCACTTTGGTCAAAAAATCTGTTCAGACTTGCCATTCAGAAACTTTATTTCTGTTAATCCAATGTTCTTCATTAACAGATTTATTCATTTCCCCCTTTAATTTATTTTATTAACTCTGTAATCAAGTGGGACTATTGGGTCGGGTCCTAGGGAAGAATGCTACATTTTAGTCCCATTGATTGCCATGTCTGCCTAACACACATGGATTTCAATAGGATGACCATCTGGCTACCTTCCTCTGGACTGGACAACCCACGAAGTACTAATTTTCAGATGTTGCCCATATTTACTGAACCCTTTAATTTATTCAATTTTTATTTTTCCTCTGTTTGTATAACAGCATCAAACTCCTACAGTGCAACACACAGGCATGCCTGTTCAAATGTTGTAACATTTCTGGATTCATTTACACGGTACTGGAATTGGGTGTGGCTCTTTCATATGCTGCCGCAATAAGCACGTTTGTAGGAAGTAGGGATGTGTGAGAAATTCATTTCAGTTTGGTTTTGATCAAGATTTCACTCAGTTTGCTCCTTCTGGATGAAATGCAACCTGTGGTTGAAGTCCATACATTCTGATACATGGACAAAAGACAGATCGTTTGCTAGCATGTGCCCTTCTCAAAAATGCATGCATTTCAAAACATGCATTTTGAAAACATGCATTTTAAGTACATTTCAGAAAAGTGCACAAATATACTTTAATCACAGGAGAAGTGCATTTCAAAAATGTGAACAATTAGAAAATTCTCATAGAAATACACATGGATTTTCAAATGAAAAGGGAAAAGAACCCCCAATTTGCAATCTGATATAGACTTTAGGGGAAGCATAATTGGGAAGGAATTGGGAGAACATTAACAAGTTCCAGTTTTGCTGATTCACATGTCTAGAATAAGAATAAACCATGCAGAACAGAAAACAATTTAGTCTCGTCTGATCAATATGGTCAACATGTTGTTGGAGGGAACTACATTTTGCCAAAATATCGGCAATATGTGAAGATGAGTGAATCATGAGTTGTGTCCAGAGGAAGTTGTCAGAGGAAGTTTAGTCCCACTGAAATCAATGAGTGTTAAAACGGGTGTTAGGAAGACATGGCAATCAATGGGACTAAAAATATAACATTTTTCTCCAGGACCTAACCCCATAGTTCCACTTGATTACAGCCATAGAGGTAATTTATAAAAATGAATAAAAACTGCAATGTGAAGTAGATAACCAAAACTTTTCAGCAAGACACTTATTTACAGAGAAGAATCTGGTGGATTTCCTCTTGTGACGTTACCTTTATGTTAGTGTCCCAAATCTGCATGGCTACAGAAATTTTCAGAGTATTTTCTTATGCTGGCATGGGGCAGCCCCTTCCAGTCTTTTTGAAAGGTATAGGGGATAGGTTTCGTACTCTTAGCCCTCTTTGGCAGAAGTTGATATCATATTTAGCCAATAGGATGTGTAATGCAGTAGAAACCAATCTGTCCAAAAGTGTGTCAAAATTATTAATTCCTGATAGAATCAAGCATCCGAGGCTGGAGGCAGGATTAATATGCATGCCTAAGTTATGTGTCCACTGCACTTGTCAGTTCTGGGAGGAAAAAACAAAAGCTGTGCTTTCTGGTTTGAGTTTGATTGAGTCTTTTCCTTACCTGATCTTAGGCCAATTTCTTGAAAGAACTAATTTGCATACAAAGAGTTGGTTTTTTTTTATCCCTTTCAGATTTAGTTCAGGTATGCAAATGAATATTAGGTCTGCAAGATCTGATTAGAAGATTAGTTCACTGCAATTTTACCTAGCTCATCAGTAAAGGAAATTTTTAATTAGCAAGGCTGACAGCACTCTTGATTTTGGAGACTATTTTAATTCTGGGGTTTCACTAATACTGAAAATGAAAAAAGGAAAAGAAAAATATAACTGGGTGAATTCTCTTGTATGTTTAGGAAACAAAACCTGTAACCTCAAAAAGCTTAAATGTTGATGCGTCTCATCTCTATCCATGTGTTAGTTGATGCTGTTAAAGACCTTACTATTCTATGATTCCATAAGTCATCTGAGTTGGATGGTTGAATTGGTGGCCTGCAACAGCAAGGGGTTGAACCCAATGGCCTCTTGGCTCCTTCCAATACTATTCTATGTTTCCCAAAAGTCAGTGAGACAGGAGTTTTGCAATAGCCTTCCTTGAATCTTCTGCAAGAATCACTCTTGTGTGCTTGATAATGCTATCTTTCAAGCTTCCTTTGGATCAGTTGACATAGTTTGGGACATTCTTCTTTTGAAGTCAACTGTGATGGTACTGAACTGCTTGGCAGTTTTCCACTTGGATATAAATTCAGTTTGATAACACTGCCATCACTGTTTCCAGCTGCTTCAACAACATTTATGTCTTGGGCTAGCATATGGGGTTCCTGCCCTCTTATTGATTCCATGGCTGTTTTACAACAGAGCCATCTAGAAAGCTTACCTCTTTGATATGAGTAGAACATGCCGGGTTGTCATCTTCAGTATTCTGTCTGTCCCTTTAAGGTTTCTTTTTGTCTACTCTAAACTATACCATTTGTGAAGTGTAGGGAGACATTGCACCCTTCTTCCAACAGAAGGTGTCCCCAGAAATGACTGCTTCAATTTATTCCACCAGGTTTCTGCTATGTTATTTGTATTTATGTTCTTCTTTAAACCAAGGAGTCCAGCTGCTTCGTATTGGCTCAGAGACATCTTGTAAGATCTGGGGCATGGGAAGCAGGCAACACTGGTCTGACAGCTGGAACCAGGGCACAGGTACAAGGTGGAATCCTGCAGGGCCAGAAGCAAGAGACATGTTGGTTTAATGGTCCAGAGAGATGGTTAATACCAGCAGACACAATCTGTGATGTCACAATCCAAAAACACAGTCCAAAGGTCAAGTTTCAGAAAGACAGTCACATTCAAGAGGAAGGTAAGGTCAGGGAGAATTGGAGTCAAGTTCAGGCAAGGGGCGGGGCAGGGCAGCTCATGTTGCTGTGGCAAAGAGCAGCAGTGCAGGGAAGGCTCTTATGCTGGTCTCCAGGGCCTCCAGCTGCACTGAATCATTGCTCCTCAGCTCTACCCTGCAAAGGTGTTCCTGGTTCTGCAGGTGCTTGTAGGGTCTCTCAGAGCCTGATCCAGACACATCTAGCACTGGTATAGGAAGATCTATACATTGCTCTAAATACCTCTGTATTGTGCATAGCTTTATGGTCTTTTGGCCTCTTTGGCTGACATTATACTTTGCAGGCACAGTTTAATTCTGCCTGTTTCTGTTTGAACAATCAAAACATTTCACCCTCACCCTCAGGTGGTGGTTCACCCAGAACAGGATATTCTCCTTTTGGCTTTCTGTTGGGTGTCATTTTAAAAGCTGCTCTGGTACCTCTTGGTGTTGCCTCCAGTTGAAGCTGGCCCATTTTGTGTGCAGACCTAGTTCATATAGGTCAAAAATGGTCCCCAGTATCCAACAAATCTAAATCCCTCAAAGTTGAGCAAGTGTCTAACAAATCTAGCCCTATTACAGTCTCCATACAGGTTTGAGGCCCCTCTGATTGTGCTCTCCAACTGTCTCTGCATGTGGAAAGAGCAGCATTTCAGAGGAAGGTATCTTGGAGGTCCTGACTTCCTGACTAATGTGGAAAATCCTCCACAAATGCTTTTTTAATGGCCTACATTCCATGATTTGGGAAAAGCTGGAGTTAGCAAGTCAGATTCCCAGAAATCCAACCTCTCCTGAACCCATAGTGGATTTCTCTGACCCTCCACACCTGGGACCCCTTCTCATTCTCACAGCCTGTCTCCCAAATCTGCTTGATGTTCACAGCCCTTTTTGTAGTCAGGGTGGTGTCTCACCTTTACTGCTAGGATGAGTTGAAATTAGTTCGCCCTGAAAAGCATTTTTGTTTTAGGTCTCTGTTAACAAAGTTCGGTGATACCAAATTTGTATTTATGACTACTGTTGCCGATCCTATTAATGCCGTTGTTAATAGCCATTGAAGAGAACATAGACAAAGATATAGTTACCTCTGGGGAGTGATTTTGAGTGCCAGTTTGATGCGGGCTGAGTACACGGTGCCTTGGGCAACATATACAATCACTTGATAACCAAAAACTATGCAAGCAGAAGAAATCTGAAGTACCAGAATTAAGCCGTCATTCCCATTCCATTATGCAGCATTAAGCAAACAGTTGTTTTATTGCAAATCTTTTCTAATTAAACATTAGTCACACACGCCCCCTTGCCCTCCATTTTTCGTGTTAAAAATTGGAACCCTAAAAACCAACAACACCTCAGACCTTCCATGAATAGCCTAATTAGGCACTAGGTTGGCCTTAGGAAAGCATTAGCCATTTTGCTCTTTCTGCAGTGGTGATTATTAGTGGGCTCTGCCACATTCCAACCAAGGGCAAATCCAGTGCAAAATTGTGTGTGTGTGTGTAAATATAATCGCAGCCGCTGTCCACTAACAGCTCTTCAAATGTGCAATGGGGAGTGAATGAAGATAATGTACAAGAGGAGGGGGGAATTGAGTGGAGAAAGGAAAACAATAGGTACAGATTTCTACCAGTTTCCTCAGGCATCCATAGCAGCTGCTTAATGATACATGTATCATTATATCCTAGAGTAGTTGGAGGGCAAAAACAGAGTTGATTACACTACAGACAATTGTTTCACAATAATTCCAGGCCATTTTTCATTAGCTGCCTCTCCTCACAGCAAAAACAGGGATAATTTTTTAGGGAGGAAAAAACTTCTACCTCTCAAAGGTTGTCCAGCAGTTAAAGATTTTTAATAATTCATCATGCGAAACATTGAGAGCTAAATGCTAAATTTCCCAGCAATAACAACAAAAAAATGAATGGAACAGAGCCGAGGTTAACTTGCTTTGATAGAAGCAAAGGGGTAAATAAAAGGAATTGTGCTATCGCTTTCCCATGATTTATTGGTACAATTTTTTTTATTACTCTGCTCTGGTTTGAAATGTGTTGTCACTCAGTCCGTTGAGTCAAACCAGTTCATGCTGAGCAAACTGATTAAGTAACTGATTAAAAACAAAGCAGTGTCTGCCCTTAATCACTTGTGCTATCTGCTCTCTGCAGTAACACTTCAAAATGTACCTCTAGGAAAGGTAGGAAGTTTTCTTTGCTGATAGGCCGAACACATTAAATTGCTGCATTAGAGCTTAATTTTGGCATTTTTGTTGCCTGAAGGGAGGGATGGATTCCACCCCCCCCCCTCCTCGCAACCTTTTGAAACATCTTGCCAGTCTTATCAAAATTCCTCCATCCCAAAGCAAATTCCCCTGGTAGATAAGCAAGATGCATAGGGACCACAAGATGTATAGGGATACATCCTTAATTTATGCCAGGCGTAGGGGTTACAAAAGACAAATGACTGCAAGAGAAATTGGCAACCTTCACTCAGTCTTCTTGGATCCCCAGAAATGCATGGAAAACAATGTGGACATCTGTAGGGCTAAAGATGAGGCATATACCACCATGCTATTGAGGAGGAACTAAAGGGTGCCCTCTGATCTGGGTGTTCCTCCCTTGATTATGTTGCCAATTCAACAGCTTAGGAACTGTTAAGGACCAACTGTCTATGACAACTCCACCGGCAAGAGATGGAGATTTGGCTGCTGATTTCAGCAGCACCCATATGTCTACCATATTGTTGAGTTATTTGCACCAACCATTTAGAATGGAGAAAGCTAGACATCTCTTGACCACCTCGTATGACTAGGTGAGGGAAACGGTATCCTCAATGAATGATTTCAGATCAAATGATCTTTCAAGAAGGCTCATTTTCACCAAACCATCAAATGGTTGGAAAATAAATGTTCAGCCGAGACATGGAGCTTAAACTGGCTGCAGTTCCTGATTCATGGGAAAAGAAAAAGTATGGGAGAATGAAAACAGAATCAGATGCTTCCATTCTTCTCCTTGTGGATACACCAGAGGTCAAGAGGAAGGAAAGTACTACATGAGTCTAAGACTCAGGCACATAACACTAAACTTAATGTTATGGCTGTAGTGGTTAATTATGGTTATCCTGCTAAACTCTAGTTTAGTGTTACGTGCAAATCAAGTTTCTGTGTCATAATTTAAAACCTATGCAGAGCTTTATATAGCAGATTAGTGATTCACAAATATGTTATGGCATGAACTTTAATGGACTGCAGCCCACTTTACCAACTAATGCATCCCATGATGCAGTGGACCCTAATTTATGAAAGCTAATGCCACAAACCATGTTGGTTTTTTTTTTTTTTTAGACTTTGAGGTTCGATGAGACTCAGAATAAACAGCTTGTCAGAAGACCTGCAACTGTTTCTTAGGCTTTATATTTAATACATAAAAATGATGTCACTCTGTCATTGCATGACGCCTGCTGAGGTGTGGCTGGCTCAGCTTGCAACAGTGGCCTGCGGGTTTTTCATAACTCACCACCTCAATGGGTCGCAAGTCCACCATGTGCGAGTCACTGACCTTAATAGCTGAGTGGGGATTGCATCACTGGCCTGCCATACTGAGCCCGTGCACTTCACACCACTATTGCACCGGACACCACGTTCTGGCCATCTTGTTATTGGGGTCCTTTTCCAGGAAAGTTACCGTGAATGAGGAAATACCTTCAAACTCCTGAGTGTAGCAAAGTGTAAAACATCTTGCTGTGTTTCCTTTCCCTTTCCCAGCAATTGATTGTTTCCTCTCTTAGCCAATGAGTTATGGCTTTGGAAATGCACTCACTGCCAGATTTTGAGTGAGCAGTCATGTGCTGGCATTGCAAAATGACAGTTCTTATCTGCTTTTTTTGTGTATAGCCTGACATTTTCAGTAAGGCCTGGAAGGTCTCAGTTAATAGGGTTTGTCATAAGAGAACTACAATCTAAAACTCTGAATTATGGAATGAGGACTGGATGGTGAACCCCATGTCACCTTAAATGTTACCCAAGCAATTTCTGGGAAACTAATTATTCACAATAGATAACTAAACTGTAAATCTTCGTTATGAGGGAGAAATTGAAGGCAGGCGTTTCCTTGGAAAGCATTTGGAAAGACTCATATGCTAATAACTAATTCAAAAGGAAAATGGTAGATGTGCCAGAGGCTGGGGAAGATGAGAGTTCACATTTCCAAAGTAGATTAATCTCCGGACCCATGTATTCCTTGAATCATGGCAAGATATGTTTCATTAGCAAGTGCTTGATATCCTTGATAACCAAACATGGATGTAGTTCGCTAATAAATTAGGAGTAGGCTGCCCAGAGTTTAAGAAGCTGAATGTAGTATTTTACAGAGAAGAATTAGGACAAATCATCCACCTTCTTCCTAATTGGACACATCCTTTCCTTTAATGCATAGCAGTGCATGTAAGTCCCCCCTTCGAACAGTGCAAATAGCAGTGGGGTGGGGGAGAAGGTGATTTTTCAATATGGAAGCAGCTGTGGAAAAATTAAACCATTTCCTGCCACTGCTACATCTGCAACCCCTGGACTGCTGTCGAGTGCAGACACGGGGCTCCTAAATCTAGACTGGGACTACACTGCAGCTGTTGTCTTAGTCAGAATTTTATTTATTTATTTATTTATTAAAACATTTTTATGCTGCCCCATTCGCCGAAGCCTCGGGGCGGCTTACAACAATAAATTAAAACATCATAAATAACATTTGAAAATATATACATTAAAATAAGATACAAATATACAATATAAAATAAGCCTCCCTGGCCCGATAAAATTCAATAATAGTATCATTTAAAATGTTGCTTGAATAAAAAGGTCTTCACCTGGCGCCGAAAAACAAATAATGATGGCACCAGGCGGACCTCTCTGGGGAGCGCATTCCATAACTTAGGCGCCACCGCTGAGAAAGCCCTCCTCCGAGTAACCACCCTCCTAACTTCTTTCACGAAGGGCTCCCGGAGAAGGGCCTCCCCGCCGATCTCAAGGGGCGGCTGGGCATATATGGATGCAAGCGCTCCTTCAGGTAACCAGGACCCAAGCCGTTTAGGGCTTTATAGGTCATCACCAACACCTTGAATTGGGCCCGGACTTCAATGGGAAGCCAGTGAAGCTGAATGAACATGGCCAGACTCATGCATTAAAATAGTACTGATCTGCATATTGTGACTTCTGAACTGTGAATATCCTGACAGGCCTGAAGAACAGTTATTAGTTATCAATCACTTTAATCCCTTCTGTTGTGTGATGCAGTGCAGGAAAGGCCCCAAACTTGTTCTCACTCAGAGCCATAAGCAATTCCTGAGAGGGAATCGAAAATGGGATTTAAACGTGGCCAGGCAAATTCCCATCCTGAGCAAAAAGCCTTTATAGCCCCTCTTGTTGAAGAGTGCCAATGACTTGCCTTCTGATAGAGCTTTTCAGTCCTCGAGGACCTACCTACAGCAGGGTCTGCTGCTGTTGTTAAAGCATATTTGGTTTTTTTCAGTTTTTTAATAACTACCATTTCTCTATTACTTCAGTCTGGTTGTTTGTTACAGTTTGATTCATAACGAAAAGGTAGATATGGAAAGGAGAGACACAGAGAGGTGGCAAGGTGAAGAGATACAGCAGAGAAAAGAAAGGAACAGGGAAAAAAGAAAATGAAATGAGGTAGCCATTCATTGGTATTTGTAGTGTGGTATATTCCAGTTGATCAGCACATGAGAAACAGAAGCTGTTGGAATGCAATTACTATCATCCCTAACCCTCACAGCTGATAGTGAGAGTTGTTGGGAATTGCAGTTCAACAGCATCTGGAGGGCCATATGCTCCCTAACCCTGGTCTAGAGGGATGCTTCAACCTAGTCCTGTTTTTGCACCTTACAGGGCAGGTGTTCAGAGGAGCTGCCTGCCCTGTGTTGTAGTCCTAGAGGCTTTTGATACACCACTGACTAGTAGCTAGTACCTTCCATATAGCCTTAAGTGTCTGATCCTGCCTAACTTCAGAAGCTAAGCATGGTTGGGCCTGGTTGAAATTTGGATGGTTGAGTTAATGTTGTGTAATCATAATAATAACTTTCAGAGCTCCTTTCAAGACATGATGGGGAAGAGGGAATAGGGACTGCACATGCTTTCCCTCCTCTTCATCACCACACTTTTAAGAGAAGGTCCAAACAAACCCCTCTGTGTATATGACTAGATTTGCCCTGACCTTCAGCTGAATGTGCAGAGGTGACGAATAGAGATAGCACCCTTCATTGCATATTTTGAGGGAACACCTGAAAAAGATTATAATTATGGGAGAAAATGTATTGAATGATAGACTGGTTAAGAGGCTGCTAGTGTAATGATTTCCAGAAGGACCCTCAAATCCCACTAAGAAATGATTCAGCATTTGTATATGCAAGGCAGAAGTTGTCATTATTATTTTCCTCCTTCTTTAAACACATCATCATGTTCAAAGTTAATCTGTTCCAAGGAAAGAAACTGAAATTACTTACTGGCATGCAATAATTCATTTTGTATTTTACCAACAATAATTAAATTGCCTGGAACTTCTGTCATTTAACAGGCTATTAATTTACTAATGTGCATTACTTGCACACGGACTATAGGTAAAAAAAATCCAGGGATTAAGAAAGAAGGATAACTTTCAGCATATCCTAATCATCCTGGAAAACTGTTAAATTTACCTTACACTGGAGTATAATTTATGAAGGCATTAATGCCTTTTCTCTTAGCGAGGGCATATGCAGCTCCATCAAAGATAGCCTTAAAGAAGTGATGGAATAGCTACAGTTTTACATGCTCGTGAAAGCAGTTAAATGGCTAATTAACCATAGACACTTCTTTTGCCGTCAGATGAGCTGACTATATAATTCCTCCTCCCTAATATGTTCTACTTGGATCCAGTGCTTATCTATTCCCAATACTCATTTGAATATTTTGCATCTCTTAGATTGGTACCAATGTGGCATGGTAGTGAGAGTGTTGGACTAGGGACCCAGGAGATCTGGGTTCTAGTCTCTACTTAGCTATGAAGCTCACGGCGTAATATTAGGCTGGTCAATCACTCTCAGCCTAACCTGAAGTGGAGCAAAGGAGGACTATGTAAGCTGCCCTGGGTTTTTTGCACTAAGAAAAAGGTGGGATCCCAAAGCAATGTAATAATGATAATGATAATAGAAATAGAAATAGTGATGGCATTCTTAATTTCACATCAGTACAAGTTGTTTGTCTGAAAATAAGCCTGATGTGCTCATTTGTATGCTTTACCTGCAGTTACAATGCCAAAAGTTAACATCTGTGGGAACTTTAGCTGTTCAAAAATTTAACTTGCTTTCATTATTGACTTCCCTTGAAATATCTACCCATTGAGAAGATGGTTGTGATTTACTCATAAGATAGGAAAAGCATAGTTCTGGTTCCACATTTGCCAGGACCCTTCAAGAGCAGGTGTGAGAATAAGGGCAGCCATATCAGAAGGGATAAAAGTGATTATTTAAGGACCAGATTGGTGGGAAGTGAGGAGGAAGCATAGGACTACCGGAGACTTGTAATGGCGGAGCTTTTCTGTTCACACTCTTTTCAGCTGAAAGGCCAAAAATGAGAACAGCCAGATAGCCCATGTAGAGGGGTGGTAGAAACCTACCAAGATGGGTCAGGTTGGGATGATGCTTAGTGATCCATATCAGACAACATTCAGTTCTTAATTTGGCCCATTGCATGGAGGAGAGTGTGACCATATCTGTGTTTAAGAATCCTGGGGCTGCTGTAGGGCTATTTTTCCTTCTTTGGTGCTGTCTTCAAGTCAGACCTTGAAGATTCTCATCCTGAAAGGAAGTGGAATGGGTCGCCAAGTGCAGTGGATTATACTGTTCTGAGTTGCCCCTTGTGCAGATAGAGATTTTTAAAAATTGCTATTTCTGTAGAAACATGCCCCAAAAGTCTGTAGCAGATTCGGATATACATTGTCACCTCTGACTTAGGGCAACTCTAGAATGAAAGCTCTCCAAAATGTCCTATCCATGATAGTCCTGCTCAGCATTTCTAAATGCAAGGCTCCGGTTTCCCTTCTGGAGTCAATATAGCTCACTTTTGGTCTTCCTTTTCCTCTTCTGCCTTCAATTTTCCCTAGCATGATTGTCTTTTCCAGCAAGTTTTGCCTTCTCATGATGTGCCCAAAGTACGTCAGCCTTCGTTTGGTCATTGTTGCTTCTAGGGAAAGTTCTGGTTTGATTTGATCTAGGATCGAGGACCACTTACTTGTCTTTCTGTCAGCCCAGGGTATTTGCAAAGCTCTCCTCCAGCACCACATTTCAAATACAGCAAATTTCAGGCATATGAAGATATAAAAATGATAGACCATCACTTTTTATTTGAATAACACAAGTTTCCTTTTCATGATTAGGTTTAACTTTGTGTCCACCCCAGGGCATACCAAAACAGCAACAACCCACCCCTGAATTTAATTTTCAAAACCTTAATGTGTAATCTCATGAATGATTCCTCTTAGCAGTGCAAGAAATCAAATCCTTAAAATGTTGACAGGTCTAGCAAAATGGGGATTTTCATGGCAAGCGGATGTTGAAACAGGCTATGGAAATAACAGCCGCAATGTGATCAAGTAGGATTTGGGAAATAGGTAAGAGTTCCAACTGTTGAACAGCCTTATCAAAGCAAACACTCATCAGAATGATATTTAAACACAACTGGAGATAGAAAAAGCCAACCAATACATCACAAGTGCATATCTCTGAAATTAACTAGCCTTGGGGAAAGAACATGGGGACAAGAGAGAGACGGGTGGAGGGAAGGGGAGGAGAAGGGGATGGAGCGGTTCCCTCCCCATCTGTAGCCAAGGACCACTTCTTGGCTATTGATATGACTATTTCACTGGCTATGCAGTGAACTGCATGAAGTGTGCAAAAGAGAGATTTAGGTTATGCAGCACACCAACTCTGGTGAGCAGGTACAACCTGGAAGTCGTAGAACACCTGCTCTACATGTAGAAGGTCTCAGATTCACATCTCCAGCATCTTCTATTGTTGCCAGGGGCAAAAATACTTGCTGAGATTGGATGCACAGGAGAAAGTTCCATGCTTCAGTTTATATATTAGTTTTATTTCTCATATTTGTACTGCACTTTTCTATTTACAGAAAGAAACTGCATTGCTAGGTAGCACAGTTGTCCACAGGAGTTCAATAGAACATGAGCTTTAGAAAATGACCACTGGAAATGGTTGTAAGGTGCACATCCTTGTGTGGCTTAAGTTGAACGTATTCTAGAATACTGAGCATTCTTGGGACTCTTCCACCATCCAGAAGCCTGGACTGGTATGCTAGGCTGGAGTACGTGTTGAGGTCTCCTGTTGCTGCCTGTAAAATGGGTATGCCACTGTTGAACTCTGCTGTCTTGTTGCTGGTCCCACCAAGCCAACTTCTCCTCATCAAGATTTCACTGCCACTTTTTTCCTTCTGCCAGCTGTTGTTATAACTGGAAGCTGAGGGATAATGCTCTGGGAGAAGAAGGGCTTCCAGGCATCTGCTGGTCATATTCTGAGCTTGTCACTGATGGATGACCTCCTCCTCCTCCTCCTCTTTCTTCATTCTATTTTTATTTCTATTTTGAATATGTCTTTCTTTTCTGTACTATCCGATTGCTGAAGTTCTCTGGGCAGTTTACAACAGCATATAAAATGCACATAATATGCAGGCAACAATTAAAAATAATAAAAAATCTTAGTTTGAAACTTTGAAAGCCCACATTTAAAACAAATTGTAGAAGCTAAAGTAGTGTATGTAAATTAAACCACAAGGCCTGTTTAATTGGCTGACATAAGTCCCAATATAATGTTAAACAAATAAAATGCCCTGTGCGACAGGCCAGTCCTAATCTGCTACTAAAAAGATGTTAAAGTTGTTGCCAGGTGGGGAGCTTGTTCCATCTGAGAGGAGACACCACTGAAAATGCCTTTCTCCTTGTTTCCACCAAGCAATATATCCCTGAGCATGACAGTTGGAAGAACTCGATCATAGTGTCTGGGTAGGTTGCATTTTGGAGAAGTGTTCTGCCTGCTATTGTCCCAAACAAACTCTGGCTTTATATTGTAAAACCAGCACCTTGCTATAGTTGTGGCTGCGTCACCAGGTCTGGAAGGCATCCTGTTCCACTGAAGCCACCTAGGCATCAAGTGACAAGGACCAATCAAGGAGAACCCCCAAGCTATAAACTTGTGACCTCATCTAGAACAGGTTGAGTTCCTTCCATCCAGTCTGAAGAACCTCCTGCTAACAACATCTCAGTCTTGAGCTTCAGTTTGTCAGTCCTCATTCATTGACACATCTACAGCCTCACTGCTGTTGATGAAAAAGAGAAAGAGCTGTATGTCAGTATACTAATGACAAAGCACTCCAAAACTCCAGGTGATCTCTTTCAGTGTTTCCACGTAGATACTAACTAGCATGTGGTCAAGATCAACCCCTAAGGAATCCCATACTGGAAAGTCCAAGAGACTGTGCAATATCTTCCAAGGACCCCTTCTGGAGCTGGCTAGCCAAGAGAAGTAGAACTATTGCAATGCAATGCAGTGCCCTCTACTCCCAACTCAGCCAGCTGGCCCAGAAAGATACCATGGCTGATGGACCTAAAAGCCGCTGAGAGATTCAGAAGCACCAACAGGGTCACACTCCCTGTCTGTCTCCCAGCAAAGGTCATCCAAGGGTACCAAAGCCGTTTCCCTACCAAATCTGGAACCCAGATAAACGTACACAGATGAAGAGGATCCAGGTCATCTGAGTAGTTCCTCTCAGTGGAGGCTGAACTTGGGTAATGTTTGAGTTTTTGCTCATACAAACCATTGATCACTTAAATAAACCAGTCACACAATCTGTTTGATGTGCATGTCTTCCAATGAGTTGTCTCTCAGGAACAGAACAGCAAAATTCAAGCTTGTAGAGATGGTCTGAATTCAACCTGAAGTTCGTTTTAACTTGGGTACTAATTGTGAGCTTGCTAATGACCACTTCTCACATGAAGATTCATATAACTCTCCATGCATATTTTTCTAAATGTGCACATTTTTGTGGCATTTTTAAAAGGATGCATTTTTCTTTCATTAATGAAAGCATCTTCATGTAAAAGCACAAACTTTCCTTCAAGCATGATTATCTTTCAAACATATTCCTTTGGTGTGCATATCAGGTTGCAAGCTTGTACATGTAGGGATTTCTAGTCACAAACGGTGTTCATGTCTGTGAGGTGCAGAGTGCACAAACTTTTATAACTTTACAAACACAACAGATTTCCATCACATTCTTACTCTCAACAGCCTATATTAGAGGATTATATTTGCCTGTCATTTCTTTGGATCAAGTGCAACTTGCCAAACACTTCAGAATGTAAAACTTGGTGGTAGTCTACGTATTGTAGGAATTTTGAGTGAAATAACCTGTATTAGGGTAAGGGTAATTGGATGCTCAGGACCCCTAATGAGCACTGTGTGTCAGGCCCAAAGTGTTATCCACTGTGAGGTAGTTTTAGCCTTTGCTTGCTTCATAACTAATACTGCAGCAAGTACAATTCAGAGTACAAACTAGCCCCACTATGCTTTGGCACCTTATATCTCTCTGAAAAGGGGAGCATTTGGTTGGGAATGCTGACAACAAGGAAAGGATCAGTATATACTGGGCCATTGTTTTGTGCCAAAAAGTGCAGGTGGCTATAAATAAGACATAAAGGAGGGCCTGTAGGGAAAATGAGAGGGCCGAGGAAGCAATAACCATTAAGGCTAATTAATTCTGGCAAGTGCTTAGATATTTTTTCTGTATTCAAAAATGGTTGAAGGAAAACATCCAGTGAGGCCAAAGGCCTTTTGTGCTCTGTTCCCTCCACAGGGGAAAGAGACTGGGGCTCGCTAGGCTTTCTCCATTGCTGTCACAGCACTGGCTCTAATGTTGCTGTGCCAGCATAAACTGCCCTTGGCACAATGTCATAGGCGCTTGGTAGGGAAAGGGAGTTCACCAGCAAGCTGCTGGTGAAATTCTGTGGCAAACCAAGTGATCCAAATGATCCAATTGCAGCGCTTTTGCTTTGCCCGTTAAGTGCCACTGGCATTGAACTTGCCTTGGTTTAGACCAGGGGTCCTCAAACTTTTTAAACAGGGGGCCAGTTCACTGTCCCTCAGACTGTTGGGGGGCCAGACTATAGTTTGAAAAAATATGAATGAATTTCTATGCTCACTGCACATTAAAACATTAATTAAAAGTGAAATTAAAAATTCATTAAAAATTAAAAAATATTTGCTCTGCTTGCTCAGGCTGCAGCAGAAGCCCAAGATGATGCCATGCTGCTCGCCGAAAGGTTGAGGCCTTCCCAGCTTCTTGCTGCTGTCCTGCTTCCGAACTGGAGGAAGGTCTCCTCGCAGGCACTCGCTTGGCTCCAGTGTGGAAGGAGGAGGCCAGAGAGGTGAGTGCAGGGTGGCTGCCCTGGCTGGGAGAGGGCTGCGAGGAGGGGAGGTAATGGCTGCTTTCTGAGGCGAGGGGAGGCGAAGGATGGGCCGAGCAGGGCACCTCCCACCTCTCCCTGCCACAGAGGGAAGAAACATGGCAGGTGCTTGTTGCCAGCGGCGGCTTGCCCAGAGAAGGCTGTGGCAGAGGCACGGAAGCTGCAGCCCTGCTTCCACTCTGCCTCAGCCCATCCCCCCTGGGCTCTGCGAGTCAGCCATGGCTTGGCCCGCAGCCTGGGGATGTGGCTTACATAGTTAAAAATAGATTTAAACAATTATATTTTTTCTTAACTTCTATTTTTTTTTAGTGTCTTCATCTCTTTCTCTCTTCCCACTGCCCTCCTCTCTTCTGTATTCCTGCTCTGTATTCCCACTCTGTATTCAGAGCCAATGAATGCGTGCAATAGGGGAAAGAGTCGGTGCATGCACGGCTGAATGGAGCTGTTACAATTTGGCATGTGCACCGGCTCTCTGCTAGTCTCCAAAACTGAAAGAGTTTCATAGAACACCTGCATAGGCTCAGAGCTTTCAGACTTGTTCGGAGATCGTCTTCTCTGAGCAAGTCCAAAGCTCTGAGCTGTGCTGGGTAAATGACCATGGCGGGTCGTAGTTTGAGGATCCATGGTTTAGACTAACATGACTTGGTTAGCACTAGCCTTGGATATTGCCTATTAATTTCTAAGGTCACTGCATGAACCCTGAAATATGACTCCAGACAACTGCTTCATGTTAGCCCATGTCTGTTTGCCATTTGCTTCATTACCTTCTGATACATTTCTAGCTGCTCTTTGCTCCTTTTGTACGACATTGTGTTATAAGGGTACAGCAGTGTATGGAAAGCTTTGAAAATGTTGAAGAGGGCAAAGAAAGTTTTAAATCTCCTCTTGTGAGAGAAGTACTCAATTTGAGACCCCTCAAGCTGTGTATTCGGGTCCCACTGGGGGTGCAGATATCAAGTAGCTGGCAGGACACCTCTGCCCAGGGCTGTTCAGATGTATCTCGCTTGATGACTCATTGATTGTCTGTGACTGGCTTAAACAAACTCCAATCCTTCCTCTGCTACTAAAATGTTGGATGGAGTAATTGATTTCTTGGCTTATCCCCAGAACATTTGGAATACTGGCTATGATTAGGATTGGTGGATCATCTGCTCCCCATCTTTGGGTCTTTCAGTTCCACTTTTGCCCCATGAAGGCAGAATATTTATTTTTTATCGGACTTATATCCTGCATTTTTCTTTTTTAAAGAACTCAAAGTGGCTTACATCATTCTCCTTCTCCTGCTCTTAGTCTTGTGAGGTAGGTTGGGCTGAGAGTCTGTGACAGGCCCAAAGTCACTCAGTTGGCTCCATGGCTGAGCGGGGACTAGAATTTAGATCTCCTGAGTTCTAGACACCACACTGACTCTCAATATAACACCAGTTGAATTTCCACCTGCTGACAAACTATTGTTTGTACAAAGCTGGAAATCCTATCTGAATGAAAGCCATCAAAAATTAATGCTTTTGAACCCCTTTAAACACTCTTTCCTGATGTTGCTATGGATGTGTGAAGAAACTGGTCTCTGTCTCTCTCTGTCTCTCTCTCTCTCTCTCTCTCTCTCTCTCTCTCTCTCTCTGTGTGTGTGTGTGTGTGTGTGTGTGTGTGTGTGGAACATGATGGATTTTCTCAGCTCTGCACAGAATCTGTTCCATGGATTCTGTTCCTCTACTGGATTCTTATTTTAATGGGTAGTTGCATAATTTCATACCGTTTAACTACTACACATGTAAAAACATAACTGTCCTTGAATTTACCCACTTCTCTGAATTCATCAAGGTCAAAGAAATGCATTAAAATGATCATATTAGCGGTATGCATACAAATTGCATATATTTGTGGAAATAATGTTGATTATATTATATTAGGAAAATTGCTTACAAAAGTGTGTATACAAAAATTGCGTACAAGAATGCGTTTATTAAGGAAATGCAAACAATACATGCAGATTTTCATGCAAGTTTTAAAAAGCATGTACAAGGGGTAACTAAAGGTAAGACTTGAAAATTGAAAAAAAAATGAAAAGAAGCTATTTTCTATCTCTCTCCCTGTATTTATCCAACATGCTACAGTTTTGTAGGATTATATTTGAAAATGACTACTTTAGCAGTATTTCTTTTGTATATGGGCAGGCCAACCTCTGTGCCATGTGATCAGTTTGTTCAGCAGCAATTAGTAGGTGAAAACTTTTAGTTTCTTATTATGAAAAGTCTCTCCTACTAATTTCTGCAGATCTAACTGTTATTAAAGGCATGGGTGCTTATTTGGTGTTATTTTCCTTTTTGACTTGCAGGCAACCCTATTGTGGAAACCTGTAACATAAAGCTAGCCATAAAATGAACTATACCTTGTTCAATATTGATTTGTGGCATTTTATTCTGGATTGCACTCTTTGAGTGAGAGGAAGTAGGTTTCTGCCCAAGGAGAGGAAAATAACCAGTTTTTATCAGGTGATACAAGAATACGATTGGATATGTTCACGATAAAATCTTATATTTGGTAAATTATGCAGGCTCCCACTGGATAGATCATGAATTGTGATTACAGTTTGCTTTTATTAAAGCAGATGTGGAAGGAGGTTTTGGTTTACTGTAATTCAGGACTGGGCAGAAGGCAGGCATTTTGTACTTCACCTCCTAGAAGCCCCTGCCACTGTTACCAGTGCTTGGGAATGCGGGAAGCTGAAGCCCAAAACATCTGGAGAACTACTTTCAGTCCATCCCTGCCCAAATGCACTTTGGAAGTATCGTTTTAACTTACTTTGAAAAAAGTTACAAAGAAATAAACCAACCTTTTTCAAACCTGCCTTGCCTTTAAAAAATATGGTTCGATTTATTCCTCCCAAAGTTACTAAAGTATTTCTGAAGGTTTCCAAATAAATGTCTAAATATGTGCCACTTTTAAAAAGCTGGTAATTTGCTACTCAGACGTTCAACAGCTTTCACTACCCATAAATTTAATAGCATTAAGCACCTGCTGGCTTTGAGTAGCAGAGCTTGCCAAAAAGGAAAGCAGGAACATTGAGATACACTCCTAATGTGTTCCTTTCCATACCATCAGAATTAAGTCGGGAGCTGGTGTCCAACGCAGCAGCGGCACCCATGCCGAGCGTGTTGCTCTGTCTTTGTGCCTGGAACTCTGGAGTACCACTTGGAGCAATTTTTGCCTGCCAAGAAGTAAGGCCACAGGTATGGAGGGTATTCTCCAGCTGTTATAGAAACTCAAGGAGTTTAACTCATTAGCTAAAATTCTGGAAAGTGCTGGAAGGCAATGAAATGTAATTGAGGCCAGACCCTCATGAGGTTTAAATCTCCTTAAACACCGGAAAGCCAACAGGACCTTGCCTGACTCAACATTTGCAGGAGAGGTTTTGGCCCAGCATGTTAAGAAGCGATTAGAGGTTCTGACTTCTGTGGAAGGGCACCATGTTGACGATCTACAAAAGGGCAGATGTGAAAAACCTATGAAGTAACAGTCAGGAGAACTTGGCTGTGGGGCATTTAAAAAAAAACAAATGCTTAAGTGATGGAACAAATTGTAGGCATTAATTAACCACATCATAGCAGGTGCATGAAAGAATCTGGAATTAAAATGGAACCAGCAATAGCCAAAAATAATAATCAGAGACTGACATTGGTCAAGCCTAAATTCTCAGACATTTGCCTACAAATTAAACTTGCTAGTTTTTTCCTCTAACAGGACCTTGATCCCTATGGTTTGGGTGGTTTCTTATTTCAGATGCTTATCTGGAAATAGGACCATACAAAGGTTTTTCTTGTGTATAAGTTGGAGTTTTTTTCTTCAAAGATGGATTCAATTCACTGTCTAGCAGTCGTCTCCACAACATTACCAGTTCTGCTTATCTAAATTTAAGTTTTGCTGTAAAACCTAAAAATAAAGCATTCTAAATATTTGGCCCTTTTAAATTTTGGATCAGAATGAATCTCTGATTTCTGTCACCAAATTCAATTAACAGGTACATGTGGGGAAAGGATTAATTGCAAACTATTCATTTAATAGTTGGAAGCAATTCTGACACAACATTTTATCTTTTCTGACTGCTACTGATGGAAGAATAAGTATTATAATATAACCTCCACTTGTGTTTTGCAGGAATGAACCTTAGGAAACTCCCCCCCCCCCCCAAATCTTTGGAGGTAGGATTGGTAGGGAGAAGATGGAAGAAGGCTAGCCTCTTGCATTCTTCTTACAAAATCTATCTGGGTAATAGATGCAATGGTCTATTCTATGTTTCTTGGAACCATGATGTCTTGTTGTGTTGTCTGAACCAGAAACCACAACACATTGCTGTATTGAGGCTAGAACTATAGGGCAGCCTGAGCAGAGCAGCTGTTGCAGCTTTTGCTAAGTAACTAACCAGAGAGCCCCACAGACAGCTGCCATTTTGTCAGCAGTATCAGGAAAAAAGTAGTGTGGTTCTTGGCCTTGGTCTCCAGTGAAATGTCCTTAGACTTGATCACCTTCTCTAGTTCCTTCATTGCTGCATTTCAAGTCTTAGTCTTCTTCTAATTTTGTGGCTGAAGTCTTCCTTTGACCTGAGACAAAATCAAGCAAAATCTTTCAATTTCTTCATCATTGATGTTAAAGTTGTGCATTTTTTTCTGTTGTCAAGGTTTGCCATAGTCCTGTTTCCACCTCTTGGATGTGTACCTTAGCATGGTCCAGGGTATATCAGAGAACAATACCACAAGAAAGCCAGGTTCTCACACTATTCTGGTCTCCTAGCAGGGTCACTCAAAGGTGAAATGCCAGAGTGAGATGCATCCCCCCTGTTCAGGAATAACAGTCACATTAGCAGAAAAGAATTGATATTTCTAGTGCTGTTGGGGACAGAGAAACTTCTGAGGAGCAGCTACGAGGCCCCAGTGGTATCTGAAAGTGACAATGGCAGAGGATCTCTCATGGACAATGGCAATGATGCTGAACAGGAATGATGTTAGTACTGAACAGAAAAAAGACAGTGGCTTGGATGAATCCTTTTGGAAACCATCCCTTTGTCCCCCATGGGCGACTTCTTGTGCTTGGCCTGGTTCTAGATAGTGAGCCAAGCCAAAGTGGTGTAAGTGAAAGCTTTTGGAAGCCTAGTTGTGCAGCCAGCAAGGTTCCCCATCAGCTGCAGCCTCCAGGAGGTAGAAGATGGGTGCTGTGAACAGGTGCACCAAGCACCATTTCCAGTGCCCAACCTTCTTCTCCACCTGCTGCCTGGCTGGGTGTGTTCACTAGGAACATAGACTCAGGGCCACTGTGAAGTGGATCTGAGTTCAGGAACCTGATGGATTTCCACCCCCAAATGTATACCATGAACATCCTTAGTGGTAAATGACTTTGGAATATTCTTATTCCAACCATATAATGAAAACCCACCAGAAAAACTCCTCCTAATTTCTCCTGTAATTGCTTTTGTGTGTGACACAAGATCACATTTTCAACACAGGGGAAACTGTGTTAGCATCCATGATTGTGTGCCCCAACTTGGCAAATGTCTTTTATATAAATAATACAATAACACTCCCTAAAAAATGGAAGCATACTCCCCAGAGGGTCTTATGGCACTTTAATGTTTAAAAAAAGTATTCTGGAATAAGCTTATATGGACTGTTACTCACTTATTCAGATACTTCCCCTTCCTGTCCCCACACCAGGCCAGGATTATATACAGTACCCATAGTGGTGGGAGCGGGAAATTGCAAGCAGTTGGGTCAGAAGGAAATTAGATGCAGGAAAATATTTTATGAAGAAAAATGTCCTTCTTTTCATTAAATACTTTAGTCTCCACCTTCCCACCACACTCACACTCATAATACCAATCATCATAATAACCTACACCAAATCACTCCTTTGAGGCAGGTTTTTAGTTCTAGCAGCACCTCACATTGCAGAGCATCTTAGAGTTGAAATCTTAGAGTTAGAATTGTACGGTTGGAAGGGGCCCTATCGGGTCCACCCCTCTGCTCAGTACAGGATTAAGCTTCAAGTGACTTTAAATAGATCATGAATGCTGAGCGTGAGGAATGGAGGAGTGTGGGGGAATTACACAGGCAGTCACACAAAAGCACCTCTTGGATCCATGTTCTCCTCCAGGAGTAATTCCCATTGACATTAGTTTAAGCTCATGAGTTAGAAGGAAATTGTACAGAGCTCCATCGCCATCTCACACAGAAAAATAACCACTGGGACAAAGCTGCTAGTTCGCAGGACATCCCAGATAGACACCCCTTTGCTTGTCCACCACAAAGACTCTCCAAGCCTGCTCCCCTCCTCAGAAGTGATAGTGGCTAGATGTGCCACAATAATAATGTTACAATGCTGACAAGATAGGCTTTCCAAAGAAGTCCGGGGCCTTCAAGACACTTTAATCTGAGATCATGAAGCACAGGAATTGCCTCCAGGTGGACTCCATGAGGCTAGCTCTGGTATGTGATTTCTGGAGACCAAGAGTTGCACCAGAGCTCATCCAGACATGGTGCAGCAAAGAGGGAGAATACCTGTGCTGTTGGAATGTGCCTGCTTGCTTCTGTTTGCTTAACTTTGTGCTACAATAAAATATTTTGCACCTTCACCATATCAAGTATCCTGTGTACTTCAAGTGGGAACAATGCCAATTAAATCCTCCTCAGTTCCAGGTTGTAACACAACAACATGCGTAACGTCAAAATGAGCAGGTTCAAACTTCTGCAGAGCACTGCAGTGACAGCCCATAGAAGAAAAGCTTTAAAGAATGTGCTGGATACTCCATGCAGAAAGCATAAGGACTTTCTCTGTCACCTGTTTGCTCACTCTCCCAGCAATGAGATCTCTCTCCCCCCCCCCCCCCGCTCCTTAGTCTTCTCATCTCAAAAAATACATGTAAAAGCAAAATAGCTGGTCTCAAGCTGCTCCTTTCCTTTCTGCTCCACAGATTCTTGATCTGCAACTAGTAGTCCTACTGATCCTTCCCTTCCCTTCCCTTCCCTTCCCTTCCCTTCCCTTCCCTTCCCTTCCCTTCCCTTCCCTTCCCTTCATTCAGCCCATACTGACATTGACCAGCCTAGCTTAAGTGGCATATCTTCTTTTTCCCTACATAGAAGTAGCATCTTGGATTGTTTCCTTTAAGTTGTAGGGGATGGTTCCTGAAAGCCCCATACAGACTCTTACCTATTGACTTCCTCCTGTGGTGGTCACTCATGCTCATTTTGCTGGATTTTGCAAAGAAGAGGGTGGCTGAAGGCAGCCTCATGAGGCAGAACCAAGAAGCAGCCTGGTACTCTACAACTGCAAACAAAATGACAACTATTTGCCTTGCATGTTTAGTTGTGGGGTGTCTCTTCTGCAGGGGCAGTTGACCCCTGCACACTTTGATTGCCACTATCACTGACTAGAAGCTCCATAACAGCTCTGTGGCTTCTTATGTGTGATTAAGAAAAGGACACCCTGTGATTTTCCTGTTCTCAGGGGAGGAGCTGCAATTTTGCTCCTTTTCTGACATGACACCATAGACTGCTTATGTAAACAGCTGTTTCAGTGAGAAGCAGTTGAAATATAATTAGAACCATCTAAGCAAGTGTGCTGCTTTTTTGGGGGAAATCTTTGTGGCTCCACAGCCACAAGAACCAAAATAAGAAGGGCATTTTATCTGGGTTCTGTGGATACTGAGAGGACTAAAGACACAATTCTGGAGTTTCTTTGTTTTGTGCAAAGCTCCTACCTGGCGATGAGCTCTGGACACAGCAAAGATTTCCCTTATCTAAATGCAAGTGAAAAGTATTAGCTTTCAGTTATCAGCCAAATAGTATAAATAGGATGGATTTTACAGCTTAGCAAGGCAATTTCCCTCTCCTTTGGCATCATTAATACCACATTAACTTTCCAGCTGCTATATAACTGTACAGCTAGCTTTCAAAAGATGCTCTGAAAGTACTTTTTCAGCCAAAGGCCCACATCAAGAAATCCACTTGTAAAACGGTGTGGCTGTTCTATATTCATTGACCCGGAACTTTGTAAGCTTGAACCATGGATATTGCATGGGCCATGCTCAGAGTCTTACATGGCTCAAGGAGACCAGTCCATTCATGAGCAGTGCATCTGTCTCTGTGAGTGGAGGCACCCCACACATGGAAGGTGCTGCGGTTGAAAGTACGGGGACCCCCTCTTCCCTGAGCTCATCTCTTTCAGGTGGCTTCCCAATGCCTCCCAGCATTTTCAGGGGGCTGGAGGGACTGCTGTGGAGACAAGACAGGGAGCGATCACTCTGGTTCCTTATGGAAGACTTTGGAAATTATGCTGAGGGTAGGGATGTGCACGGAATCCATTCTGGGGAGGATTCCCTGGGCTCAGCTCCTCGGACTGCAGCTCGCTTTGACACAGCACTGCATGTGGGGTGCTGATGAGCAGAGTCAGCATGTGCAGAGGTCTGCAGAAGCAGCCCTTCCCGACCGCCTGCACCAGACTTTGTGCCGCTGCACCTGACATGGAAGAAGGCTGCTGGCTGCGCATGCTCCATTCCAGGAGCATTCACAGGCTTCCGCTTGGCTCAGCAGACTTTCTTCCCTCTTTTCATTTTCAAGGAGTGGAAGTGCATGAGGGTTAGAGGGGTGGATTCCACAAAGCTTTCACACATTGCCACTTGAGCCTATGAGGAGCTGTACAGCTTTGTGCATGAATGAACACATGTGCGTGCGTGCACACATGAACACACACACACATACCCCACCAAAGCACACACAAATATACATCACATCCATTTTTTCTCCTCCCATTCCATCCCCATTGTTTCTTTTATATCTTATCCCTTCTTTAAAAATTTGTTTGCACAGTTAGAGCATTTACATGATCAATACCACAGTGAAGTCAATTTTGGTTGACTTTGATGTATATAAAATAGTAGCATGGATCAGATTTTAAATGAGTGTTCTTCTAGGTTTTTTGGGAGCTGGATGCTGGATGAACCTTTGCAGGGGGACCAGAAAGAGCATCTGGGGTGCCTGTGGCCCAGATACTTCACTTTCTGCACCTCGGCTTTTACACACTTGAAATGAAAATATCTGGGGCTGCAACAAAAAGCATGTTTCTCATTTTACTGCAGTGTAAGCCATCTGCACAGGAGAGAGCCTCAGGAGGCAGGAGCCTCAGGAGGCATAATCTGAAGATTATGTTTAGCAGGGAAAAAGATGGGACTTTATGGGGGCTGTCCACTTTAGATGCTAGGATTTCTTTGTGGTGATGCTTGAACATCTAGTGAATGAAGCTTCTGGCCTAGGGACATGCAAACCAGCCATTTATTTCTGTGGACTTATGGTGCTTTTATCCCTTGTTTTCCAATATCCACAGAAAACCTATAAACAGCGGGGCAGTTTCAGCTCACTTTGCCTTGTCAGTTCCTCACAGGAGAGCTGCCAACTTCTGGAGTGGAGTGCTGCAGAGGTGAGGCTTATTGATCTCACCTTTGCTTTTTGCAGCCTCTCAGCTCTGTTCTTTGCGCTTAAACGCAACCTGTGTACAGTACCTTCTTGGAGAAAACTTCATTATGAGGTGGTGGGTGAAGCTGACAAGGGATCTTCAGACCTCAGGCATGTCAATTCCAACAGTGCTCTGTGCAGCTACCATGCACAGGTCTTCATGGTTGCAAAGTCATTGCACATACAAATGTTGCACATCTGGATCTTCTTCTCTGACTCATTTGCACACCCAGCTGAGAACCAGCATTGGCTATCAGACCAGGTGGATTGCTGCATACAACAAGGCAGGTTACTATATAACATAAAGTGCAAAAGCAATAGCAGGGTATCTGAAGGAACTCCTCTCTCCATATATTCCTACCCGCCCACTTAGATCCCCCTCTGAATTCCTCCTCCAAATACCCTCCCTGTGAATGGGGCATTTCATGCATTGACATCCAAACTCTGGGATTCACTCCCCAGGGACATATGGCTGGCATAAACTCTGCTTTCCTTTAACACCAGGTAAAAGTTTTTTGTCTGGTTGTTTGTTTGGTTAATGTAATTTACAATTTATATTTTGTTATTGATTATTTAAATCTGGCTTTTAATTTATTGGTTGTGTTTTGTCATGTTGTGTGCAGTTTAAATAATTTCTATTATGCAAGATGGTTTAATAATTTCCTTTTTTTGTTTTTATCTGCTTTGTCCATTTTATGGATTGTGTTTATGTGCTGTTCCAGCATGTGTAAGCCTGCCAGAGAAACTTAGTGTTAGCGGGTGGCTTAGATTTGGAAAGACATACATACATGCATGCACACATAAATGCTTTTGAATTTTGTCAAAATGTCATTTTAAAAGTTGATATGTATAGATTAGCTCCTTTGGAATCTAATGCTTCACCCCATTTATCTAAAATAGATTCAGTACTTCACTTATGAATTGTGGTCATAAACAGTTCACAAGTGACCCATTATAATAGTGTGTGTTTTGTGTAATTTCCCTGCTCTATGTACCCACCCTAGAAGGTTACTTCAGTTGCAAAACACAAGCATCCACCACTGTGACTTAAGTGGACTTGTTAGGTCACACACCTCAGCCATTTCCACATACAATTCCAATTTTTATTGTGGCGTTGTATTTCACTAGCCAAAATTCAGTGGTCATGGGACCACGCAGTGCCAGACTTTGGTATGTAGAAGAGAACTAGGAAAGCAAATGTACACGCCAATGTTTACAGAAGGGGAGAAGCTACTTGGGGAAGGGCCTTTATGGTTGTGGCACCTCATCTGTGGAATTGGCTCCCCAAAGAGGTGCACTTGGTGCCCCTTCTTTGTTCCTGCACTGCCTTTTTATTTCTCCAATATTTTAATAGTTAGACTTTCAATTCCATTTTCTACTGTATTTTACTACTGTACCTCCAGATTGATTTGGCTTCAGTTATGGTGGGAGAATCTTTGTTTTATTGTATTATTATCTTTTATACTAATTGTATTACTGTGTTTTTATAATGATTGTCTTATTAATTATTGTCCTGCCCACTAGAGATAGATTATTGTCCTGCTCCAAGAGATAAATTAGCTAGGGTTTTATCTGCCATTTATGCAAATTCAGAATTCAAGAAGATTGTTTTTCTGTTATCAGATAATGCTACTTGGGTATCCTATAGAGTGTCTCTGTTCACTTTGGCAGCTATGAGGATTAGATCAAAGGTGACATCAAAGGCAGTAGCTAATTTATAGCAGTTAAACTAGTTTTTATTTTACTTTTTTCAATTTTATCATCTGGTATTAACAAATTCCCCCAATTTTTCCTATGTCTTTTGCAAATTTTGTTACAGCCTATGGCTTAATGCAATAAAACTTGACTTGAATATTAATTATTGTATCTTTTGATTTTGTGACCTGGCCAGGGAGCCTTTTGGCTGATGAGCGGTTTAGAAACATAATAAATAAAAGGGAAAGCAAGACTAGACAAAAATATCCTCATGATCACCCCTACTTTTCCAACTCAGGGTTGAGCCAGAAGTTCAGGCATGAAATCACAACAAATGTTCCTTAGGAGACTTATCGTTGGATGAAAAGTTACTTTCCTGCAGGAAATAGAGATGAAAGGTTGGGAGGGTCAACGCATTTTAAACAACTTTTGACCTTGTACTCAGTTGCCAAATGGTATCCAGACATGGAAATGGAACTGGCTAAGAACATAAGTTGGCTTATTTTCACTTTGTTCAAATGTTACTGGACCCTAATAAAGCTGAGGAGGGCAAAGCCCACTAAATCAGATGCATTTATGAAATTTATGAGAGGAATTTCATATAGCACAAAGCACAAAGGAATTTCATATAGCACGAAACTAGGCAACATTCCAATGGCTAGCATTTTCTTTGTATATATTTTGCATAACATTCTGATTTCTTTTTAAATGCACTTTGCTTCATTTTTGAGAGGGAACATGAACAGAAATATGGTCTCATAAATTGTTTGGGGAGATTCTGGAAAAATAGAACCAGTTTTAATGCTGGGCTCACTAAAATCCATGGGATCTTTATTTTGTATTTATTTATTACATTCTTATGCTGCCCTGTAGCCCAATAAAACCTGCAATACATTAATAAGAGAAAAGAATAATACAGTAACACCAGTTTAAAGCAACATAGAAACCTGGCAGTTAATGGCAGAGAAAAAAAATAAAAGCAGTGTTAAGAACCAAGTTGGCCACCATATTTAGCACCTGGAAAATAAAAAGTTCTTTGCCTGGTACTGAAAAGAAAGCAGTGATGGTGCCAGGGAAGCCTCCAGGGAAGCAGCTTATACTGGTGGGTGCAACCAAAGAGAAAGCCCTTCTCCTAAAGGTTTCCCTCCACTTTTTTGGAGAGCAGCTCTTGGGGTAGGCCTTAAGGACTGGTAGGGACACATGGAGGCAGGCATTCCATCTGGTAACCTGGCCTCAAGCTGTTTAGGGGTTTGCATGTTAGCAACAGCACTCTGAATTGTGCTGGACTCCAACAGGCAGCCAGTGTTGCTGAAAGAGGACTTGTATGATGTGTTCTCAAGGGGCAGTCCTCGTCAACAGCTGCACTGCTCTGTTGGGAACTAGGTGAACTGTCTGGAACGATTCAAGGGTAGCCCCAGGTAGAGTGCATTGCAATACTTTGGCACTGCATTCTCTGTTTGGCTTCATGGCAGGCATGGCACTCCTGCCCTCTTTCTTCTAATATCTGCTTCAGCACAACCTGACTACCAGCAGCCAGTGATGTGACTTTGAGGAGGATCTGCAAATGGGATGATGATACTGCATCATGCTAGACCTGAGCATGGAGGCAGAGGGAACAAAAATGACCCTGAGTAGCAGCATCTACTGCAGCAGCAACTGCCTCTACTTCTGCCCTTGTCATCAAATACCTGAGGTTTGTAGCCTCAGACAACAACCAAAAAGACAAACACACAAGCAAGGATTTGCGGCAGGGTTGCTATTCCTTCCAACTGCCTGAAGGAAGCCTCTGAGATCCAAACACGCGTAGCGTAGACTCAGTGCTGAGACTTACTTTGGCCTAGTTAGTTGCATCCAGCTGATAGTATCACTAGAAAGTATGATAATTCATACTGTATAAAGACACTGAGCATGTACACAAATTATCTGAATGAGCCACTCCCTGCTGCCGCATTGTATTTTACTGCTCTTCTCTCTTGCTTTTGAAATACAGTGTTAGTGACCTGTGCACCTATGAATAATATATGGCAAACCATTAGCATGTAATCTGTTTCCCATGTTAGAGGGGTTTTGAGCAGCTCACAACAGGAGGGCATATTCCTGGTGTCCCTGTTGTGTTATTTACCTCTGAGCTTTTAAGACCACCTCATCCATTTACTAAATGATCAGTTTTCTTATTGGCCCTAAATTGTGCCTAATTAAAAATCTGACCCCTACAAACGAGTTCTCTTCCTAAAGAGACAGAACGTAAACAGGAACAATCAGCTAATTCCAGCAAAAACTGTGTTTGTGGCACTGTAATTGGACCTCAGCGAAACAAATGAATCCACTGGGGATTTCCTAATGAATGTTTAACTGCAAACAGTAGTCAGGCACTTAAGCAGCTCGGATGATGGTCCCTAATGAAATCAAATAAAATAAAATCAAAGAATCTGGCATTTTCACTAACCAGATTTCTTGGCACAGACACATGAAAAATAATACATATGGATAAATACGGATGGTTATACAGGAGGCTGTGAAAACATGGGCTTCCCAGCTGGAATGTGCTTATTTGTCAAACAATTTAACATTGCCACAGAATTTCATGACAAACACGCAAGGAGTTTAACACAAGCTGTTTAAGTTCCATGCACCCACCACCTCTTCTTCATTTTTGGAGTCGAAACATTTCATGTTATATTTTGGAGGGCATCAGCAATGTGTGTGTGTGCTTTAATCAAATAATGTTCTACAAGTTGTACAAAGGAGCTGAGTTATAGCTACAATAATGAGCAGCATTTATGGAAGATGCAGGTTCTTCAAGTAAAGGCCCTCCAGTATCCCTTCCATGGGCACTGGTGACTCTCCAGTGTCCTGTCACCTGCCTTTTGTGTCCTGGTTTTTATTTTATTTCTTGAAATTTTAATTAATTTCCTTTAACTGGCAGGAGGCATGCTGCAAGGCAAAGGGGCAACCTTCAGAGCTATCTTTATTCGGGTGCCAAAGAGCTCCAATTCCACCACTGTCTCATACTTGGGCCTTTGGATGACTTTTCTTCCAGTCAGTTAGCATTCTGGGAGCCAAGTGTTTTGTGCCAACCGGTGCCACCATGGCTGCCATAGTATGAAGGGGACCTCCCCCACCACCACCATGGCATTTTATAAGACTGACCTTGACACTTCCTGAAACCTCCAGATTTGCCCACCCACTGCAAGGAGTCTGTCCAAAAGTTTGGTTCCAAGTCTCTCCAGCGCCATGGTTAGAAATATAACCATAGAATATACATAGTTATAATGTATAGGACTTGTAATCAAGTTCCCCATGCCTCACTTCAAAATATCAGCTAGCAAGTGATGGGAAAGACCTCTTTTAAGATCCCGGAGACTTCTGTTTAACATCTCTGTGTTAGTGGAACCAGTTATGTCCGGCATAGAAATGTAATAATAATAATAATAATAATAATAATAATAATAATAATAATAATAATAATTCTAAGTCTACTGGTTGGGAAGTGCTGCTACTAGCTCATATATATAGTGAATCCAGTGTCACCTGCACTTCCCGTACTGAACGACAACTAGGGTGGCTCTACAGGTCGTGACTGATTTGCAATCATTCCACCTTAAAGGAATTCTTTGTTATACCCATCAGCATTATCTGAATTTGCTGGAGCTTTCTGCAATCTCTCTTGCAGCTCATTCTAACACAAATCTGTACCAGACTGTGCATGTTGCTTTTTTCTGTTTGCACAAAAAGCTATGCAAATTTTCATGCACACCTTCCCAAAGGTATGCATCATTTGGGTGCATTTTGGAATGTATGCATTTTATTCACTTCATGTTATTACCTTTGCACAGACCCAAAACTTTCTGCATGGCCAACAAAGATGGAAACTTTAAAATTCTATTGAATCAGATAAACATACAACACACAAAGAGGCACACATATATCTAAAAAGAATTTCAAGCATTCTTCTGTTGATTAAAATGTATTTGTGCACATTTTTTAACAGTGTGCATTTTCCTCCAAACACATTCATGCCACTGAAAACATGTTTTTGGTTTGCAAATCCCATTGCAAACACAGATATTTATGGATGTCACCCACAGATTGCCTTTAAGGTGGTGTTCAATCCAGATGGTGTGAACTGGGTAAAAATCTCAATGAGAAGAGAACAGCAATGAATTTTTCATGCGTACCTACATAAAACGACATTGTCACTGACCACATATTTTAAGGTGTTACCATACAGTTTTCTGCTCCATGCCATTGCCTTTTATTTATTGATTGATTAGATTTATTTCCCACCTTTTACTTTTTTAAAGAACTCAAGGTGGCTTACATCTTTCTCTTCCTCCTGCTCTTAGTCTAGTCCCTACAACAACAACGCTGTGAGGTTGGTTGGACTGAGAGTCTGTGACTGGCCCAAAGTCTCCCAGCTGGCTCCATGGCTGAGTGGGGACTAGAATCCAGACTGCCTGAGTTCCAGTCCTGTGCTTTAACCACTGCACCAAGATGGCTCTCTCATTTTTAAGGGGCAAGAAAATGCATAAAGTAATATAACCAGAAAGTCTCTACATCTTATAGGGAAGAAAGGGAGATCCCAGTGGATGCCTTTTTGACAATAGCCTAATCTGTATGGAATCATTGACCTTGAAGAGCAAGCTTCCAGGCCATCTATCCCTGCTCAGTGTCGGAAATCTCTTTGTTCAATGGAAGCATGTAATGGTAATACATCTAGGGACATGTTCTCTTGCATTCATTTAAAAAATCTCAACTTCCTTTTGTTCTGAAGATGGCATACTTGTGAATTTTTTAAAATTCTAATTAAAAAGTAATAAAATGAAGTTCTGACTCACCTACACAGTCAAGCTCAATAGATATGGCATTTCCAGGATGGTGGTGGCAAGGATATACTTACAAGCGATGTAGCTGTTAACAGTGAAGAGCATCTCGGAAAAAAGAAGGTGGTCAATCTAACCAAGCACTCCCATGGTTAAATGCACAGGGTTCAAACCCAGTGTTTTCACACAAAGCGTTCAAGCCTGAATGGATGAATCTGATGTTTAAGGTTTCTTCTCTGTTTAAGTTTTGTAATTTCAGGCTTTGTTTTGTTTCTTTATTTGTTTTGGTCCAAAACATGGAAAATGTGAATTTTGGTAAATTTTTATTAGACCCAAATTGAACTGAAATTCTTGTCTATCCCTAAAAATTAAAGTAAGATTATTATTTCACCAAGACTGAAAATAAAACATACACAGGAAAGAAAACTGCTCAGGGGGATTTGATTGAAAGGCTTAGGTACATTACAGTGCAGTGTTACAAGATTGTCCAAATGAGCCAGTAGAAAATATTTGTGGCTCTGCTTATATCAATGGCAAAACGGGGTGAATCTTCAATGAAAGCTGATTATTTTGAAAGCAGAAGTGTCATCAACAGACGCTGCTTACAGGGAAATACCATGTTCATCCTAATTCAGTTGTTGTGTGCTATTTTTTTCTTTTACAATTAACGGAGATTGTAGCAATGTTATTTTTCCTTTAATTACTGGTGAATGGAATTAATTACTTAATTTGGCTGGTCAATAAGTCATCTCCCAAACCTAAGTTAATATGTAAATTGATACGAATATTAAAATATTTGTGAAGACTGTGCAATAAACTAGCTGTTAATTAATTTTTAGCAGTTAATACAGCCATGCTAGAACTTCACATATAAATGATATTGCGATGACACTTCACACATGCCACCTGGTTGTTATATTTTACAATGTATAGCAATGACTGTTTAGCTGAAATTATTTGTGAGAGAATCTATCAGAGCACATCAGTAAATATTCTGTAACTCTTCACAATTAGAATTAATAATGAAACCTTTTCTAGGACTGAAGTGAGATCTGAGGTTATTTTTGTGAGAATTACTGCTTTCACAGCTTAGGGAAGTGAGAATTAGTGACTTCAATTTAATTTTAAATTCCCTATGTGCTATAAATAAATGCAGTCATTATCACCCATAGTATTCATTAGTATTCATTATCTAATGTGTGTATGGGAATACTGCAGATAGTTCTACCCTGCACTGTTGGTTTATTGCTAAATAAGTTTCATGTCTCATAAATTTCTTTATAGTACTTGTAGAATTGAATGCCTCTTGTTCCTTCTTCCTACCTCAGTACTATAAGAATGAACCTGTACATTCATTCCCACCATTTTTAAATGAGGAAATTAAGAATGGTGCTTTCACTTTTAAGGAAAGGTGTTCCAGTCTGCAGGTCTTTCAGGCAGATCATGGTTGCTTGGAGAAGAGCTTCGGTTGGCTCACTGGCACCTCTGGGTGCATGGATCACAGGATCCAAGAGAAAACATGGAGACCTCAGGGACCCAATGGCAGCTAATAACACTGTGTGCTTTGTATTGCAGGTTTATAACCTAGAAAAGCAGTTCATCATCTCTAGTTCACCTAGTTCAATCAAAACTAGGCAATGGAAAATAAAGACAAAGGAAGAAAAAGAACAACGTCACAATCAAAGGGCTAAAACGAAACCAGTTATTTCCAACCACTGAACATATTGTCATAGAGCGCCATAAAATGGAGGCAACTGCTGATTCGGTCCTGCTAGCCAGGCCTCCTCATAGTCTAGGGCTGTCCAAGAGAAGTGCAGGGTACTTGGGAGGGTGTGCTCAGACACAAAAAGGCATTTCATGAGATAATCAGGACTGTTTAGAGCAGGGGTGGGCAAGAGACACCCCATAAAAACAAATGTCCTATTGTTTGTTTGTGAAAAAGAACAAAGCAATGGACAGTGGAACCTCAGTGGAGTCCCAAAACAGTCAAATTTGTTGATTTCCAAGCGAAGTTTGACCATTTTGGGGCTCTCTAAAACATTCTCCTAAGATTGAAATTAGTTTGCGGACAAGCTGTTTTCTATCCTTCTGGGCATCATTTTAATTTCTAGAGCCACCCTAGCCATGGAGGAATGTGGTATGGCCCATAGGGGATCTGGTCCTGGGGAGAAAATGGCACCCTGACCTTCTAATGTAGGCACATTAGGCACATGATTGGCACTGGGTGATGGTGAAGATGGCATGGTCCTGGTCACTGAAGGTCCTATTCTTAACGTTTATGTTTCTCAGTAGCTGCTAAATAAGAGAAAAGCTATTTTAATAGTGTAAGAAAATAAGAAGAAGCTCAAGTCCTGCTGCCCTTTTCTTCAATTTTGAGGTTCTCTAGCCATGGCTGTAATTGACGTCACAATTCTTTCCCTCATGTATCTGAGATAGATGCTTTCAAAGTGTAAATATCTTCAGGTCTTTCAAGAAGAGTGCAGCAGCTCTGTCTTTGAGTGTGCCATTTAACATATGGATCTGCTCAGCACTGTGGCGTTGCATGGTGTGCTGGCATCGTGATTAAAAAGGATTGGCCCATTATGGTGATATACAAGTGGGCAATCTCTGAGGCTACTTCCATCTAGGTAATGGCAGTAGAAGGAAATGAAAGCTCCCTCTGTCGATGATTGCCTCAAAAATGGCGGCTAAACGCCATATTCAGAATAAATGACATTGTCTATGTATGTTTAACAAAGCTTTTCACCATCTGTCTTTGGCAATATATTATCCTTTCTGAAAACTCTTTTTCTTTCTTCACTCAGCATCTTATTCATTGGATTTAACTCCACGAACTTAAACAAAGTAGTTCTGAAATAGTGAGGCATATTCCAGAAGCTAAGCAGCCCTGTTTTTCTCCTTTCTAAAACAAAGTAATTCCAAGAGTGGAGAGATTCTAGTACAGAGGAAAAAACAAACAAACAACAGAAACCAACATTAACAAACAGTTCATATAGGGAAGTACAAATCTGTTAATTTTAGTTTTTCTTAGTTTCATATTTTTAAACATTGAGATTTCATTGTATATTCATAGTGAAATATTTGTCCACTTTATTTAGCCTTGTACTATATGAAAGTGTTCATTAAAATAATTTTAAAAGTTCACATGAAAGTTTATATGCATTTAGGGTGCATTTTTATGCATTTTAGGGTACAAAATACATGAATTTTAATACACCATTTTAATTAGTGTGTGCACTTTTTGCAAGACTTATATCTAATATGATGCATGCTTAGATTATATTTTCATTAATATACCCATTGTTGTGTTGCTTTTTCTTTGCTAAACAACATTTCTTGATGGGAGAACGTCATTGAAAAATCCACGGAAGTGCGAATTCAAAAGGATAGCTAAATTTCTGTTCGCATATTGGTTTAACACTGTGGAACTGGGCAACTTTGCATTAAAATGTGAACTGAATTAATGGACTTCATGGAGCTGTCAAAAGGGTTGTTTTCTACCTTTTCCTGGTTGGAATTGTTTGCAATTGTGCCTTTAAATTTTCCTTTTTCAAAAATTCCTGCCCATCTTGGACTAATTCCATGGGTCTTTACTTATCATTGCTCTGAGTTTATTAAATTTGGCTTTCCTAAAATCCAGGGTACACGTTTCACTGCATTTGCTTTTGCTTCCTTTAGAATCAAGAATCCAAGTATGGCATGGTCACTTTTCTCCAGAGTTCCTGTAGCTGCCACTTTTTCCACTAGGTCTTCCCTGCTGGTTAGTACCAAGGATAGCTGTTGCTCTTGTTCCTTCCTCCACTTTCTGTTGGAGAAAGTTACCAGCAACACATGTTAGGAATCTCCCGGAGAGGCCACATTTGGCAGAATTTGTCCCCCAACTGATATTGAGAAATTGATGTCCACGACAATGACAACATCATGCCTCCTTGAAACACTGACAATTTACTTTCAAAAGTTTCATCCTCATCTTCTCCTTAACTAGGTGATTGGTAATAGACTCCAACCTTTTATCCCTGATCCATTCATATGAATACAGATGCTCTCAATGGGGCTACTAAGCTCATTCTCCTGTGCTTAGCATGGTGATCATATGTTATCAACATGGTACCCATAGGCACCAGTGCTTACTTCTTGGTGCCCATCAAGGCACCTGATTTCTCCCAGAACTTATGTTAATGTTATTTATGTGTTTTCTTACTAGCAGCTGGTATTACTTCAAAATGAATTGAGAGCTCCTAGGTGCTGCCATAAATCCCTCTGGGCAGGTTACTTGTCCTTTATAACTCATGGTAGCCATTTTATGGTTTTGAGTGTGACAATTTCTCAGATTTCCAGATGTCCCATGGCCCCAAACCACTGCTTATTACACTTTATGGCTAGCCATTCATGGTAGCCATTTTATGGTTGGGCCAGAATTATAGTTTG
Source organism: Varanus komodoensis (assembly GCF_004798865.1). NCBI lineage: Eukaryota > Metazoa > Chordata > Lepidosauria > Squamata > Varanidae > Varanus > Varanus komodoensis. The sequence continues at coordinate 37,195,565 of NW_025336481.1, read as the reverse complement.
TACTGTTAGCAAAGCTGGGTTCCAGTCTTGGTTTATAGGTGATCACAAACCATAGATTGCATGTTTTTCAGCACATGACACACTGGGGCCAGAAGATTATCACAGAGAATCAGTGGGACAGGGTGCTGCAGGGTACAGTGGAAGTGAGTGTATGTGTCCAAAGTTCTTGCTTCCTCGTTCTCTTAACACCAAACAATGGTTTAGCACATCCACCTCAACATTTAGGTGTTGCAGACTTCAATTCCCAACCAGCATGACTACAGGTAAAGATGCTGGCAGAAGAAGTTCAACCTAAATGGCTGATTTATCCCCCCCCCCCCGCCACCCCCAGGACAGCACTGGAATCTAGAGGTTCTACAATCCAGGTTATACAGAGTTATTGTTGTTGTTCTGTAAACCTCTGTCTCTGATGCAAGCCACAATAGTGTATGTTTAATAACTGCTCAGGAAATTTGTGCAAAATTTGTTAGACCAATTTGCTCAAATCACACAATGCATGCAAATATCTTTTTATTTTTTTTAAAAAAAATATTCATCTCATTTTAGAGTTAGATGTCCATGACCTGGGTGAACCCTCATCATAGTGACTTGATAGCACCACAAAATCTGGAGATGTGAAGACCAAGAAAAGTTATTTTCAGGATATAAACAAATTACAATGTCATCAATTTTTAGATGAAAAGAATGGTGCAATTGCTATATATAAGGAGAGTAAGCAGATTTCCATGAATAAACAAAGAAAATTCCAGTCGGACAGATTCCACAGAGGCAAGATAATACAAGTAGAGATATTCAATCTGGATAGTAAAGCTAGCTGCACTTCTTACCCTATGAGATTTCATTTCATTTATTATACTTTATACCATCCAAAAGGGAAAATTATCTTGGCAGCTCACAAGAATTATGGAACACAGTATTAAAATTTTTAACATGATACATGATACATTTATTCATTAAAATGAATTATTTTTCAGTAGAGTAAGATCATCTGCTTCTTCTCTAAAAGTAGAATATGGAGAAAATGTCCTTGCTTTGCTGAAAAACTATGACAACCCAACAAGGTTTCAGGATTCTTTTAAAAACTTTCCAGTGATCTGTCAAGAGCCTACAAAGGTCCATTTGGAACTTGATGGATACATTCCTGTATGACATTATTGGCATTGCCATCAGATTTTCAGTTTGATACTGAAAGTGCTTATCATTTGAGGGTCCGGGGCTTGGCCAGTTCTCCTTCTGTTTCCGAGAGTTTCCACTGGGCCCATTTGTTCCACACAACCTGACAGAAAAAGGCACTTTGTTGAGGCTTTGTTAATAATAAAAAACATTTCCAGACTGTACAAAGAAAATTTCAGGATGGTACAAGGTGTTCATTTACAAAGGCTAGAATCCTGGCAAGGGAACTTGGATGGGTATATCACATTAGATATCTAATCATCTTCTGTGTCATCTTCCAAGATCAATTAAAGAAATTTCAAACTTCTAAGGCAGTGGGATCATTTTTGCAGCATTCTAATCATGGCCAGGTCTCTTTATTTATCTGTTAGTGCAGCTTCAGAAGTAGAACTGGCCTTCACTAGATGTTCTTTTGTTTTCTGTTAATGTCTAGGTTCTTGTTATCAAAAAACAACTGTGGGCATCTGACGGGTTTGCTTTTAGTTTTTGAATTAAGGTGCATTTGCAATGTAGCTTTTAATTTTCTAAGTTTGCTCAAGTTTAATTGAATTTGAGTTGTTTTGAGTGTCTTGGACTGAACTCTATCAAATTAAGAGTTCATATGTTATCTCATTTAATAGCAGGTAATTGCAAAATTGCTAAGAATTTCATGTGGAGGGTGCATACTATGTTTTCTTTTTTCTATGTTCAATATGATTTCATGAAGTGTTAAACCAGTGTGGAAATTAAACAAATAGAAGAGGGCCCTTTGTGTTTTATCAGCTGAATACTGATATTACTTTAAAAACAAGGAATAAACCCCCTTGATGAAGGTAAATAACAGGATATAAATCTAATGATTAAAACAAACAAACAAACAAATTACTATGTTTACTGTATATAGGTATGATAATGATTCTGGTTCCATTCCATGTTTGTTTTGGCAGATTTGCTATTGTTTATTTATTATTTATGATTGTTTAATATTGTGTGTAATTATCTTACCACTAAAGTTTGCTAGTCTTCAAGTCTATGTTGCTGAACTTATTTTGGCTGATGGTTGGAAAATTTTGCATCTCAGAGAGAGAGACTTTTATTTCATTGATATTTCAGAATTACTTTTAATTAGACAATTCTTTGGTTTCCACATGTTGCTATGTTAAGTAAAAGTTTGCAAGATTGCTATACCGATAATTTCAATCATGCCTCAGTTCAGTTGGAGTTGCAATTTTCAGGTTTGTCAAAGACCTCAGATCTTTTCTTCCATAATGTTTGACATCTTAACAACAAGAGGTTTAAAAAACATCTGAGTTACTCAAATAACAGAGTTAAATTATTTCCTATACTTCTTGTAAAAATTCAGTAACAATTATAATATTTCTTAAGCAATTTAGATCTCTTTCAACCAGTTTGAAATTTCCCCAACTGCACAAGTTTCTCAGGAAAGAAAGTTAAATATGAGTTAAATAGCATCCTTACACAGCAGGTGAAATTTGCTGTAACCTGTTTATGAAAGACGCATTGTGAAAATGATGAACATCCCGGTAACATTTTGCACATCAAATTAAACAACAGAAACATATTCAGCTATTAAAGATGAGATGAAATTTTATAATACCTCACAGATATGAATTCACAATATTTAAAGTTTTATTTTGACTTGTATGGTACAGCTAGTGAAACGTAGTGGAACATATGAACACTTCCTTTTCTCACGTTAATGTTACAATCAAAGCTTCATCAATACAAAGACACTTTGTATTGGAACACTGTTTACTATTTCCTGATTCAAAACAAACCCCGAGGAAGTCCATTTGGGAAAAGTAATAGGGTCAAGCCATATACTCAAGGCACCCCCTACTGGAGTTGACCATTCAAGTGGGAACAAAACCACTACAGTTCAGTTGCTGCCACTCTCAACTTCAGCAGCCACTGAAAAAGAATACCATAGTCTTGGCACTGAAAGCCACTGAGAATTCAAGGAGAATTATCAGGATGACCATCTCCCTACCTCTCTGCTACCATAGGGAGATTATTTTTTCATTTATTTTATTTTTATTCTTTCTTATAGCTGAAGCTCTTCAGGCACAAGTATGCATCTGAGTCAAAACCTGGCCTAAACCCTGACTGAAAGAAGTCCAGATAATTGGTGTAATCCAAGAGCACAGCTCTATTCCCAGGCAGGCCTGAGTGCCCACACATTTAATACCCGTGTAAGAAGTCTGATCATGAACACATGTTTAAGTGAATGGATTTCAGACTTCCTCTGAAATAGGTTTGATTTCCTATATTATTGCTTTATTATTGCCTAAGGGTCCAATGCCCATCCTTTGACATTTCTCTTTGTTGAGGAAGAACAGTTGTTAATTTGTTCACAAAAGTGTTTGCCTACCTGAACTCCATTGCACAAGGTTCCATATTGTAATACAACAGTGTAGTGGCAGACCTTGAAAAGAATGATGATGTTCCTGGGATAAATAAGAAATTTGTTTCAATACATTTTATCCAGTTCAGAATTCAGTTCAGTTCAGTTCACTTCAGATCTCCTAGAACTTAACATATACCCAAAAACAATTAACAGTTGAAATCTGTACATTTTTAAGCTTGTGATATGATTTTCGTAAAAGCAACAAGTGTTGGAAAAAGGTGTATATTTGAAAAGAACACATAAATATGTGTACTTTGCATAAAAGTGTGTACAATTAAAATGCATACTATTGGTGCACTTGGAAAACATGCATGAAAATGCACACACATTATTGTGTGAAAAGGCAAATACAAAACACACAGTCTGGTATGGACATGAATCAGAACAAATTTCAAGCCCCTCAGAACAGTGTGAAGCTCAGGAACCCCCTCCTTAAGGCACTTCATGTGCCATTTTTGTTAGCATTTAAAACACAATTGAAAACAAAAGGTGAATATCATATAGCTGACTGGTATAAAGAAGTCTGAAATATAATTATTAATGATAAGTTAACTTGTGATATTAAATGGAAAAAGGACTGGTAAGTGAAAACAAATTTGAAAATATGTGGAGACCTTTTATTGAATATGTTTTAATAAAAGAAAAGGGGTGTGAACCACCAGAAGAGTCGAAGCAGTTCTGGAAGGGAAGTGGGGCAACCGGAATGAATAAATGATCATACACTAAATAACTAGAGTTGTTGGTCCTGGTGGAGGTAGCACTGATATTAATGTATTGTTTAATTGTGTTAATCAGTAAAGTTTAGTTATAATAATTATTATCATTCTATTAACTGTATTATATAATAAATAATAAAAGATTAAAAACCTACTTCCTAAGAAAATGTGCTGTTTAATGCAAGGCTGTTTTTATTTTTGCAGGTAGATTGTTTAGAGTGTTTAGATGAAAACAACTTCCATATTTTCACACACAAACATTGTTTTAGTTGTGTTTGTAGGGTTTTCCCTATGCATACTTCAGTAAATAAGGGCATCATCCCATGCAAGCATCCACACTTGGAGGATTATTAGCAGACCCAAAGGAACTTGAAGATGATCTTCACATGCTTGCCCTTTGCACCCAGACAATTTCAGCTTTCTAGCAGAGATGCCTGGAGGGGGAGGGAAGGGGACTGGAGCACTGCCAGGATACCTTGCATCCTAGCAGCCTGGTCCCCTCCCTTCCTGCTCCTTCTGTCTCTACATCCCCCTTTCAAGGACCATTGCCCTTGCCAGCAAGATCTCTCCTGGAGCAGCAGTGAAGGTTGTTCTTCCCATGCTCTCTGTGAGGGAGGAAGAGGGTGATTTAAGCAGAGATTTCCTAGCTTTGCGATGTAGTCTCCTTTTCTGACTTTGGACCTGTGAATCCAGAGTACTTTTTGACCCTCTAGGTGCCATGGCATTGGATAGCTCTGCCCATAAATAAAAAATATATCCAGGAAGGCAAACAGAGGTCATCCAGATGACCTCTACCCATAGCAAGTAGAGGGTAGATGATTGGACAATTTATGGAAAATTTGTGGAGGGAACCAGTTAATAACTTAACCGTATCGAGCACAATCAGGTTCAGTAACAGAGCTTTTGTATCTGTGAGGGTATATGGAATTTTAGACTTTTACTGTTATAGGGAAAATTATAGTCAGGATTTTTTTTTAATTCTATGTTGAAAGGTTCATTTGCAAAAAGGGAAAGTAAATGGAAGAAAAATATAATTTATGCAGGGAACTGCTAATCCAGCTGTTTTGCTTCTGGGCTTAATTGGATTTACCTAGAATTGATATTTGCTGTCAGCATGTGTTATAGCATCAGCAAAAGCCACAGTTACTGAAGACGATATTGTAGTCACTTTCTATTAATGTGTTTTAAATGCTTAATGCTGTCACTTTCCATGTCTTCAGTTCTGGGTGGTTGTATGTTGACTATTCTTCTTAATGTTTGAAGCAGCTTGGCAGTGCAGGATGGAACTAGAAATCCTCTTGCCAATAAATCCCACCCCTGTGAAGTCTTCTCCCACTCCCACGATCCATCTACTCTTTGTTTGGTGCAGTTGCTCTTGCGATAACATGGACAGCAAAATTGGCTTCCACTGTGAAAGCAATGGACCAAGGTTCTCCCATATAGCAGCACTTTGGGAGTCTAGCAACTGATTCTGTATGATCTAAACTGGCTCCACAATGAAGTAAAAATGTGCAAGAAATTCATTTTAGTTTTTTTCAATGAGAATTTTCTCAGTCCATACTTCCTGAACTGAGATACATACTTGAACAGAATCTGTAGTTGAACTTTGTGCATTTACAAGCTAGTTAGATGAGCCATAGAAAAATGAAAAGTATGTTCAAAGATGCATACATTTTGAAAAGTATACATGAACAAAAAGGTGTACTTTATTTTTTTTCCCCATACCATCTTATATTCCTGGGAAATCTCAAGGCGGTTTAAAAAGATTAAAACTTCAAAACAATTAAAAACTTTTAAAAGTGTGTCCATTAAAAGTGTTCATAGAAAAATGCACCAGAATACCATGCCTTTTTGGGCAGACAGGAAAAGCTCATGATCTGTTCTGGACATACGAGGGTAAGTCAGGACAAGGTCTGAAGTGGAAATTGGAAAACTTGGGCAAGACAGAATTTCACAGATTTCATATCCCTACAGAAGCGCGTGTGCTTGAGATGCAATTTAGAAAATGATTATCTTGACACAGTTAAGCATGCCACAACAACATCTGGTTTCGATTACTGTGATACATTGTATGTGATGCTCCCCGTGAAATCTGCTTAGAAACTTTGCCTGGTTCAGAATATAGCTACCAAGCTGCTGAGTGGGATATGTTTGGAGGAAATGTTAAACCACTCCAGTTCCTTAACAGCTTCATTTATTTCTGGTTGCATAATGCCTTGACTTCTAGTTCCCAAAATTTTGTTGCATTTTATGGTAGGATTATGATTTCAGAGCTGTTCATTTAATGGTGCTTTGTGGTATGCTGTGTTTTACATACATTTTTAGCCTGCATGAACTCTTTTGAGGAATGGCAGGATATAGATAAAGAAATGGTCTAGGGCAGCCTTCCCCGATCTTTGCCTTCTAGACATGTTTGGACTGCAACACCCAGAATTCCCAATCAATGGCCCTGCTGGATGGGAATTCTGGGAGTTGTGGTTCAAATGTCTCTGAAGGCCACCAGCTTGGGGAAGGCTGGTCTAGGTTTCTGCTTTCTACTCTAGTATTAATGTAGCTGCTGGAGGATCTGTTCTGTGTTCCCACTTCATGTGGTAAAGTGGGCGGCAAGGCTGCCAGGAAGAGCACGCAACTATGAACAATGTTAGGCATGAAGTAGAAACACGGCTGCTCACTATTTTAGTAGAAACACTTTCCTGACTGATTCCAGTGCTGTTCTGTTGTTGAGTATTTTCTGCCACGTTTTCTTGAATATTTGCTATGTGTCAGCTTATGCTATAAGCCTTCTTAAAAACTCTTAGTTGTAAGGGGAGGTAATAAAATATTTTAAAGCATCAGGTGATCCGACCAATGAATTTTGCATCAGTTCTACCTTCCCAACAGCTGCGGTAACTATGAAAGTGAAAAAAGAGAGGAAAAAACCTCTTCTTTAGGCCTAAACTGTACATTTTCAAATTTAGCAAAGGGAAACCAGCTCTATCTCTTTCCCTGTGCTACTGTTTTTAAGAGCAGTCTTCTGGACCCTTTGAAACATTGCAGTGGCAGAAGTGCTTGAATTATGCAGGAAAACATACTCATAATTGTCTGGTAGTGAATGGTTTTCACATATGTATTCTGGACTTTCCTAACCTAGTGTCCTGCAGAGGTGCTGAACTATAACCTCCATCAGGTCCAGCAGATGATGGATGTTGTAGTTCAATGTGTCAGCAAGGTGCTGGGTTGAGGAATGTTGATGTGCCCTAGCTGGTGAAACACAAGAACAGCCAAGCAGAATTCTTGCACTACAGCCCACAAATGCACAGAGGCTGAATTTGAAAATGTTCAAATTCATAGGCTATAACGAAGAAAAGTTAGTGAGTGGAGCACCGAGTTTGAAAACCATGGGAATAAGTCTCACTGATTACTCAGTTCTGGTTACATAGTGATAATAGAGTCTGTCTATCTTACTTTCTCATGCATCCAGCTTCTTGAAATCCCAAGTTCTTTCTCTTCCCTGCATGAAGAAATTTCAAAATTTTGGTAAATTCTTCGTAAAAATGAATTGAAGCAAACTTCTCACCAATCTGCACTAGCCAAGTTCATTTTGTACAAGTATTTTCAGCATGGAGAGGGCCATGGTGCACCTTTCTAACCTGTTTGCAGTGGGGGTGGAGAGAAGTGGCAACCCTAGTTCAGTACCACAAAGAAGACTTCACTTATGGACATCCCCATAAAATTGCATTTTTACTTAGTCCTTTTCAAGCTTTGTTTATAAAAAAAATGCAGACAGAACAATAACAAGCAAAACAAGTATAATGCGGGGGGGAGTCACAAAGAGAAAGAAAAGAAGGTGCAGGGAAAAAATGCAGCACCTTGCAGAACTATTCACACCACCCTTGACTTTTCCATATTTTGTTCCCTTACAAATTAGAACAGAAATGGATTAATTGGCATTGTTACCACTTGATCTTCAACATTTTGAAGGTGAAAATATTTGGATCATGGCACTAAAGTTAACAAAAACATATTGCCATTTTTTGGGTTGTTGTTGTTGTTGCTTGTCACAAAGTCGTGTCCGACCTATCGCGGCCCCATGGACAACATTCCTCCAGGCTTTCCTGTCCTCCACCATCCCCTGGGGTCCACTCAAGCTCACACCAACTGCTTCAGTGACTCCATCTAGCCACCTCATTCTCTGCTGTCCCCTTCTTCTTTTGCCGTCAATTGTTCCCAGCATCAGGGTCTTCTACAGGGAGTCCTTCCTTCTCATTAGGTGGCTAAAGTATTTGAGTTTCATCTTCAGTATCTGGCCTTCTAAAAAGCAGTCAGGGCTTATCAAACTGACTGGTTTGATTTCCTTGCAGTCCAAGGGGCTTGTAGGAGTCTCCTCCAGCACCACAATTCAAAGGCCTCAATTCTTCGGCACTCAGCCTACCTTATGGTCCAGCTTTCACAGCCTTCACATTTTTTGGTTACATAACTATTCAGACCTCTTTGTCAATACTTGGTATAAGCACCTTTGACAGAAGTTACAGCTGCAAGTCTTCTTGGGTAGGTCGATATCAGCTTTGTGCATCTGGATTCTTCAGTGTTTGCCCATCTTCCTGGGAAACTGGTCCAGCTCTGAGAGGTTGGATAGGGACCATTAGTGAGCAGCATCTTTCAAGTCTTGCCACTGATTCTCAATTGGACTGTGGTCTGGACTTTGACTGGGACATTCTAAGATATTCAGGTTCTTCATTTTAAACCACTCCAATGTTCCTTTGACTGTGTATTTTGAGTGACTGTCCTGCTGGAAGGTGAACATCTGCCTAAGTCCCAGTTACATCCACCTTGCTCTGAATCCTTATCAGTTTCCCAGGCCCTGCAAAAGAAAAGCATCCTCAAGCATGATGCTGGCATCTCCATGCTTCAGCATGGGCTGGTGATCTCAGTGCAATGCTACCTGTTGACTTTGTGCCACACACAGCATGTTGTAGCAAGGCCAAAATATCAGTTTTGGTCTCATCAGACCAGAGAACCATTTTCCATGTTGCTGTTTCTCCCTCATGACCTTTGGCAAATTCTAAACAGTCTTCACTAGAGATTTGCTTCAGTGATGACTTTCTTCCCACCATTCTACCAAAAAGCCCAGTTTTGTGGAATGTCTCAGTGACAACAGTAGATGGAAAGTTTTTTTTCATCTCAGCTGTGGATCTTTCCAGCATCTTCAGATACCAGTGGCCTCTGGATTGTTTCTCTGACTAATGCCCAACTTGTCCAGTCACTAGTTTTGGTGGACGGCCTTCTCCAGGCATCTTCTTCTTTCCTTTTTGTAATAACTGATTGAATAGTGTATCAGGAGATGGCCATAGCTTTAGTTTTTTTAAATACCCCAACCCTAATTGGTGCTTCTATAGAACTTTATCTGGAAACTTTTGATAGTTTCCTTGGTCTTCATGATGCTTTCTGTTTAAATATGGACTCCAGACTCTGTGACCTTCCAGAAACAGGTGTATTTAATCTGTTATCATGTGTCATTGGAATTGCACAGCCATGGATTCCATCCAGCTACTTACAGTAGTGACTTCTAGGGACAAAGCATTGTCCCCAATGTGGTTCAGGCAGGCCACAGCAAAGAGGATGAATGCTTATAAAACTGATGCATGCCAGTTTGTTTTTGTATGTTTCACTTTTGTGCCACAATAAAAATATTTTGCAACTTCAGTGTTGATTATCTCATGCATATCATTCGGTGACAATGAGAGTTAAATCCACTTCAGGTCCAGGTTGTAACACAACAAAATGTGGAAAAGTCAAAGGTGGGAGATGTATACTTCTGTATGACACAATATCATAATCCAGAATAGCCCAAAATAATAATTTATATTATTGAATAAACAAAGAACTTGACACTTATATTTCAGATATATAAGTTAATACAAGTATTCCTTATATCTAAAAATTACATATACAAGATTTATGGATCTAGGAGATATGTTCAAATAAACCAAGAGTGGTATGATCTTCAGTCCATTGAATGATAGGTGATGCGTCATAAACATCCAGACTCAAAGTATATGTCTCTTTGAATTTGTAAGGGATCTTAATATCCCTTTTTTTTGCTGTCCATCTGTTAATCTCCACATTGAACCTTTTAAGCAGATGGGAACACTGTTTTTTTCACTTTGCTTTGCATTGTTTTAAAAATTCCTGCTGTGTTTCTTGAATTTTAATTGTTCTGCAGCATAACATTCATTGCCATTTTCTTTGTGATCAGATTCTTTTCTGTATATCTTAGTTTAATGTATACTGCCTTCAGAACACTACCATGTATGAAATTTCAAAAAAACACATCTGTCCTTGAAGAATCTGATTGCTCAGCATTTTGCCCCAATATCAGAGCATGTGCTGAAATGTTTGCCACCCACCTCTGGATAGAATGTCCTTGAGCAGCAACAGGCCAGGCTGATTTTTCCAAAGAGGCTACTTTTCAAAAAGTAACACACAATACTGCTATATTATTTACAGCACTCAAGAAAGATGGAAGAAACAGAAAAGAGGAACCCAAATGAAATTCTGTTATAGTTTTCACCAGTTCAACAGTTTTGACACAACTAGCATGGTGCACTCACTTTTAAAAAGATTTCCGAAAGAGAAATGAGCTGTTTTAATGGCATAGATTTCCTTCTACCCACAATTCACTTTTCTGGTCATTGCTTTTCTTCTTCTTCATGGATTAGTCATGTGGGTAATCTCACCTGACACATCGAGTAAGTAGGATGCCACAGTGCTGATTAGTTGAAGCACTGTGGCATTGTCACCAGGTCCACGTGAGAACCATGAAGAGAAACAAAACACACACTTTCACAGGGAATGATGAAAAATAGTGATGAAAGGGAGGCATTTTTGTACCCTGGCAAAACAAGTTTTGGAAAAACAGTGACAAATTTGAACTCAGCTTCCATTTTGTCATCAATGTCTTGTTTGGGAGAGCCCTCTTCCAACTCAGGCTGTGAGTTATCTGGGTTTTTTGCTGATCAAGAATAATCTCAACCGTGTTCTGGAGAAGCCATTGTTTTGGTGGCCTCTGCATGGCATGAAGCTGCAAAATCTGTGGAAGACCTATAGATGGCAGCATCTCACAAAGAACTCTCTCCTTCCAGCCCCCACAGCACCCCCAAAGAGAAAACAGTTCTGTAATCTGTTGACAGGATTAAGAATTCCTGTTGTTTTACAGGAAGTAAATAAATCCTCATGGTCTTTTGGAAGCCTCATAAGTATATGAGAATGGTTAAAAATTGTTTATACTATGGTAAAAGTATCAAATGGATATTTACAGCATTTAAACCATTACCTCAGATTGATGTGGATTGGTCTGAAAGGCCAGATTGTTCACATTATCCCATTTAGGAACATCTGTCAAACTCTCGTGTGATGGGTAGAATTGTCAAGGCTTAGGACTTTCAGCTCACATGGGATCTACTAAGCTCAAAAGACACAATGGGGAAATGGGGAAGTGACATTCTTTGGTTTGAAAGTGGGAAAATATCCTAAAGAATAAAAGAGAATTATTCCATTGCCGCGGAATAATTGACGGAATGCAGACTCTAGTGTAGGGGTGAGCAACGAGAAGCCTGAGGGCTGCATGCGTCTTCTGCCATCGTGGCTTTTCTTCTTGAGGTGGTGATGGCGGCAGCAACCATGGGAAAGCGAGAAATTGGTGGCCTGCCAGAAAACGTTGGCCATGAACCATGACAACAGCTTAAAAAGGCCAGATTTATGTTTCAGCCAAGGGACACACCTCCTTCTCAAGCTAAATTTGGTCTTCTTAGTCCACCATTGTGGCTTGCTGCCAACATTTTACATGAAGCCACATATATTCAGCAGCTCAGTTAATATGGAAGGGCAAATGGTCCCCAAGGGTTCTGAGAGGGTTGAAATGGGGACCTGGAACTCCTGAAGCAGCCCACCCCTGGCGTTTCTGAATGCAGACAAAGGGTTTTTGCCTTGCAAGGCTCTTTCCTCATATGTGGCATTCAAATGCAAGGCTCCTGGGTCAGACTTTGCCTCAGGATTGGACCCCAGCTTGCTTCATTGTAAGAACTAAGCATCAGTATACACCCTTTGAAGTGACACAGACTTGTTCATCAGGCAGAACAGGAAGGAAGAAACTCACAGTTATGAGTGGAAACAGAGCCGCCCTACATCCAACCTACCTGGATTCCTAAAAAGTGGGACAATAGACCTGAAAAGCAGTAAGTTCAAATCAATAAATGAAAGCTGATCTCTCCCCCCCCCCCCCCGCTTCTATATCCTCATGGAAGTAATAGAAGCAGCAACTGTTAGTGGAAAGAAGGCTGCCTTCCCTGCAACATGTAAGGCAGCTGGTCCTGCTCCTTTCCCTCAGCTTCCCCTGTCTCTAAGCTATATACTTACCAGGTTTCCTCTCCTTTGGATTCTGCTCTCACTCAGCTTTCTAGCCCTTTGCCTGCTCCAGCAGCTCCACCTGCTAGGAAGGCTTTATGAACAGCTATCCTGTTTCACAACAAAAGGACAGGAACCTTTTGCTTTTGACAACTTCGTTCCACAAGGAGTCCCAAGTTTCTATGCATCATAGCAGTTCAGGCAATTGGATGCCAATTGGTAGCATAAAATCTGGACGTGATGTATGGATGTATGCTCTGTTTTGCTGGATCCAGTGTCCCTTTGCATCAAATTGAGGGATATGTATTATTTTATTTTATTTATTAAAACATTTTTATGCCGCCCCATTCGCCGAAGCCTCGGGGCGGCTTACAACATAGATAAAACAAGTTAAAATCCATATAAAATAATCTTAATTAAAACTCACATTATAAAATAAGCCGCCCTGGCCAGATAAAATTCAATTGTATTTAGCATTTAAAATGTTGCTTAAATAAAAAGGTCTTAGCCTGGCGCCGAAAAACAAATAACGACGGCGCCAGGCGGACCTCTCTGGGGAGCGCATTCCATAACTTAGGCGCCACCGCTGAGAAAACCCTTCTCCGAGTAACCACCCTCCTAATTTCTCTCACGGAGGGCTCCCGGAGAAGGGCCTCTCCCGCCGATCTCAGGGGGCGACTGGGCAAATATGGATGTAAGCGCTCCTTCAGGTAACCAGGACCCAAGCCGTTTAGGGCTTTATAGGTCATTACCAACACCTTGAATTGGGCCCGGACTTCAATGGGGAGCCAGTGAAGCTGACGGAGAACTAGCGTCATGTGAACATAACGTCCAGTCCCCGTCAGCAGCCTGGCAGCTCTATTCTGAACCAATTGAAGTATCCGGACCGTCTTCAAGGGTAGCCCCACGTAGAGCGCGTTACAGAAGTCAAGACGGGAAGTCACCAGCGCATGAGTCACTGTTGCAAGGCAGTCGTACTCCAGGTAGGGGCGCAGCTGATGAATCAGCCGAAGCTGGAGGAAAGCGCTCCTCGCCGCTGTTGTCACCTGAGCTTCAAGTGAAAGCTCCGGGTCGAGGAGCACTCCCAAGCTGCGGACCTTGTCCCTAGGAGGGAGTGCAACCCCATTCAGGACAAGGTTCAGGTCACCTTCTCTGAAGCCCGAACCGCCAACCAACAGGACCTCCGTCTTGTCTGGATTGAGCTTCAGTTTATTGGCCCTCATCCAGCCCATTACCTCGGCCAGGCACCGGTTCAGTACAGCCACTGCCTCACCTGGATTGGTGGAAAACGAGAGGTAGAGCTGGGTATCATCAGCATACTGATGGGTCCGCAGCCCACACCTCCTGATGACCTCTCCCAGCGGTTTCATGTAGATATTGAACAGTAAAGGGGACAAAATGGAACCCTGCGGTACCCCATGGCAAAGCTGCCATGGCGCAGAGCCATAGTCCCCCAACACCACCTTCTGGAATCGGTCGTTGAGATAGGAGCGGAACCACCGCAAAGCGGTGCCTCCGACCCCCAATCCCGCCAGCCTATCCAGAAGGATACCATGGTCGATGGTATCGAAAGCCGCTGAGAGGTCCAGGAGAACCAACAGGGACGCACTCCCCCTGTCCTTCTCCCTGCACAGGTCATCGTACAGGGCGACCAAGGCAGATTCAGTACCGTACCCGGGTCTGAAGCCGGACTGAAATGGGTCCAGATAATCAGTTTCATCCAAGAGTGCTTGGAGTTGTCCCGCCACCACTCGCTCTAACACCTTGCCCAGAAACGGGATGTTGGCCACTGGTCTATAGTTAGCGGCCATCCCTGGATCCAGTGACGCCTTCTTCAGGACCGGTCGGACTACCGCCTCCTTTAAAGGGGCAGGCACCCGACCCTCCCTCAGAGAAGCGTTAACCACTTCCAAGATCCAGGTTCCAATCCCGTGCTTGGAATCCTTTATTAACCAAGACGGGCAAGGGTCCAGAAGGCAAGTGGTAGGACGTACTCGTCCAAGCACCTTGTCCACATCATCGGGCCGCAATAACTGAAATTCATCCAATAATTCTGGACCAGACGGCAGCGTTGGTGTCTCCCTTAAAACCTCTGAATCAATAGTGGAATCCAGCTCGTGACGAATCTGAGCGATTTTCTCCCTAAAATGCTCGGCAAAGTCGTCACAGCGGGCCTTTGAGGGTGGAGTCAGCTCTTCCTTTGGCCCTGGGTGAACCAGGCCTTGCACCACTCGAAAGAGCTCCGCCGGACGGCATTGTGAGGAGGCAATGGAAGCGGAGAAGTGTCTCTTTTTCGCCGCCCTCACCGCCACAGCATAGGCCCGATAGTGGGCTCTTAAGTGTGTTCGGTCAGATTCATCACGTGATTTCCTCCACCTACGCTCTAGCCGTCTCCCAACCTGCTTCATTGCCCTCAATTCTGGAGTGTACCAAGGGGAAGAGCGATCCCGGTGGGAGAGGACGCTTAGGAGCGATCGTGTCTACAGCCCTGGTCATCTCCCCATTCCACAGTTCAACCAGAGCCTCGACAGGAGCACCCGTCTTGTCAGCCGGAAACTCCCCCAGAGCCTTCAGGAATCCTTCCGGATCCATCCGGCTCCGGGGGCGGACCCACACAATCGGGTCTGCACCCTTACAGAGGGAGATGTCGCTCTCGAGCACAAACCTCACTAGGAAGTGATCTGACCATGACAGGGGAGTCAATATGTATATATTTAAAGGTCCTCTGAATTTAAGTGGGGTCACTTGGAGAATATAATACAACAATTTCCCTCCTTCTGCAGCCGATCAGCAAAACTCACACTTAACAAGTTTTTCTGAAGTCCACCTTGAATCATCTTCTGACTTGTGCACTTATCAGATTGTGAACCTTGTCTTTTTGGCTGTCTGTATGCAAATCTATGCATACGTTCAGGTGCATTTTCCAAATGTGTGCCTTACGTGTATGCCTATTTGTATAGAATTTGCATATGCACGTCTACTAATTAAGTGTGTTTGTCTGTATTTTTCAGATGTATGCATTTTTCATGCAGATGTTTCTAAACAGGTGGTGATGACAACAACAATGACAGTAACTGCTATTATTCTGCAAACTGGAAGCTTGGAAATGTATGTTCTTCAATCAGGGAGTTCTGCACTCAGTTCTGAGAGATGCAAACTGGGTAAATCCTGTCAAAAAACAAGTTGAAATAAATTTCTCATGCATTCCCAGGACACTGCATCCATCTTTGCATTAGATCCATGGGTAATAACTTGCCGTCTTATGGTTTCTTCCGGGTTATGCAGATAAGTGAGTAACTCCTGGAGAGCTATAATGACACCCACATCTGCAGAACCCTGGAGGAAGTCAAACACAGCAGTAGAATCGTGACTGCAGAGATGTGCAAAGGGTGTGGATGATACAGTATATTTTTTAAAGCCTGCAATCACCCACCATCTCCTCATGCCATGCTTAATCAAGAAAGCATAGTAATTGGCTTTCCAATATTTTGCCTCCATGAACAATTAAATGAGGTTCAGACATTTAAACCTGTCACGTGGCCAAAGCTGTGCAGCATTTCTTCCCACCCCCCTTTCTATTCACTGAGCCTTGCTCAGTGTGATTAGAAAAGTAAGCAAAAGCATTTTGGCTAATTTTATTTCTCAGTAGGAGAGCGGAAGGCTTCCATTGGTAGGCTGTTCCTAGTGGGTGGAATAGCTAATTCTTACTTAGAAATTCCCTTCCATTATTTCGTATCTGAAATACTATTATGATTATGTACCCTGGGAACCTATTTAATTTTGCAGTGGTAGCTCTTTTTAACTCTGGCACTCTCCTGCCAAAAAGAACTATCCTAAGAGAAGCAACCTCGGCCTGGTTCTGCAGCCCATACAGAATATGCCTTGTTTAAACCAAGTTCAATCCTGTGCACGTTGATTCAGAGGTTACATCCTGCTATGCTGGGTGGTGCTTATCTCAGGTTGTCTTTGTGGGGCTGCAGCATTATTTGGCTTCTGCTAGGATGCTGAGGCAAGAAGTGAGGCATGCCTCACTCTGACCACAAGGAAGCCTACTCCATTGCAGTTTTTGCTCTGGGTGGAGTTGCGTGGCACAACAGACCATCGTGGTTTCCTGCACAGGATGGTCTGCCAGGCCATCTGAACCATGCTGTAGTATTTCAGCATGGTACCTTTGCTTTTTGGAAACACGGTAAAAAATGTTTTGCTGTGTGGTTTCTATGTCTCATCACGGTTTCTGAACCTGGCACTGTGGTTTCCGCAATACCAGTATGCAGCCCCCAGAGAGTTCCCTGAAAGAGCAGCAACTCCAAGAGCTGGTACAGCCACCCAGTGTGGAATTGAATTTCAGGCAAAGGGGCTGATGGGATACATGCCAACCTTGGCAGGACTGAGAGAACAGGGTGGTTACTGTAGGCAATACCTGATCATTTGTCATGCACATGCAGGCAAAAGAATCCATGCACCGTGGAAATCATGCAGTGTCGCTTGTTGTGGTGAGTGAACCCAGTCATATCTTCTCAGCCATAAGAACTAGAAACTTACTTTAAAAAAATACAACACGGATTCTCAGACAGGTGATTCAGTGCCCTTCTTTGTTTGGAAAGGAAAACCAGCGGTGTGTGCATGTGTGTGTGCACTGGGGGAGTATTTGAGGTTTTCAGTTCTAGGTCTCTTTTCCTTACCACTCTTTCTACCTTATCAAAGCTTTTCAGGTGGAGACTGAAAAGTGCAAGAAGAACTGGAAAGTGCAAGATGTGGAAGGAAGCCATTTTGGATGTTGCCTTGCATTAGTACTGCTGGGCTGAAATTACAGAGATGGTGCTCGGCAATGAGTCTGTAAATATATGAAGTTAGGGAGCTGAGCACATATTGTCATGTTGCAAGAATGCATCACAGGAGATCAGCAGAATAAAGATTCATGGGGGTATGTTTACTCTGCAAATAGTCTTAGCAACTGAATGACAATAACACCAATGTCAACTATACACTTAGCTTGGTTAAAGAGCAAACTTAAGAAGAGCACTTTAAAAAACTGTTGGGTGCCTTTTATATAAAGGCACCAAAAAGCAGAGCAAAATACATCACTGAAAATGTAGGTACAGTTTTGCAGAAAATTCGCACATGCTAATTTATATATATTGGTGCAAACTTGGAAAGAATTCCTGTAATCTAAATAGAAATGAATATGTTTCACCACAGAGGAGAATATTATGACTTGGCTGACCCACGTGAATGTTCATTTTGCCCTCCCTGCCCGTTAACTTTTGGTAGGCAACTTCAAAGCCCCTTGTAGGTGTCCCTTGTTAGGGCTCTTTATCTGTAAACCGGATTTGAACCAGGCAGACCTTCCATCACAGGCTTGCCCTTTGATAGCACTTTAAATACAAAAAGTGTCCTCTGTCAAGTGACCACTCGAGGAACTAGGGTGACCAAGGCAAGGGGTCACTAACAAATTCGCAGCACCATCATTAGGCTACAATTTCCATTATTTTCTGCAGGAAGCCATTGCGGTAAAAGTTCCAGCATTTATATTGTATCATATCATATCATACTCGTAACGTATTCTGCCTACACTGTAAGCCTGGCTGTGAGGCCATGGACAGAAGAGGATCATTCCTTGAGGTTCTTTGCCTGTGTGGATTTGGTTTCCACTCTTAGCAAACTGCCTCTCCTTTTACAATCAATACAGATGCATTCATATTTAGAGTAGATCTGGTGAAATCCATGCGACTTAACTTAGCCACGATCAACCAAGGTGCTTTGATTTCAGTAAGCAGTATTGATCCAGGTGTTTATGCCCCCAGCAGTCCTGTTGGGCCCATAAATGATTCTGTCTGCTTCCAGGGGCAACTGGAAATGAGCCAAAAGATTCAGTTTACAACTGGAGGTCAGCAAAGCTTACAGTGGAATTCAGCCAACCTGTCTCAATCCAGAAATGAGCATGCCTACTTAGTTTGTGGCTTCCACTAACACTAAAGCACTACACAAGTGGTGGGCCCATATGTGCAATGGAATTGGCAGGACCCACTGGGTGTGCAACAGAATTATCAATGCACAACAGAATTGTTTGGGAGTTAATGCCCCACTGGATGGTTTTCTGTAAGTAGGACTAAACTTAGATCCAGCTAAGTGGGTGGCTGTTTGCTAACTATCTGTCTATGAGCAGCACAAACCGGGAATACATATGGCCTCAAAGTATATTTTTATGATGCTTATGATCATCTGTTTCACAGCAGCAAAAACTGGAAACATGAATGAAAAAGATATTTTATGAAAATTTTTGGACTATCAAAGTGTGGATTAAATAGTGGTGATAATCATTTTTAAAAGCAAAGTGTATGCATTACCAATATTTGCCTTGAAAATAAGAAAGTGAACAAAAGTGTATGTGGGGCAGAAACTCTCACTGACAAAGATAGATTTGTATTAATCAGTAGAAGTTCAAGGTATTGTCAAGTTGCAGTTCTTTTGAAACCAGGCCTTACAGGTCTGTAAGTTACAGTAAAAAATGTTTGACTGCTCAGCTCACTTTTTGATAGGAGGACACTTTGATCATGCATTTGACAATGAAGATGGGGTGGTGGAGGTAAGGGCAGAGATGCTGACACAAGCAGGTTGGTTTTCCTCATGTCTCTAAGTGAAAGCTTATGATCATGCTCCTAGATGCCTTTCTCTGTCTCCATCTTTCCTTTTCATCTAGTAGTTACTTTTTAAAAAGTTGGCATATGACTGAAATCATGAAAATGGATTTCTTTATTTTATTAGGAAACAAGGCTACTCTCTCTCTCTCTCTCTCTCTCTCTCTCTCTCTCTCTCTCTCTCTCTCTCTCTCTCTCTCTTGGTTATGACAAAATTGTCAAAAGGGATTTAACTTCCTTTCTTCCCAGATCATATGGCTGATGTAAAAAAACCAGTGCCCAGCAAAAGAATTCCTCTGACTGTTATTAAAGACAGATCTGATCCTTGCAAAAACCCCATGTTATTCTTGAGATAAGTAAATGGCACAGAAATAAACAATGTGACATTTCACTTCTGCACTCTGCCCAAGACACAAACCACATACTGCTTTGGAAATATGAAACATGACAAATCACTGTTTTGTTTTGTTTTTAAACTTCAAACCAAAGAAATTGTACACTTCCTGGTGAATTATACCGCCCCATTTCCATAGGTAAGTTGTGGTTTTTTCTTTGCCAGGTTCAGCTCATGATGGGCACTTCAAGCAAGACGGTAATGCCTATTCTTCTTTGATCTTTCGAAGTTATTACTAGAAATAAAGCCAGGCTCTTAGAAAATGGATACTTAAATACTGATTCACTAAATTAATCTGTTAAAATATTCTTAAACAGGTGATACACAAGTTACTTGGAATGGACTCACACATGCATAATAAAATTAGTGTCATATTGACTTGGATACATCAATGAGTTATTAGTTGTCTTCAGGTATCCCTACCCACTCAGTCAAAGAATGCATGGAGAGGAGGAGCAGGGCACTGCATACTGGTCCTTTCTTCAGCATCCTCATCGACCCACCTCAAGACTTTCTTGAGCATTCTCATGAACTCCACCTGAGCACTGAGCCTCTGTGTATTTGGTAAAATAGGCACAGGTTTCCATGTATTCTGGAATTCTTCACTGAAGCTCTGCATCCTAAGAAATGTTTCCAAAATTCTCAGAATTGCAACAACAGAGGCAAAATAAAAATAACTGCCTCTTTCATAGGGAAATGAAAAGTTTTGGCTCAGCATTTGTTTATTCTAAGGAAGGGGGAAATTTGTTCAGTTCAGTTCATTTTGGTGTGAACATATCCTGTTTTGCAGTTCCCAAACACAGGTGCCCATTGTGGTTTAACTTCCACATCCTTTGTAGAGGATTCTTTATTTTTTTTAAAATGTGCACAAGTGTCAGGGATACGAAGGCTGAAATGATTCTTCAACTAGCAAAAATGCTTACAAAAATATGAATCTCAGGCAAAATGAGTCTTAGGAAAAATATGCACAAAATGGATATGATTTTTCTGCACAAACATGAACCAACCCTCAACATTCTGGATAAACCAGACTAAGACTAGAAAAATCCTTGAAATTCAAGACACACCCAACTTAAGACTCTAAAAATGAGAAACTGATAAAAAAATGAAATGGACAGGCTCATATGGCAGGGAGCTGAATGAGAATTCCGCTTTTGTTCACTAACCTTGCATGCATACCCCATTTGAAGTTCTGAACATCCGTCTGTTGAAAGTACTCAGAAATCTTTATGATCACTTTTTCATTCTGTTTTTCAGTTCAGTTTACACAGACTTCCTAATTTATTCCATATATGGAATCAGTCCCACTGTGGTCTACAGAAGGAGTTACACAAATGAGGGAGCTGGTCCAGATTTGAGGAAAGGTGTGCAAAGTTCCCATTTGATCAGTGTTTGATTTGTGTAAGTTTCCTGTTGGCAGGGAGAGAACAGCAGTCACAAATGTGAGTGGCAATCGGGCACAAGATGTGTAGCAGGGTGAAGGTCAGAGAATCCTAGTGATCTTGGACAATTTGCACATGGCTCTAGAGAGGATGAAGAGATATCCATTTGTTCTGTTGGGTTTCTGACCACTAGTGGTTAGCATAAAAACATAGAATAGAGGAGTTGGAAGGGACCATGAAGGCCATCGAGTCCAACCCCCTGCTGTTGCAGGAGACCATGTTATCTCACCAACAATTATGTCTTTGGTTAGTAGAAATATCAAAAACAACCATAACAAATGCCTTTAATATTTTAATTTTTCCTACAACATAATATTGAATCTATCCAAGAGTGTGCCTCAGGTATATTTTTGTTTCCACTATGAAGTTTCTGAAACATCCAATCATATCCCTTAGTTTGTTAAATTCATCCTGTAACATGAGGAAATATAGGACAGTTTCACTTTGATTCATTTTACCAGAACTTGCATCATCCACACACTCAGACATGGATGTGGGAACATTTCTGGGGCAACACTCACATTTTCTAGAACTGTGGTTGTCAGAAGAATGCAAATTTCAAAAATGAGCCTTTGGTAGCTGGGGGAAGCCTTTTCATGTGTTATTTGATGAGGGAAAAGTACACTTTTAATAAAATCCATTGTACATTTACCTTATTTGAAAAACAAGTTCATATTTAGGAATGGGAAAAAGACAGGACCGTCAAGGCTGAACTCGGAAAGGCAAACTCATACTTCACTGATACTCTCATCTGAATTGTGCAATCTGAATGTTGACATTAAACATCATACTTGCTACAATAGATTTGCTTTCTTGGAGAAAGGACAACATATTCTTTTGGCAAGCCCTGTATGGATGTTAGTGTTTTAGTGAGCACTGACACACCAGTGTCTTTTCTGCATCTTATAGGAAAAGTGTAAAGTTTGTTACACTGAAACCACCAGCTGAAGTTCGCATAACTACGTAAGTTCAGCTTGATAGAATTGGCAGAAGGCAGATTTCTTCTCTAAAACATGTTACAGCCTCTTCTTGCTACTAGCTATCCAGGGCAACCATACCTTAAGTACCATCCTGTGCATCAGGTAGAAAGCTGCAACAACTCCTGGTGACTTTTCCTGTCGGCACCCCAAGGCTTCTGATTCTTTAAGGACTCCATTCTGTTAAGGCAGAGAAAGGGCCTACAATTCCCAGCGTGCCCTAGCCAGCGAGGCTGAGTCTTAACTGCATCTACACGTGCATGGGTGGGCACCTTAAATTTCTTTATCTAAGCTCCTGCTGTGTGTGTCTGTGTAGAGAGAGAGACAGAGAGAAAGAGTATCAAAATTGAAGGTGCAACATGTTTGTCTTTTAATTATACATGAAAATCCAATACCTTTTAGACACCATTTGCTGTCTCTGTTAGCCAGCATGGTTGCTGGAGATTACAGGATACTTGCTCTTGGTTCTGTCGCAAGAACGGAAATTGTATCCATCTAGAAATCTACAAGTGGAGCATCAACTGATAACTGGAAAAGGAGACTTGGGGATATTACTTTACTAGAAAAATTAATCAAAGAACTAAGCACCAAGCACCATAAAGCAATTGACCATAAATTTTATGCATGCTGGCAACTCTGCATTTCTTCAGCTGACCAGGATGATGCAGGAGTCACACGTCCACAATCATATGCAACTATATGGAAAGGCCTAAATAGTGACCCCTCACCAAATCCAGATTGGACCTCAGAATCTTACAATTCTGCGTCATTGCATTTATTTCATACATGCAGGTCATTGTCACTTATTTCGTGGTTGGTGTCAATTGTGTGTGTTTTACATTGCATTGCATGTTAATGAAATAACATACACACATGTTTGAAGGGAGATCTAGTAGCATGCTAGTCAGAAAAGTGTTTGTTCCATATAAAGTCTGGTTCTGCTTGGCTTTAACAAAGCTCACAGAGACTTACAAGATCTGGACACCTTTTATAGGTACAGAGAAATGAATCTGTTTATTCCTCGTCAAGTATGAGCTACAGTTTGACCTCCATTTTTCCTGGATAATTGTGCATTGGACCAGCCTTACTTGGGCCACTGGTCATAGATAACTTTTTCCCTCTTCCTCGCACTTGGGACTAGAGACATCTGCAGCATCAAGCAACCCAGGGACTCTCTGTGTGTGTGTGTGTGCGCAGGTGAGGGCGTGGTTGTGGCCTTGGGTGTGCATGTGCCCACAAACAGCATGCAGTTCAAGAGCTTGTCCTTGCATGCCTTGTGAGATGGCCCCAACTCACATACAGCTGATGTCCATCAGGTCGGTCCAGCAGCACCGCTTATTGCAGCCATCTGGGGCAGAAAAAAGTCTTATACCCACTCCACACCTACTTTTGTCAAATGGAAATCCTTCCATTTTGCCTTTCATGGGTTAGCCTTCAGCTCGGTAGCAGGATACTGCGTGTTTCCTCTGAGCAATCCCCTAATCTGCTATATCTTTTCTCTTCATGCAGCCAGAACTTGGGTACCATAGACTGCCAATTCCTGCTATCTATCCTATCACTGGAACACCTTTCAGCAGTGTAAATATATTCTTTTGCATGGGCATGCAAAGAGGAGTTGAAACCAGTTCTATGTATTCTCAACTCTTCCAGAAACTAGAAAGATTTGAGAATGAGCTTTGGGTGACATGAATTTTAAATATGGGAGTGGCTCCAATTCATTGGTCCCAGAGGCAAGAAATGCAGTATAATTTTAAGATTTTTTCCCATCTCCATCCTGAAATTTGTTTTGCATGAAGTTTAATTTTTTGTAATGCACTGGAGTAGAACTGAAATAAAGCCAAGATTTATATTGATCATCTGTTCTTTGGATCTTTACAAACTGATAGTTTTGTAACTGAAGAAATATATACTACATTAAAACAGTTGTGTGCTTTTGGAAAAGTTGTAGTAAAAAAATAATGTTGCCCTTTATTTTTTTCTCTGAAACATCTCTGCTTTTCATGGAGATAGGATTTCTGGATAGATTGCCACCTGCCAAGTACACTTTACATCTCTGATAAATTATTATTATTTTCCTCTTGCAGCAATGGCAATTTAGTTATGTTCATTTTTTAAAGCCACTGAACATTTTAATTTCTCCCTACCCCCTCCTCAATTTTTGCCTTTTAATTCTTTAATGGGGAATAAAAAATGAGACACACTGTAAGCTATTTGCGTAAACAAATGATTATGATCGTCACAGATTTCCAAGTCTAATTAGATATAATTATGTGGAGCTGGGGAATTTTGTTTACATGTTGCGAAACATGAAATTTGTGCTCTTTACCAGATTCCCCCCTCATAATAAGAGTTCTGCATGTACTTTTACCTTTAAAAAAATCCAGAAAAAAACATCTCAATAAGCAGTAAATAAATAAAGATGCTATAAATACCAGGCTTGTAGCAAAATTAGAGGCACAGTAAAGATAACACACTTTGGGGACTTACAGATTGGTTTGTGAGTCACTGAGTGTTGCAAGGGGAACCAGCAGCTGCTTTGAGTCAGCGCAACAACCCAAAATGCTGTAGGTACAGCTCTGTGCACGCTGATCATTTAAAGGCTCACTTTACCTTATTTACATTTTCAGCCCTTTGGGACTGAAAGAGCCCTGCTTCAGTGCAGGGGAACCATGGCACTAAACAGCGTGCCTGGTTTCGACTGGCTGTAAAGTAAATTTGCTGGTTTATTGAATGTAAATGAATGGGGGCTTCCTTACCCATGATAATTCCTATCTCAGGACCTCTTTGCTGGTGGTTTTCCTCTTCTGCTGTTGGTGGGGAGATGTTGCATTATCCTTTCCCTGTTCGCTCCCCTCGTGTGGCCAAGGGCAAAGGATTGATTGCCAGAGTTGTCCCAGTTCCTTGGAAAGATACTTCATTGTTGGTGGGGAGGAGCTATGAAGAAGCACCATTGTGCAGCCTTTGCCAACCTGGTACTAAGGTTGGATGAAACCGCCCAGAATCTGCCCTTCTAGCATCTGTGGACTTCCTTTCACTGCTGCATGTGGCATGGAAGAGGGACTTGGCTTGCGCAGCACATGGGGCTGAATTCCTGCTGAGCACCTTGGAAGGCTGGGCAAGCTTAGCAGAACTCGGACTGAGGGCTGTGACACAGCAGGCTAGAATCGGGTGAGCTGAGCCTAGGGAGTCCAGTGGGTTCACACACTCAAACTAGTGCCTTCCACATCCCTATATGATGCCCTCCAGAAGTGCTGGGCATCAACTCCAACCATTCCTGGCCAGCAGAGTTTTGTTATTTCACTCCACTCCAGTCTAAAAGGTTGAAATGCTTCCCTTCAGGCTTATTTACTGGAGGGATGAGCTTTGAACTTTGCTCGTGTCTTTGGTGTTTTGGCCCCGCACATTTTGTGGTTGAGCCCACCCCTCCAGTAGAACGCAGCTTCCAAGAGCTTCTCTGCAATGGGGTTTGGCTCTTGGGCTGAATGAGGTTTGTCACTCCTGCTTTTGGGTTTGCAGAGCTTTGATCCCCAAACCTTGGCAGTTCACATCATGCGGGAGAAGATTATACCGCTTGGTAGAAGAGCATCTGCTTTCTGTGCCAGTGTTCCCAGGTTCAGTCCCTGGCATCTCCACCTAAAAGTTTCAAGCAGCAGGTGCTGAGAAGGAACTGCTGCCAGTCAGGGTAGACTGCACTGGTCTATATAGCCACATCCTCTTTAGTGCAATCCAATGGAGGTTTAGAGAAGAAAAATGGTCCCATTGCTCTACTGGAACTTGCAAGTCTCCCACGCCCAAACCCGAATTGGACAGTATCTGAAACTGGATGAGGACACCTTCCAATATTTCCCCATGATATCAAATCCACCTGGGTAAGGTCAGCATCCAGACCCACATGTGGCTTGCAACTATCCTTAAGCTGTTACTGTCTGCCTCCTTAGGTTTGACACTATAGTTGAACACCTGGTGCCCCTTCTTAGAACTGCTTTGTATTGTTATTGCAGGTTTTGAATTGATTCACAAGGAGGCACTAATCACCACTCTTGCCTGGCCAGTCATTTCCCATTTTATTGGGTTTACCAGGAGGGCCAAGGATCCAGTGCAAACCTGTTGATATCCTTGAGCTGATCCAGCTGAAGCTGATCATATAAAACTGGACCAGGCAGTGCTCTGGGTATCTCAACAGGTTCAACTGTGTTAAGTCTGGAGTCTTGGTCCCAGTAGATACAAGGTACTTTTTTTCCTGAAAGTGCCCAGCAAATAATTATAGCCTGTCTCAGATGGTTCTTCTGGCCAGAACTTAGTGGACCTCATACAACCCTAAAAAGCTCTGCTTGGTGGCAGATGGAAGACTGAATAGAGGCAGTGAGCTATTGTTTCTTTGCCATCCTCACGGCTTCTAAATATACCAGAATGGAGGCACATAGCAATGCTTGATTGTATCCCCTGGGAGTTTTCCTCCATCTGCATTAGAGCCATTTCCTATGTGGTTGCACTGTTCTCAGCTCCGAATTTTCCATGGAGGCACAGCAACTCTACAACAGGTAGTTTGCTCAGGAGCAATCAAGTCCACTGCCCAGGCCATTTCTGTGTTCCACAGGTCAACCAGAGCTTTGACAGAGCTGCTAGCCATATCAGCTGAAATATACCCTAGGGCCCTCTGGAAACCATTCAAAGGCATTAGTCTTCAGGGGTAGACCACTTCAATAGGTCCTTGCAGAGGTGAGGTTTATAACTAATGGAAACTACAACTAATGGATTTTGACAATTCAAAATCCCCAATATTTGAATCATTATCTCCTTCCCTAGAAAAAGCAAAAGAGCACAAGAGCAAAAGCACAAACAACCAAAAGGACAAACGAAATAAATAAATAAATAAATAATGGGAGAATGGAGGACAAGAGAAAGAGAGAGTGAAAGAGCAAAAGAAAGAAAGAAAGAAAGAAAGAAAGAAAGAAAAGAAAGAAAGAAAGAAAGAAAGAAAGAAAGAAAGAAAGAAAGAAAGGAAGGAAGGTCTAGAGCATGCCTCGATGTGAGGAGGCTGGAACACAAGGCAACAGTTAACTGTCTTGACCATATTTATCATACCCAGCTAGCCCTTCCCCAATGTCATATATCCCTCTACATGTCACTCCATTAATTTCCCATCTCACCCCATGTTTCCTGTCTTGGTCCCATGTCCTCCCTCCAAGGTCCATACTCATATCCTCCAGAGGCAAGAAATAGTCCCACCCCCTGAAGGGATCTGAACAAATCAATAGACAGGATGCTGGGGGGCTGGCTCTGGCCCTACTCCCTCCCTCTGAAGTGGCTCTCCCTGAAGGAGCAACCCTCCTTTGGTGTTGCTGTCCTGCACTGGCGTGGCTCTTGGTAAGAGCCTTCTGGATGCATGGCCTTGGCAGTCAGCCTAGCAGGAGGGACTGTTCTCTTTTTCTGCTCTGAAGAACAAGCAGAGCCACAGCAGCCTAGGACAGGGTCTCAAAAAGGGTCAGCAGGGCTCACCCACCAGTGTAGAATTTATCCAGAAAACATGGATTGCTGTGTTTCCAACTGGTCTAAATTTTAAAGGGTGGGATCTTGTAGAACGCCTGTGCTCACAGCCCTGGCCTTCTGTGGTTGTGACACCCGTAGCTTGTACTCTTCTGTGGTGCTACGTTATGTGTCTAACAGCAGGCAAAAAGTTGGCATGCTCCTGGGCTAAAAGACAATGCTGTTTAATCAGGTGTAGAGAGCTGGCTTATTGCTTTTGCCAGCAGCTTTGCTTTTTACTTGGATTGCATAGTTTTGTAAGGATTCAAATGCTGCTACAATAGTGCTGAAGAAGCTTTCTGAGATGTGTGGCTAACCATAACACTGTGTCTCCAGGGTACTGAATGAATGGCAGCAAACAAATGATACTTCTCTCACTTTTTTTCTAGGAATAATCAACTAACTCCCAGATCCTTCTTTGCTTAGAAAGAAAAGAGAAAAACCCTACTCCAGTAGTAGTGTGAAAAGGCAAGTGAAAGCAGAAGCTTAATTATAGGATATACCTTTCAGCTTACAACACTCTTCTGAAGTTGTCGGTGCAGCAAAACTTCAGTTGATTAGCTGCCAAAGTCTAATGTATTGATATCATCAAGCTACAGTGGCATTTATATAGGGATGGACTGAGGTACACTATGGAAAATGGAAATATTCAAGGAATGATGAAGCTCGCTGCCTCCAAGTCTTATGGACTTACAAAAAAGCACGCTCTCAGATTGTGCATCTGTGAAAGGAGATAATTTCCTGCTTTCAGATGCCCAACAGAAAGCTTGTGGCTACTTGATTTCAAAGGAACATATTCATATTTTGCAATCATGCTGTCATGTGCTGACAAAGGATAATAGAGAGGGTTGCTGCATATCTATGGATGTGTATATCACAAGATGGGCATTGCGTAGCATTGTGCAGAGTGCCCTGAGGTTGGACTATCTGGCCTATTTGGGCAGAAATAAGGGAACTTGCCATGGGAGGACAGCAGCTTAAAGACTAGCATAAGGTTTCCTCTGGGCTGGGACTCTGTTCTACCACTGCTACACGTACTTGTCCTCCTCCTCCTCTGACATCAGAAGGATGAGGGTGAAGGTTAGGGTACAGGCTTTCTCTGACATTCAAGCTCTTCCTTTTGTACTTCTGACTGCTTGGAGGGTTTATCTGGGTTTTTACTGCCTGTTTATGCGACTTTTTTTCTGGCAAGATCTTAGTGCAGCCTCCTGGCAGAACATAGTAATCTGCTCCCTGTACCTGATCATAACCTGTCACATATGGTTATCCTTTAGAAATAGCTTGACATCCAGGCTTTAGCTATTGCCTTTCTCCTCTGTTTTCTCCTGGTCCTTCTAATACATCACACACCAACTAGCAAAGCTCTCCTATCCTCCACAGAGTCTCAACTGTCAGCTACTACACCTTAATTGTCATTTTCCAGGCACTTTTTTCCTTCTAGTTAGAATCCCGAGTCAATCAGAATTCAGTCCTGCTGATCCCATTTAACAATAGTCGAAGCAATTGTCCTGCTCTTCTCTACTAGAATGTCACCCAACAACGAGTGCACAGACCTTTAACAGTAACAAAATAAGACCCCAGGTCTATTTCGATACACTATAGTCTCAGAAGGGCTATACAAGGTAAACATCACATAACAACTGTGTTTTCTTCACATGGCAGACTAATGACTAGATTATACCATTGCATGACATGGAGGTTGATGAATGGATCATAATTGGATATTAGATGAGACGAAGTCCTACAGAATGATTAATCTAAACCCAATAATTCCAGTCTTCGGTCATTCTATAATTTATTTATTTATTTGTTTGTTTAAAATATTTATATGCTGTCCTGTCACGAAAACCTCAATTAAGTGATAAGTTTTTAATGCTGTCTAAATCTTCATATTAGAACTGTTACTACAAGACTGTTAAACTGTTGAGAACAAATAAGATCTTCTAAGCAGACTTAGGCATTCTTGAAAGCTGGTTTGTACTGTCATATCCTGCATTCATATAAAAGCCCAGTAGTCCAATCCTTACATCATTGTGTCATTGCACCAAGAGATGTGGTTAGGAGAAAATTAATTCAGTTTGCATTTTATCTCTGGCTCACCCAAGCTTGCTCTTTTGAGCTAGTGCATGATCTAACTCTCAAAATACATTCTTTTCTGAATTTTGCAGTGGAGTTCTCCAATTAAAATCAACAATACATACATAAATACTTGTTGTTGTTGTTTACATTTCTATACCACCTGTGGCTTAAGCTCTCTGGGTGGCTCACACATCACCCATCCAGGCTGGACCCTGTTTAGCTTCCAAGATTACGCAGGCTCAGGCTATGTGGAAGTCAGCATGGGAGAAGGACCATGAAAAAACCTATATGGTTGGAAATAATGCTGCAAAGGGTGTGATCCAGTGTCCTTCATGCTCAGTGCATATCTAGATTAAGTGTTGTGGAAGACGAGGGTTAGGGTTAGTGTCTGGATGGCCTAAGCTGCCATATCCCCCTCCTTAATCCCCTGGCATGCTCTCTCTGCAGTCGATTTTTGATGTTGGAGAGGCAGCCATCCTACAAAGCAGTAGAGTGGGGTGGGGGCTCAACACTCAGAGTTGCAACTACAGTGCCAGAAGACCTAGCAGCTGGGATTCTGAACAATCCCATGATCCCTAGAGAATCTTGGAAGTCCATAGCATTGCACCTGAAATGCATGATAATAGGGAAATTGCACGCAAAAGTGTGTACACCAGACAAAGTGGCATACAAAAATGTGTGCAAAATTAGGCAAAATGTACCTAAATCTTCATGAAAACTTTCAAAAATTGCAAGACTCAGGACAAACTGGATTTAAAACCAGACAAATGAGAAACTGAGAGAAAGCAAGAGGGTCAGATTTGTCCATCCAAATTTGTGTGCCTGGATATCGTTGGCATGACTCTTTTTAGCCACTGCTCCCTGCTGAATGCATTCAGTAGCAATGGAGCATCTATTTTACTTTGACGATAACTCTATCATATCATTCCAGTGACATCTTAAAGAGATGAAAGATCATGCCTTCTTCTGGTGTGGAGTACCTTTTATAGCTAGAATAAAGCTTTTATGGATACTTTTTACAGATAATGGCTACCTAATTTTCCAATTTAATAAAAACAAACCTCCCATTAGTTAATGCATAAATACATAGATTGCTGTCTTCCATGTTCATATTATTGCCTGTCATAGAAAGATGGATTTTCTGGCCAAGTAAGTCTCCTCAAAGCAAGCAAACAAACAACAAACAAAATAAAACAAACATGTTCCGCACTGTGGAAAAAACTTTGCTCGAATTTCGCTTTTGCAGTATCTGCATCCAGCGAATAGAATTTGTCACAACAGATTTGATTTTCTCTTTAATAATTATTCATCACCGACAGCAAACGCATTTTAACAGAAAGCACTTCCAGCACATCCGTATGTGCTTGGCTGAATTATTTATGAGATGCAAGATTAGGCAGAAGGGCCAGTGGGGAAATACCCACAATTGACAATCGCATGCCAGCATGTGGTTATAGAAGACACGCACTTATGAAATTTAATGAAGGTACGCATCATTCAGCTATGTAACCAGGAACCAAAATTCTCCTTGGGTGGACTGTTCCAGGCCGTTATATATACCCTTTCTCAAGTGTGGCATTACGGCAGACATCAGCTCAGAACCATTTCACGGCTCCGTACCAGCAACTAGCTGTAGGCAAAAGAAAGCTGGCAAGGGCAACCTCTCTAACCACTCGTGGAAACTCTGAGCAACGCAAAACTTACATCAATTATCGCATTTGGATGTCTGAATCTAAGCAATGAAACTCACATTTCAACGGTGAAAGCTGCTATTCTAGAGACCTGCACTCATGTGTGATGAGTGCCATTGAAGTGTATTCTGTACTGGGGTCGGTCTGTGGAAAGCAGTTTTCAATTTTTGTACTCACATTGGGAACATTAAACATGTTGTGTGCAGCACTTAATATTTTTGCAGTACTGAAAATATTTTAAATATAAGTGAGAGTGTGATGTAGTGGTTAGTGCACTGGACTGGGACTGGAGATGTTCAGGTTCTAGTCTCCACTCAGCCATGGAGCTGACTGGGTCATATTGGGCCAGTCAGTGACTCTCACCAAAACCTTCCACACCGGGTTCTTGTTCAGATAAAGCATAAAGGAGAAAAACATGTAAGTGACTTTGGCTTCCTTCCAATGCAAGATAAAAATATAACTATGAATTAAAATTGATAAAACAATTTTAAAAGCTACACAGTTCCCTATGGCGTTAGAGTGAAAGACCCATTGAATCAATTGGACTTAAGTTAACCATATCTTCCTTTCATCCCACTGATTTCAATGTGTTGAGTTTGAATATGCCTACACTTGGGTCTAACTAATGTTTAATAAGGAAATGTTTTCTGGGAAATTCTGATTAGGCATATGCAACTTCCTGTAGCACAGAGCAATCTCAGAAATTCACTGGCTCAGGTTCCATGAGCTTGTAAGCAAGGGCCATGTTAGATACGGCCTTCCATTTCCAAAAGATTCTGCCATGGTGAAGGTTGTGTTTGCCCTTTATGTCACATTAGAGTTTTTGGAACAATCAGTGTATAAGGACCCAGCTCAGACCAAGAGCATCACTGAGATTGCAACCCTTCATCCCACATCACAAAGCCTCTTGTTCACAAGAACAATGCATGTTTGAGTATGACTGTAAGTAGTACTCAATGGGCCACTAAAAAGAAATAGGACTTTTCTATTCAGGCCTGCATGTTGTTAGAAGTTTGAAGCTCTGCAACTTCATGACAGCGACTTCCATACTATAGCTTTTGTTTTGTTTTTAAAATCTTTA
Organism: Varanus komodoensis; assembly: GCF_004798865.1. Lineage (NCBI taxonomy): Eukaryota > Metazoa > Chordata > Lepidosauria > Squamata > Varanidae > Varanus > Varanus komodoensis. Next base: position 37,163,059 of record NW_025336481.1, on the reverse strand, counting down.
GAGGGCTGTCGACTTGCTTGTTTGAAACATAGGGCTGAACCAACTTTGAGCCAAAATGCTACTTACTGCAGTGTGCTATTCAGACCTTGCGCAAGATATTTTGTCTCATGAGGAAAAGAAGAAGGCACACCTTCTCCACCCATGTATGGGAGACTGGCAGTTGAGTCTAAGTTCAACACACGCAAGGGCAGCAGGCTTGTTTAGGGGACGACATACACATTGCTCTCTCTGACACTCTTAGATGTTTCCCAGATTCAGCACCAGGTTCCCGAGGCAGATGACTCACTCTGCTTCATGGGAGGGCTGACCCTGGTACCATTTAACAGCCTCTCTAGCTCTAAATTTTAACAGTCATGTTCTAAAAGCACGTGCACATTAAGGACTCTACAAGGAGTGTCATTTCATTTCAGGGTCCTCTTCCTAGATGCCTTTGCTCTGCATGCAGAAGGTGTCAGGTCCAATTCCTGGGACACACAAGTAGGACTAGAAAAGCATCTGGTCTAAAACTCTCTTTCCAGGCAGTAGTAAAAATACTGATGGACCTGTGTTCCTACACAGAATCATAGAATAGTAGAGTTGGAAGGGGCCATGAAGGCAATCAGATCCATCTCCCTGCTTTTGCAGGACACCAAGTTAAACCATCCCTCTCAGATGACTGTCCAGCTTCTTTTTGAATGCCTCTAGTGTGGGAGAGCCCACCACCTCTCTAGGCAGCTGGTTCCACTGTTGTATTGCTGTCACATGGAGGAAGTTCTGACAGGGATGTGGCAGGCTGGCACATCATTTAATTTATATAATGTCTCATTTCTTTTTCTCAGAATACCATCATGGCTTTTAAGGTGTGTTCTGTGAAAGGCTTTGATTTTTTATAAATGAGTATTATGTGATATTTTTCTTTACAATACCATCATCTGCACATCATAGATTTGAAGTGGTGTAAAACCCAGTTCAATTAAAAGAATGTTATCTATACATTTACACACATGCACACGTGCGCGCGTGCGCGCGCGAATGAACTAGGCTGGCAGGCATTGTTTATGAAGAATGACAGAGCATATAGAAGAACATAAGAAGGGAATACATAAAAATGGAGCAGTAACAGCTGTATGTCACTCAGCCAGCTGCCCACAAAACCAAACCTAGTTTTGTTCCTTGGTTAAATTCTTCAGTATCTGCATGATGAGATACACAAATCTAGCAATTTTGCAAATGTCTTGATATTATCTTCTTCCATGCTTATGGAAGACTTAATCATTGTTATATTCCCTGCATGTGAGTGTGTGTTTCATTATGGAAAATAGACTTGGATCTGAATATCTCTTGTCAAATAGATGTCACCATGGCCTAATCCAAGAAATGAGGATATCCTCAAGTACTCCAGATTGTGCAAAATTATATGACTGCTCCTTTCTTAGAGGTCTTTTGTTTTACGCCATGCTTATCCTAAATATTGTATCTGGTGGGCTTCTAGGGTCCAGTGAGTACAGATAAACTTGTACCTTGCATGTATAAGGCTAAAACAAATTATTCGATTTTATTCAGAAAATCAGTCCTTTTTGTTTTCTCAAGTGGGTCAACAGAATATTCTCATACTTAACAAATTATAAGAACTTACTTTGCAGCTTCAGAAATAATCCAGTTCAATAGCATCAACCTAAAGCATTATTTTAATAATTAGGAAAAAATATTTACCCATGGGACTTCATGGCTGTCTTCTCATTTTCTTGGAGGTTGGACCATAACCACCCAAACAACCTCAACTATTGCGCAGTGTAGAATTGTAACAACCACAATACTGGAATGTGCTCTGTTGGGGGTGGGGAGGTATCCCTGGGCCTGGTTTAGAAGTTGCAGCTGGAGCAGCAGTTGGGTTCTCCAGCTGTCGCCCTACTCTTCCACTTGAGACCAGTGTTAAAAGACTTGCACTAGCTGTCCATGAGTTGCTGGACCATGCAAGGCAAGGATATGACCAGGATACAACTTAAGATCAAGGTACGCAGCAGACCTCCTTTCCTTATGTATACTCAACTGATAATTCAGATCATAGAAGAAGCCTTGCTAGTCATTCCAATATTATTGGAATATTGTCATATAAAACCTAGAAGGTGGGCCAAGCAGAATTTTCAGAGACTTCATGCAACACTCTAATCACAACCCTGCACTGAGTTTTTTCCATAATAAGATATAAAACAGCATATATAAAAGCAGAAAATAACATTCATCAATCTATGCATTTATTTATGTATCCCATTTATATGATGCTAGCATTTTTTAAAAAACTACTGCGTTGTTTCTGTATAAATGTTAAAATATAATTAAAATTACCAATCTGTCTATGAGTATGGAGTATCAAACATGTTAGAGGATGAATTTGGGTTTATATAATGAGGTGTTGAAAGAAAAATAGTTTCACATTAATTATCCTGTTACAGATTATACCCTAGACCACCAGAAAGTGGGTCTTAGACCAAATCATGCCAGAGCTTTCCCTAGATGCAAAAATGGCTAGGATGATGTTGTTGTACTTTGGGCACATCATGAGAAGGCAAAATTCCCTGGAGAAGACAACCATTCTGGGGAAGGTCAAAGGCCAAAAGGCCTGGGGAAAGGAAGACCAAAACTAATATGGATTGACTCCATGAGGAGGCCTCAGCCTTGAATTTAGAAGAGCTGAGCAGAACTGCCATGGACGGGACATCAACAGAGTTGTCCTAAGTTGGAGATGACCTGACAGCACGTAAGAGCAACAAATTCTGTAAGCTTGAAGGGTACCTCTGTAGAAGAGTTTGTTGAATCCCTATTTTAGTATTATACTGCAAGAAATCTTAATGCAGAAGTGATGGAGCAGACCCTTCTTACTTTCCATACTTTCTTAACAATGGATTAATTTATCTGTTTCTAATATGTGGTGTGTTTTTAACCCAGATTCTATCCCATGCACACAGAAAATTCAGTCCTGTGGGAAGGAGACTTTTGAGGTGGTGGTGGGGTGTGTCAGTGCACCCCTGGGGAGGGGTTAAATTTATTTATTATATTTCTATGCTGGTTCCATACTGATGCACTCTGAAATTAACTTGCCCCCCAAGGTGTGGATTGTATAGCCCCAATGCGTAGTGCAAAGATCAAATTTTTCTAACATCCCTGGCATTTCTGCACTGGCCAAGTGGTTTCCCCCATCAGATAGGAAAAGAAATGAAGAGTACTGAAGTAGATATGCTGATATTATGCCCCATCCCTACTCAACCAAAAAATAAAATAAAATAAAATAAAATAAAATAAAATAAAATGAAGTGTCATTCACTGCATGGGGAAATGTGCATTATTTACTACTGGCAATCTATGATTCAAGCTAGAATTTAACTGCATTCATAAGGCAGAGTCATATTTGAATCTTGCATGTCAAAGAAAATAATTACACTGAGCAGCTCTGGTTAAAACCACAATTTGCACACAGTTCACCTATGATGATAGCCCCCAAATTAGGTGGTAGTTAACAGCAACATTCTACAAACTTGCTCCTCTTGCTCCGCTACGTGTTACTGAGGGCCTCCCCCACTTTATAATGCCATGCTGCAAACAGCCTGAAAAGAATCTGTTGTGGAACTGTTGAGTCTCTGAGATGAACTGTTGCGACTGGTGGTCTCCTGTGATGTCTTTTTGGAGTTGGCACCAGTTCAAGCAAAGACACACTCGTTCCAAAGCCACATGTGCCATGCTAAGGGAATCAAGTCCCTTCAGTTCTAATGAGGTGCATTAGTTTACTACACGAACTTGCTACTCTGTGTTGTAAAGACATGGGAAACACGCTGCAGTCAACTCTGTTATTACTTTGCAAACTATTATAAAATATAAAGTTGATTTGTCAGGATCCCATTTGGTTGCTTCTATGGTTGGTGACAAGCCAGGCAGAAAAGGTAAAACATTTTTGCATCTGCCGTTCTGCTTTTACTTACTGTTTGCAAAAGTTATAATGGAAAGTTGAAGATGACTCCTGCTTCACCAAATGTATGGGATGTAGAACTGGAGACCCTATGAGGCTTCTGTTCCTGAGGGTGGGAGATGATATTGGTGGTGGTTATTGCTAAGGCATATATTTGATAGGACATGCTGACTTTACAGGTATATATATATTCTATATTAAAATGGTCTTTCTTTATAAAATACATGGTATCACAAAGTTCTCAGGGTGGCTAACAATAAATCATCAATAAAAATGTAAAGGACAACAGAAAATAGTTCATTATATAATATAATTTAACAACAACAACAACAATCATTATTACAGTGGTACCTCGGTTCATGAATGCTTCTGTTCGTGACCAATTCAGTTTGTGAACAGAAATTTTGGCAATATTTGGCCTGTTTGTGAACTCTGCACTGGGTGATGACCACGACTGTGGCCATCTTCCTGCACAAACATGATCGCGGTTGCGGCCATCTTCCTTGCATGAACACTCCAAACAGTAACCTTCTCCCCACAAACCACATGGGGTGCCATGAGGACATGCTCACCTTGGTAGAGGCCTTCCCGGTTCCTCGCCGCTGTCCCACCTCTGAGCTGGAAGAAGGTCCCCTCACAGGCGCTCGTGTGGCTCCTGGAGGGGGAGCAGGAGTGGGAGGCTGGAGAGGCGGGTGCGGGACAGCTCCCCCAGCTGGGAGAGGGCCATGAAGAGAGAGGAAAGGGCTGTTGCCCAAGGGGAGGCGAGGGATGGGGCTGCGGCCAGCCAAGTGGGGTGCCTCCTGCCTCTCCCCACTGTGGGGGGAAGAAGCATGGCAGCTGCTCCATAATGGTGGCTTGCCCTGAGAAGGCCGCAGTGGAGGCTCTGGAGTCACAGCCCTGCTCCTGCTCTGCCATCTGCCCCCGGGCTCAGCGAAGCGGCCGCAGCCTGGCCTGCAGTCCAGGGACGTGGCTCATATTTTTGTGGGTTCTTTTTAAAATTAAATATTTATTTATTTAAAACTTTTATATGCCGTCCTTTATGTATAACATAAAGTTATGCTTCAGAACGGATTGACCTTATTTACACTGAACCTTATGGGGATTTTTGACTCAGTTAGCAACCAATTCAGTTCGTGACCAGAATCGTGGAATGAATTAAGTTCGTGAACCAAGGTACCACTGTACTTGTATAACCTGCCTTTTTCCTCTTGGATGGCTTACAAGATTTTCCCCCTCTTCATTTTATCCCTATACCACCAACCCTTTGGAGTAGTTCAGGATGAGAGTCTCTATCTGGCCCTGAGTCTCCTTTGAACTTCACGGCTGATCCTAAGTCCCAGTCCCACACTCTAACCGCAATGCCATACTGGGTGTCAGAATCACAATCATAAAACTCAAAAATCATATTCAACAAATCCTCAGATCAGAGATTGTAATGGGATGCTTGGACTAAACAGTCCTTCATATAGAGAACTAGCCTCTGCCACCCTTAAAACAGATGCCTGTAGATAAGGCAGAACCTGGCCACCTTAGCTAGGAGTGTGACTATTCCCATATTTAGACCCAGGTGACAATGATCTAGTCATTGTCACCTGGATGCCGATTCTGTGTTTGTACTTTTTTGCTTGTTACTTTCAGTCTTCTTAGGGCAAGGAATTGGTTGGCCTGTTGGAAGCATGACTGAGAATCACTTATTCCTTATGCAAGAAAAGGGGGCTTCTAGAAAAGTTAGCAAGCACAATTTGGAGGAAGGAAGGATACAATGGAATGGGAGAGGAGGAATATGGAACTGAAAGCCATGTTAGTTCCTTGCAGGAAAAAAAGCAGAATATAAAATGACAAATAAAGGTACAGCAGTGTCACTCTTGAGGTGATTTCTCAATCTGCTACGAAATGGTCTCCTGACTTCTTCACTCCAACCTAGATTGCAGGAGAGGATTTGATGGACTGAACTGTTTCTGTGAATCTTTCCATGTGAAGTAGTCCATCATTTAAGTGGTGGACCCAGATGGTTCAAGGTTAAGTGATGGGCATGATTGAACTTTCTGAGGTTGAAGTGCATGTCAAATGCAAATGTTCACCAATGTAAACATGGGCCAAAATCCAGATCGACACTCTCTTCCCCATAAACCTGCTATTTACATTGTCAAAACATGATCTATTAAACTGGATGGAACATTTCTGAGCAAAATAAGTTGTGGGCACTAAGCCCTCTATCAGATCAAAGCAGAGAGAGACCACAATTTCTACTTCAGGGTCCCATGTGCATCAAGTCTTCAGCATTTATTTTAGAGAAAAAGAGGCAGCAATATTAACATCAGTCTTGGACCATATTTGCATGGAAAAGTTGTTGCTTTGCCCCATCAAGTGAGTACCAATTTATGGCTACTCTATGAATGAAAGTTTTCCAAAATGTCCTACTCATGACAGCCCTGCTCAGCTCTTGCAAATTCCCGGCTTCATGGAGTCAATCCATCTTAGTTTTGGCCTTCCTTTTGGCATGATTGTCTTCTCCAGTGAGTCTTGCTTTCTCATTATGTGCTTACTTACTCAGAAGTAATGCAACTTCTGTTTTGTCATTTTTGCTTACAAAAAATATTCTGGCTTGATTCAATCTAGGACCCACTTGTTCATCTTTCTGTCAGGCCAGAGAATTCACAAATCTGTCCTCCAGCACCCTGTTTTGATCACAACCATTTTCCTCCCATCAGCTTTCTTCTCTGTTCAGCTTTCATACCCATATATTTTGTTGTTGTTGTTAGTCACGAAGTTGTGTCCGACCCATTGGGACCCCATGGACAACATTCCTCCAGGCCTTCCTGTCCTCCACCATCCCCCGGAGTCCACCTAAGCTCACACCAACTGCTTCAGTGACTCCATCCAGCCACCTCATCCTCTGCCATCCCCTTCTTCTTTTGCCAGATATTGTTGCCAGCATTAGGCTCTTCTTCAGGGAGTCCTTCCTTCTCATTAGGTGGCCAAAGTATTTGAGTGTCATCTTCAGGATCTGGCCTTCTAAAGAGCAGTCATGGTTGATCTCCTCTAGGACTGACCGGTTTGATCACCTTGCGGTCCAAGGGACTTGCAGGAGTCTCCGCCAGCACCACAATTCAAAGGCCTCAATTCTTTGGCGCTTAGCCTTCCTTATGGCCCAACTTTCACAGCCATACATTGCAACTGGGAAAACCATAGCCTTGACTATACGCACTTTTGTTGGCAGGGTGATGTCTCTGCTTTTTAGTATGCTGTCTAGATTTGCCATAGCTTTCCTCCCCAGGAGCAAGCATCTTTTAATTTCTTGGCAGCAATCCCCATCTGTGGTGATCTGGGAGCCCAGGAAAATACAATCTGTCACTACCTCCATTTCTTCCCCATCTATTTGCCAGTGTCATGCCTAATGACTCGGGGGAGGGGCTAGCACATGAAAGAGGGCCAGAGGATCAGGCTTTAGAGCAGGGAGATTTATACTTGATGTCCATGGCACAAACAGCCCCCCACCCCTGCCACCTGACTCTGCAGTTTTTGAGAGAGTTCCTGGAAATCAGGAAGGGCAGTCAGTTGTCATGGAAAGTGCCCAACTGAGTTGGAGACTTCGATGCTTAGACAAATTAGAACAGAGAAGGAGAGAAAGAAGTTTGTCCAACCCCCGTGGAGAGGGATGTATGAGGAGATTGAGGTCCATGTGACAAATCTCAGAGAGGTCAGAAAGGAGGGGGCAACTGTGTTGCTTAGAGCTCTCTGCAGTAGCTCCTACACTATCTGTCGTAAACATAAATCTTGTAGTTGTTTGGAATTAAGGTCTTTAGTTTTTATTGCCTGTGTCTGTGCGAGTAATTGGGGACGTGAGTTACAACCCCACGACAGCCAGAAAGTGAGAGGACCGGATGTCATGATCTTAGTTTTCTTAATGTTGAGTTTTAAGCCAACATTTGCACTCTCCTCCTTCACCCACATCAAGAGGCTCTTGAGTTCTTCACTTTCTGCCATTAGAGTGGTATCATCTGCATGTCTGAGGTTGTTGATATTTCTCCCAGCAATCTTAATTCCAACGAGTGATTCATCTAGTCCTGCCTTTCTCAAGATGTACTCTGCATATAAGTTAAATAGGCAGGGTGACAGTATACAAACTTGCCAAACTCCTTTCTCAATTTTGAACCAATCAATGGTTCCGTGTCCACTCTCACTGTTGCTTCTTGACCATCATATAGGTTTCTCAAGAGACAAATAAGATGGACTGGGACTCCCATATCTTTAAGAACTTGCCACAGTTTGTTGTGATCCACACAGTCAAAGGCTTTAGCATAGTCAATGGAGCAGAAGTAGATGTTTTTCTGGAACTCCCTAGCTTTCTCCATGATCCAGCGTATGTTGGCAATTTGATCTCTACTTCCTCTCTCTCTTCAAAATCCTGCCTGTACTTCTGGTGGTTCTCAGTCCACATACTGCTGGAGCCTAGCTTGTAGGATTTTGAGCATCACTTTGCTAGCATGTGAAATGAGTGCAATGGTGTGGTAGTTTGAACATTCTTTGGCATTACCCTTCTTTGGGATCGGAATGTAAACTGACCTTTTCCAATCCTGTGGCCACTGCTAAATTTTCCAAATTTGCTGGCATATTGAGTGTAGCACTTTTACTGCATCGTCTTTTAAGATTTTGAATAGCTCAGCTGGAATGCTGTCACCTCCACTAGCTTTGTTGTTGCTCAGACTTCCTAAGGCCCATTTGACTTCACATTCCAGGATGTCTGGCTCAAGGTCAGTGACCACCCCATCATGGTTGTCAGGAATGTTAAGCTCTTTCTTGTATAGTTCCTCTGTGTACTCTTGTCACCTCTTCTTAATCTCTTCTGCCTCTGTTAGGTCCCTGCCATTTTGGTCCTTTATCATGCCCATCTTTGCATGAAGCGTTTCCTTCATATCTCCAATTTTCTTGAAGAGATCTCTGGTCCTCCCTATTCTATTGGTTTTTTTTCCATTTCTTTGCACTGTTCATTTAAGAAGGCATTCTTATCTCTTCTAGCTATTCTCTGGAATTCTGCATTCATTTGGGTGTAGCTTTCTCTTTCTCCCTTGCCTTTCGCTTCTCTTCTTTCTTCAGCTATTTGTAACGCTTCCTCAGACAGCCATTTTGCTTTCTTGCATCTCTTTTTCTTTGGGATGGCTTTAGTTGCTACCTCTTGTACAATGTTGCAAACCTCCATCCATAGCTTTTCAGGCACTTTGTCTATCAGATCTAATTGCTTAAATCTATTTGTCACCTCTACTGTATATTCATCAGGGATATGATTTAGGTCATACCTGAGTGGCCTAGTGCTTTTCCCTACTTTCTTCAATTTAAGCCTAAATTTTGCAACAAGACGCTCATGATCTGAGCCACAGTCAGCTCCTGGTCTTGCTTTTACTGACTGTATAGAGCTTCTCCATCTTTGGCTGCAGAGCACATAGTCAATCTGATTTCTGTGTTGACCGTCTGGTGATGTCCATGTGTAGAGTCGTCTCTTGGGTTGTTGGAAAAGAGTGTTTGCTATGACCATCGTATTCTCTTGACAAAATTCTACCAGCCTGTGCCCTGCTTCATTTTGTACTCCAAGGCCAAACTTGCCTGTTATTCCGGTTATCTTTTGGCTTCCTACTTTAGCATTCCAATCCCCCATGATGATAAGGACATCATGTTTTGGTGTTAATTCTAGATTGTGTTGTAGGCCTTCATAGAACCAGTCAACTTCAGCCTCTTCAGCACCAGTGGTTGGGGCATAGACTGGGACTATTGTGATGTTGAATGGTTTGCCTTGGATTCGAACTGAGATCATTCTGTCATTTTGGAGATTGTATCCCAGTACTGTGTTTCCTACTCTTTTATCGACTATGAAGGCTACTCCATTTCTTCTGAGGGATTCTTGCCCGCAGTCGTATACCTGATGGTCATCTGAATTAAAATCACCCATTCCTGCCCATTTTAGTTCACTGATTCCTAAGATGTCGATGTTCAGTCTTGCCATTTCTTGTTTGACCACATCCAGCTTTCCTTGATTCATGGATCTTACATTCCAGGTTCCTATGGAGTATAGATTTTTACAGTATTGGACTCTCCTTTCACCACCAGATACATCTGCAACTGAGTGTCCTTTCGGCTTTGACCCAGTTGCTTCCTTCTTTCTGGCGCTACTAGTACTAGCCCTCTGCTCTTCCCCAGTAGCATATTGGACACCTTCCAACCTGAGGGGCTCATCTTCCGGCATCATATCTCTTTGCCTTTTGGTACTGTCCATGGGGTTTTCATGGCAAAGATACTGGAGTGGGTTGCCATTTCCTTCTCCAGTGGATCACGTTTTGTCAGAGCTCTCTGCTATGACCTGTCCGTCTTGGGTGGCTCTGCATGGCATAGCTCATAGCTTCATTGAGCTACGCAAGCCCCTTTGCCACAACAAGGCAGTGATCCATGAAGGACCCATATATAGTGATTGGGAATACAGTGATCTTGACCTTTGTCTCCCATGAAAGCATGAAACAGAGATGTCTTCATGTCCAAAGACAACTCTGGTTTTCCTGAGATTGTACCACTTATCCTCTCCACTATTGCTGCTTACTTGCTTTCTCGCTTGGAGAAGACAGCTCAAGAAGTAGCAAAAGTAAGAAAGAGTGGGAAGTCTGGGAGTCTTTTGAGCTTGGCAAAGACCATCCTACCGAAGCAAGGACTGTGGCTTGCACCCAGCCATAATAATACTTGAAGGAATGCCTGCAGCCATTTTGCCGTCTCACCCCTTGAGATCGGCAGCAGGGTCTCTCCTCCAGGAGCCCTCCGTAAGAGATATTAGGAAGCAAAGTACCCAGAGGAGGGCCTTCTCTGCGGTTGCGCCCCATTTGTGGAATGCGCTCCCCAGAGAGGTCTGCCTGGCGCCGTCGTTATTTGTTTTTTGGCGCCAGGCCAAGATCGTTTTATTCAAACAGTATTTTAATAATCTTTAATATTTATAGTTTTAATTATGCAGCCAGTGTGTTTCCAAGTTTTAATTGTAAATTGTAATTGTAAATGTTATTCTATTTGTTTTATTTATTTATGTTGTGAGCCGTCCCGAAGCTGTGTAGCAATGGGGATGGCATATAAAACTTTAAATAAATAAATAATCCCTCCTGCCTGCCCTGGCAAAGAAGCAAATTTAATGGATTTGTGTTTGTGGGCCTATAAGGGGGCTTCCTCCACTTTCATCTAAATGGAGTTTAGCCCCAAGTTTTCAGTTATGACCGTTTGTTCTATCTGTGCACCATGATGTAAGCAGTGTAACTCAAACATTACTCATAAAGCATCAACTCATAAAGCAGCCCTAACCTAGTGCATTGCTCTGTCTAGCAAAGTGGTATTTGGGCTGATACGTGTCTGGGCCTAACACATGTCTGTGCTTATCAAAACAGGAGGTTCCTTAAAACATGTTTTGGCAGTGGTGAGGCATCAAATCATTTCCCTGTCTTGTTTTCTGTGATTAGGGAAGACAAAGAAGTGGGAAAACATCCATATTACCAAATTGCCATTAAATAAAAATTAAAATAATGTGTCAGGGACCTGACACAATTAGCCAGGCACTTTCTTGTATTCATGGCTGAGTCTTTTTAATAGTCTTTATTGTTTTTAAATATTTATGCAGTTTTTAAATTAATTTTAATTCTTGTTAATGTTTTTATCTATTATCTTTTATTGTTTTATACTTTGGTATAACCATCCAGGGAGCTTTAGCTATAGGTGGCATACAAATGAAATAAATAAAAATAATAAAAATAAAAATGTATATATAGGTAACATAATGTGGCAGGCAGCATCACTGACCCAGTATGGATTTCTTTTTGTAATAAGATTCCTTGTGAAGAAACTAACCTGAAAAAAGATACAATTTAATCCTCATGATTCATGGAAAACTAGATTTGAAAGACTGAAAGAAAACATGAGTGTATGGCGATTAAATTAGAGGTGAAAGAAATATACAAGACCATAGAAAATGTTTCCTGGTTACATGCAGGTGTCTAATCCTGCAATTTGCTTGTTTCTTGTGTGGATTTGTAAGTGACTCAATTCTTCTCTTAAACCAGGGATGCAGAACCTTCAGCTGAGAGGGCAAATCCCAGGTCTTCCAGGTATCCTTGAATGGCTCACCCCTTTCCCTGGCTCTTCTCCCATTTTCTGACTACCTATGGTTAGCTTTTTTCCTGGTTTTTGTGAAGTTCCTGTCCTATTGCTTCCACTACCTGTTTCTACTTTTCACTCTTTCCCTTACCATATGAAACTTCTCCCAGTATGCCCTCATTAGTATTTCTTGTTTAAATCTGAGAGTATCCCTGAGAAAGGGTTATGGGTGGCAAGCCAGTTCCATCATTCAAGGTAGGCTACTAGGGGAAACTGTCTTACCAGTTGCAATGCACTCTGTGTCCTTTTTCCTGTTTTGGTTGGAAGTGGGAGATTGCCTGGATGTATCCCAGAGGCTGCCCATTGCTGATCTCCACCATACACTCTTGGAAAATGACAGGTCTTGCTAATGAATAGGAGTGTGACTCCTTTCTACTAATGTCCACGCCACAGCATAGCTTCATTTGCATTTCTCTGCTAAATGGTTTAATTAATTTTCCATTGTGCTTACAGACTGGTTTTAATTAGCAGTTAAATCCGTTCAGTTAACAGGGGGGGGGGAATCTAAGGTGTTTGCTTGCATGCAAATCACATCAGGGCTCTATTCAAACAAAAGTTCCAAACCATTGAGTATGGATTTCTGAAGTCCTTACTCGGAAAAAAAAGTGCCTCTGCTTCTTTTTTTCACATCGATAAAGCATAGTGCTTTATGATTCATTAACTAGCACACCCTTGTTTGTCTCTCTTTCTTCCTCTCTCTCATTTCTCCATCTGGAAGGAATGGTGCCAAACGAACTGAAAGTAAGGAATAAGGGTAGAAACAGGTAGAACAATGGAACATTTCACCAATCAGGTTACCAAAGAGCATTCCAGTGGTTGGGGCATACCAAAGTGCACTAAGAAGGCTGAGCAATAACCTTTCCTTCTGAGGGCAAGGCCCAAGGTGGCCTCTAGGGGCCCATGGTAACAATTCTGTGTCTATCACCCACACACCACCTAACTGAAATCCCAGCTGCCAGTGGCTGAGTTTGGTTAAATTTTGATTCTCATTTCCTTGAATGGGAACAGAGAGACAGAGCAGAGGATGTCTTAGCAAACTACACTCATCTTCTCCTTGACTGGGTGGTTGGTAATAGACTCCATCCACTGTGTTCCTTTGATTCCTTGCTCCATTTATATTAATCCAGATACTCTTGATGGGGTTACTAAGCTCCTAGGTTCTTTGTGTATTTCTGTTCAGAGATATGCATCTTTGTCATATAGTGTGACTCTGCCTCCTTTCTGTTCCTTCTGTCGTTCTTCAACTGGTTTTATCTTCAACAGCTGAATTCCATTCATGGGAGACATCCCACCAAGTTTCAGTCATACTTATCAGGTTGCATTCATCTTCTTGTATTGAGACTTTAAGTTCATGCTATTGTTTCCTATATTTCAGACATTAGCATATAGGCATTGAAGACCACATGCTTTATGCTCTGTCTTTCTTCCTACATTTTTGGAAGACTATGACTGGGCACTGTTGGAGCTGCTCTGTTGTGGTGCATAAATCTTTGCATATTGTTAAGCCCACATGTACTTCTCCCTTCCCTGTAGGATTTAGTTTAAAGCCTTCCTGATAAAATTCTTCATGCTCAGGCCAAACACCTTCTTTCAGGTCTCTGTAAGGTACAGCACATCCCTTGCCAGCAGTCCTTTCTTACAGAAAGTATAGCCTGTGGTCCCAGAATCCAAATCAGCCATGTTGGTACCACCCTTGTAGCCAGGCATTCATTTGGAATCTTTTTCTTTCCCTGTTTATTACTCTTCCAGGAATTTGAAGGATTGAGGAGAAAACTATCTGGGCCCCAAGCTTCAAAGTCTGATGCAATTTCTTCAAAGCTCTGCTTGGCATTGTCATTTGTTCCCACATGTATAAGAAGGAAGGGCCTTGGCAATCTTCCAGTTATATCACTAATCTGCCCTCTAGGGAGACAGCATGCCTGATGAGTCCACAGGTCATCCTGACATCCATGTGTTTCCATCTCACACAACAGGGACTCTGCCACAACTACTCTTCTTGGTCTTGCAGGTCTTGGTACATTGCCACTACTTGGCTGACCTTCAGCCTCTGGTTCAGTGTTGCATGGGATGACTTGCAGTTCTTCCAGGGAAGGCTGCTCTCCAGTCTCATCCTCAAGTAACTGAAATAGGTTCAGTAGTTCCACTGCTTCTGCTGGCGCAGAGTGTCTTCTAGTTCTTCTGCACCTAACTGTCATCCTTTTCCAGGGAGTTTCCTCCTCATTTTCCCTTCTCTCAGGATCTTCCTCTAGCTCTTAGCTGTTGAATCTCCACTGCCCTATCTAAAACTCTCCATTTTCTTTTATTACCTTGAGGGTGGACACTCGCAGCTCTAGTGCTCTCTTCTAACAGGGCTACTAGCTTGTACTTGTTGCACGTGTAGACAAGGAAAAAACAGCACAGATGTTGCAGGTCCCCACCACTGGGGACTCTTCTCAATCTATTCCTTTTTTTTATTCTAGGTTGTGGTGCCTGTTGTAATAACTAGTGCTTCCTCTGGTCTTTCCTGAAGGTCCTACCAGTAAAATGGAGTATGTCTCAAGGAAATAAACAAAGGGAGAGAGTGAGCTAAGGGAGGAAATGAAAAAGAAAAAACAGTTAAGGACCTCCTCCTCTGTCTCCTCTTCCACTACAACTCTGCTGCTGAATTTCTGTTTGCTTGTTCGGCTCGCTCTTTCCCCAGGAGCTTGGCTGGTTGCATTCCAGAGTCGCTAGACCAGCTGGGGCAGCTTCTTCTGATCTGCCCAGCAAGGAGTCAGGAACCAAAAAGAGTTAGAGCCTTCTGGGGGATGGATCCAGAAGTTTAACTGAAAAGGGTGGGACCAATGGGAAGTTTCCAGTTTGGATTCCATTGTTCATATCAGCAGAAGGTTCTCCTTACAGCTTTGGTACAAGGCTATTTACAGTTAAACTGCTCTTCTAACTGTGGAGTTTTAATAAAAGAATTGCATTTTGAAGGATTGTCTTGAGCTTTGGAATGTGAGGGAAGGAGGAAAAGGAGTAACTCATGACAAGAATATTGTCTTTGATTTCAGAGCTGGGAATCTGAACTACTGCATGATACCTGAAAGTGTGTACAGTGTTGGGTTGTGGCAAACCTCTTGGAAACTTTTGTTCATTGGTCTTCTTCTCATGTTTGGCCCTAGCTTTGGAAATGAGCCAAGACAAGAGGGCGCTTGAGGGGATTTCTCATCCCACATGTTTTTATGGAGTTATTCTTTATTGTTTGCTTGTTTTTAGCCGTTTTAAACTTTTAAATGTTTTTCCTTTTTTCTGACATCTTTATTGTATTTTTATTGTTTTGCTTTGCATAGTGTGATAAATCACCCAGAGAGCTTCAGCTATGGAATGGTACTGAATAAAACAAACAAACAAACATATAAATAAGAAATGTACAGGGTACCAAATGTACATTGTGGAGACGAATCTGTCAGTTTTATCTTCTCTCACATCTCTGTAAATCTTGGGTTCCTTCTATCCTGTTTATTATTTTCATTTTTGCATTTCTTATATCCATCTTATCTTTGTTTATTATCATATTATGTCTTCAATTGGCTGCGGCCCAGGGAGCATCCACGATCTTCCTTCTGTCCATTTTATCCTTACAATGCCTCTGTGAAGTGGGGTAGCTGCACCTCTGTGACTGGCCCAAAGTCAGCCAGTGAGTTTCACGAGAATCCCAGTCCATCTCTCTATCACTACATCCTGCAGGCAGTTAAGAAAAATTCTTACCAGTTTGGTAAATTCTTAGCTATCTCTAGGCTTAAATGGATCACACACAATTAGACACAATGTCCATGTCATAAGACAGTAGCCTCAAAGGCAGTTTGGAAAAACGGTTTAGTAATATGAAGATACCAGAAGCCTAATGTGATTTAACATGGGAGCCCTTTGCAAAACTTGTCCTATACATGCAGTTCCTTTCCAAAGGAACGCTCATAGACAATACCATAATTGGTGTGACTATTATGAAGAAATCATGGGTTCTAACTACCGTTCCTCTGGAAGAAGCTGACACCTTATCTGCCTTCAGGGAGGTATTATGTAGCTATTTACTACACATCAAAGACAGTAAGTGTAATTATTTTTAGGAATTAAGTAGGTAATCAGTTTGGAAAACAAAAATACAATTAAAAAAGAAATAAACCTCATCTTGTGGAGCCTGGAGAATTACTTAGCTGGAATACTTCCCTGTCTGCAGCTTTATCACAGTGTTCAATTTAATTTTATTAATATAATTTCATGAATGTCTTCAGCACATATCACAAGAGCACTTCTACTTCGCCAGGAGGGAAAGAAGCTACATGGACTGTGGATGACTCTGAAGAGGTCCTGAGGTGATTACATGGACATAAGCATGAGCCTCTGGATTCAGATGTGCTGGATTAGATGTCAGAAATGTCAAATTCCTGGCTTATACCCTTTCTGTCTCCAGCTCTTCATAACCAAGCACTCTTTTTGGGGTGAGTTTCATCCCCCAACTCACATTCAGCTTTTTACCCACTTACACAAGTTCTACTGACTTGTTCTTTTCTTCAGGACATTGGCACAAAGTGTCTAATTATTGGCACAGTTTTGTCTGCAGATCTCAGATTTCTGCCTTTTGTGGCTGGGCACATAGAAATAACATGGAAATAGCTGTATGGAGTCCTTTTATAAACTAGAACCCAAACAAATGAACAGAAGAAGATTCTATTCCAAACTGTGGAGTCTGAATCAGTTCAAATCCTGAAGAGAATGTGTGGACAAATATGGAAAATGCAACAATGACTCACAACTGGAAGAGTTTAATGTCCATTCCAGTCCTCAGGAAAGGCAATGCTGAGGGTCCACCAGCTATAGGAAGATTTCTCTAATTCCCATGAAAGCAAAGTGATGTTCAACAAAGGATATTACCCTATGTAGAGCAAGAAATTACTCACTTTCAAGCCAGATTCCAAAAACAGATCATATTGCAAATATACATTGGCTACTGGAAGACACCAAATAATTTCAGAAGAAGTTTAGTCTATGTTTTATAGACTACAGCACAGCCTTTGACTGTGTAGGTGGTCCTGAAAGTATGGGGTGCTTCAGCACCTAATGCATATTGTGTATCATAGACAAGAAGCAACCATTAGGACAGAATATCTGGAAACAATGTGGTTTCCTGTCGGCAAAAGCAAGAGAAAAGGGTGTATTTTATTTCCTATCTGTTCCACTTGTATGCAGAACATATTTTAAGGAAAGCTGGATGAGGATCAGAGGAAGGAGGACTGAAAATTGGTGGAAGATGCATCACCAATTGTAGTTAAGCAGATGATAACCACATTACTGGCAAAAGATGGCAATGAATTGAAACAACTCCTGGTGAAAGTGAAATTCAAAAGTGCAGAAGTGGGGCTGCAATGGAACTTTAAAAAACCCCCAAAAATCATGACCACAGAAAAATTATACTGAAGAGGTTTTAAGGTCAATAATAAAGAAATTGAAATTGTGAAAGATTTTGCATACCTTAACTCAATTCAAATGGAGACTGCAGCCAAAAAATCTGAAGAAGACAGAGGCTTGGAAGGGCAGCAATGAAGAAACTAAACAGATCATCAGGTATAAAGATGTATCAGTGGGAAACAAGGACCAGCATGATTACATTCCTGATTACTGTATATGGGTGGAAAGCTGGACAGAAAGCTGGAAGAAATTTGAAGTGCTTGAAACATGGTGCTGGAGGAGAGCTTCACAAATACCTCAAACAGAAAGGCAAATACATGAGTCCCAGATCAAATCAACCCATAACTAGCCTAGAAACACAATGATGAAATTGAAGCTGTCACAGTTTGGGCACATCATGAGAAGGAAAGACTCTCTGGAGAAGACCCATGTGCTAGGGCAAGTTGAAGGTAGAAGAAGAGGGGGAAAAGAAAATACAAGATATATTGATTCCATAAAGGAAGCCACAGACTTGAGTTTACAAGAGCTGAGCAGGGCTGTCCAAGGCAGGGTATTTTGGAGGGCACTCATTCATAGGGTCACCAAAAGTCATAGATGGCTTGATGGCACATAACTGTACAACAACAACCATAAATGACTGCTGGGGTCTATTATTAATTGCCTCCAAATCTCTAGTTCTGATGCACTTTCTGTCTTTCCAGGATTTTACTTACTTACTTATCTACTTATTTAATTTATGCCTTGCATTTCCACCAAAAATGATGCAAGGATCAATGAAATACAAGCTTGGGGAAAAAACCTACATAAAGAAACCAAAATTGTAACAATGAGTGGTGTGATTTGTAAGTTAAATTGTTTTGGTTGTGTTTATTATTTATTTATTTATTAAAATGTTTATATGCCATTCGATCAGCCTCAGGCTCTGTGAATTGCATAGAGCAAAAAGCCACATAAGAGCATTACATAATATAAATAAATCTGGTATCAAGCAAGACACCAAATTATCCACCCAATGAAATACATAATACACAACTGACACATAAACAGTAATGATAAACAATAAACACCACCAGAATAATAATTAATCCACAGTAGCAGCAACCACAATATGAATAAACACCAGTATAAAAGAGTAAGTTTCCAGACATCTAGGCTTTTTTATGAGCAAATATGTTCCTTCGGTGTGATCTTGCCTTAGCGAACTATTGGATGGCTGCAGAGAGTTGCATCATTTTTGGTGATGTAGGAAGTCTGAGAGGGCCGCTCCTGCAGGTCTGTGGTGCCAGCAACACTTTCACAGGCCAGGCATTCATTAAGCGAATTCCTAAATGTCAAGCAAGTTCTCCCAGATCTGGGCAGCTAATGGTTCGGGATGCATGTGATGCACTTGTAGATGTTGATGAATGGGACTTTTTAAAAAAGAACTTTTTAGTGGTTTTTTTAATGCCATGCCATGAAAAAATGGTCATGTGTTTCATTTCAGGAAGATCATGTGTTTCATTTTAGCTGATACAGTCCAATAAAATGATTTTCAAAGGGATAGGATAAATAATGGGTACTTTACATGTGGTGGTGGCAGATGTCACATGGAGGTAATTTGGGTATATACAATTTATTTTTTTATTTTGGAAGCTGGTTGTAATTTTTTGAGAGCACCCCCCACCTTAATTTTGCCTAATAAACTAATAAAATGCCCCAGTGACAGTTTTATGACTGTCATAATGTATTGAGTGAGTTAGTCAATGCTTCTTTAGGACAATAAAGTTATAAGGATTGCTCTCATGGAGGTCTCAACCATCCACCTACCCTCCATATCAAAATGCCACTTTAGTTTATGTGGCTGGTTGTATCTACCCGGGAATTCTTTCTATTGAATTGACTGGGACTTACTTCTGAGTAGACACTGATAGACTTGAACTGCAAAAATATCCTTTCAAAGGAAAGGATATCAGTTGGATTAGCATTGTGCAGAACTTGATCATCCTCTGTAAAAATACATGTGTTAAGTATTTTTTAAAAATTTTCTTAACCAGGATTTTGTGATGAAATTTATATTAGTAAGCATTTACTCTGGTTGCTAAAACTAGTAGAAAGGAATCAAGACTGTACTTCTAATGCTTATTAGGTAAGTAATCCCATTAGCCATAGTGTGACTTAGTTCTGAGTAAACTTGTTTTGGATTGAATTGTACAGTAACATCCCTCCGCCACACTCACACATTTATATAATACCACCTTTCCACTTTTAAATATTGCTCAAGGCAGCTGACAATATTAAAGTACAAAGAAACAATCAGAAATAATTTGAACAATCTAAAACTCAAAAGTCAAAGAGAATATGCAAGATGATTAAAATATCAATCAGCATAAAAAGTAACACTGTTGTAGGTAAGTCCTCTCTCCTTCCTGCTTATTCTCATGATAAGTATTTGTTTTAACTCTGTAGTAAGAGTTGGGACCAGAATTTAGTAGAACTACTACAGTTATCTAGTCTAAAACAGCCACAGTGTGTGTGGAGCAGAATTTAGGCTGAAAGGGAACATTTCCCAGCAAGTGTTGCCCCCTGGTTAATCCTCCTTTGTTCTATGTTGGGGTTGTGAAATGGATCCCTCATTCCCAGGACTGAAGAGAATTCGGTCAGTGTTGGAATGTTACCTTCCCAATTCTGCATATGACTTTCTTGGTCAGACTTTTCCTTATTTAGATCTTTCTGAATGAGCCTTCATTTATATGGATGAATGAGATACAAAAAGCATGGCCAAGTATTAGGATAATGAATATAAAGAAGCATTAATGGCCAAAACTAATTTGATTTAGTGTTGCCAGATTTGGTCATTAGAATGAATTTAATTCAATAAAGCAATAAACAATATGTTTAGTGATCTGTGAACTACAAGCAACAAATTTTGAAATCAGTAGCTCTTGAGTGTGATGCAGAAAGCAGAAATGGCACTATCTATAGAGAAAAATTGATTGAGCAATAGATGTTTTAAAAATAACCTGCTCATGTGAAAGACCAGTATTAAGGCTTCTCATGTGGACACCTTAAGAGCTACACTGTGCAATCAGTGAATATGTTGTTCAGTGCCACAAAAGGTGTTTGCCTACAACTTACTGTCTGGATACTCACACTTTTCCTTGGTCTTCAGGCCCAGACCAAATGGGAAAGAACACCTGGGACCAATGCAGTTGCCTGCATTGTATTGCTCCTGTATGACCTTACAATGCCTTATCGTAGTCTTAGAAGACCCCTCCCCATACATTTCAATTGAGTCAGTGTACAGTTATTGATTGATTGATTGATTGATTTAAAACTTTTCTGTACCATCTCATGCATAAGACGTTTGGGATGGTTTACAACGAAGGTTGTTCTAGGAGGTCAGTCTGGATCACAGTTCCCACAATTCCTGACTATTGGCTGGGCTGATTGGCTTGGGAAGACTGCTGCAAAAGACGTTCTTAAATTAAGAGTGAGGCTGATCAAAGTTTTCCATGGCAGCCTGACGAGATCTAGCTTATATAGGTGTGTGTGTGTATGTGTGTGTGTGGAGTAAGACAGAGAAAGAGAGAGAGAAAGAGAGCCCTGGATACAACCTAGGCTGGATCATACTCTGCTATGTTAGAACTGCTATGACTATATAGAGCAGACTTCTAAATCTTAAGTCACTTCAAATATTCAGTTGCCGATCATCAGAGCCCTTATCTGGGAACATCAATACATGGACCTGGGGTGGGAACAGGACGGAAAATTGCCCCTCCCCCACCGCACAACCTTCCCAGTGTTCATGACTATCCAAAGCTCAATACAGAGCATCCACTTATTCAAAGAGGTTCTCTGTTTACGATTTGGACTGTGTCAAAAGGCGGGTGGCACAAATCTGCTACCCCTGCTTGTCTGTGCACATCCTTGGTATGGCCTGTGGAGAAGGCTCAAGTGCCAAACCATCAAGTGACTAGAAATATTTTATTAGCAGCATATGCCACAAGGAGTCCTCTCAAAACACCCATGCATGTGTCTCACTTGAAATCATGCACATAGCTTTCTCTGTGCGTGGCTCTTGGACACACACACAGAGAGACTATGCAGTAGCATTTAGCCAAGATTTGATTTGAATTTGAGTGAGTTTTCCTAAGAATTTGCAAACATTCTCAAAATTCTTCCAATCCATATTGGAGTCTTTTTATAAATTGGATGTGGGAGAAACAGAAACTGATAGATTCATCTATCTAAAGGCCCAGGACTTTGTGTGCAGAGCTCTTAAAATCTGTGTTTGAACCCCAGCGTAATCAGCTGAGGCTTTGAACTCACCACTGTGTTGAGATTTCTTTTTCCAGATTCTTTGTGGGAATACAATCAACTTCTTTCTATGTACTTTCTCCCAGTGTTTTTTTCTTTATCTCCCTTTCTATTATACAATCAGAAGGTGGTGCACGGAAGAATACCAACAATACACAAGTTACATTTCTAAATAATATTACACTTTCTTGGAAGAGCTGGGGGAGGAGGAGAGGAAGCCACTGCCAATATGGAAATAGTTGCAAAGGATGGGAGAGGCCCTGGAGAACAGCAGTCATGACAAGCAGCCCCAAACTACCATGACAGGGATCACAAGAAATTTAGAGAAGCCCCCAAGATCCTCATCTGAAACAGCTTTGTGGCAAGACGGTAACATGGTGTGCTTTATGTAAATAGCTGCACCTATTAAATTTTGTCCAAGCAGATGGGTGAAATTTCATTTTTGTCCATTTTTAAATTTGCCTAAATTTGCAAATCTCTTCATACATGGAAAGCAAGGATATTTAAAACATTGTATGTGAGAGAAAGCAAAACTGATATTTGTCTGTCCCTAGAAACATTCTGTTATTGCATATATTATAATTGTAGCTAGCATTTTTAACCCGATGAACACATTGCTGATGTGATATGTGTGTGTGTATGTATCCCACACAGAGTTAATTATCAACTTCCTGGACAAGTCTCAGTCTCCAGCTTCTGTGTGGCAACTTCCTTTCTCTGGCTCTTCCTGGACATGACTGACAGGAAGGCATTGTCCCTTCTGTGAGCTCTGTGATATTACTTTGACCCCGTCCCATCAATCTGCCTCAATTGGATAATGATCTGTAATCGCTTTCTTTCAGGGGAGCCTATAAATTTGCCAAGGCCCCATGCTCCTCTGAAGGGCTCCTTATGTTCGCTCCCATTTGTGCACGCTCGCTCTCTTTTACGGCACTAAATAGACATGCACATGGCCCATTCTGTTTGGAGGCACCAGACCGTCGTTCACTGTCAATTTTCCATGGCTCTTGCACTCGAAAAGGGAGGCTAAGCATGACATGTCGGCACTCAGTGGGATGCTGGCCTGAATCATGCCACTTCAAGAGTTGGCCGCTTTTCTCATTAAGCCTGACCCATCATTAGGTCGCTTTGTACAGGCTTTGTAATCGATGAGCTTTCCACAAAGTGCTTCCCCCTTTTCTTTTTAAGCCGCTAATAAGAATAGGAGCATGGGACAGGAAAGAGGGAAGTGAAGACATTAAACCCACATTAACAGGGAATTCTGTCTTTCTTTTGTGGCCCAAAGCCAAGGAAGCCATCAGTGGTCAAACTTTACTGCAAATATTTGTGACTGTTTGATAACTAATTCCTTAACCATATTTGGGCCTGCCCTCTTCACTGAACTGAATGAGAAAAAGAGAGGTTGAGAAGAGAAAAACAGACCTGAATCCCTGCTAGATCAAGTCTGTGTTGTTCAAAATTCTGTTCCCACAATGGTTAAGCAGGTGCCTGTGAGATGTCCATAAGCAGGGCATGAGTACAACGCACCCTCTTCTTTATGTTCCTGGTAACTGGCCTACTGAGGCTTTTGCTTCTGAAAATAGAGGTAGTATATAACCAACTAAACCAGTAGCCATTGCTGGCTTTCTTTTCCACAAATGTATTTATTCCCCTTTTAGAACCATCCACATTGGTGGCCATCACTACTTATTGTGGATTTGTGGCAGTGAATCCCATAGATTAATTGTGTATTGGGTGTCACATGCTCTTTCTTTCTGTTCAGTGCCTTCTCTCTTTATCATCAAAAGGGATCAAACCCCCATAAAGATCATGCAACTTAGCATGGAGAATACCTGGGGATGCTGATAAATAAGTCAATGAACCTGTATGTCTGCAGATAACATTCTTACCTGCAAAAGGCAAGGATTAAAAATGTTCTTCTAGCACATCTTAGAAACTATAAAATAGGGTAATTGTTACTTCTCTTGGTGTAACATTTGGCCTGTTCACATGTACCTAAAAGCAAACAAAGTGATAAGTATTCAGCCTCACCATCATTACACTAATAATAGACTGCTACTTCTAATGCCACAATTCCTTACATTAAGCGATGTGCCAAATTTTTCAATTTAATTATTTTTGACCATTCACTGGATGAATGAATTGGATTTCATGAAGGCATGAAAAGAAGTTCTGAAGGCACCCCCACAAAATGCCTATGAAGTTGATTGTTAGTGGGTACTGCTGACATTCCTTTTAAACCTAATCTTTGGTAATGCTGCTTCTTTTGGGAACAAGGTTACTCTATGGATAAGTTTGGTACCGGGACACTGTTTAATATTTGCTAAGGTATACACTATTTTAAACTATTTGTGTGCTTCATGGAATTGGAAGAGGAAATGGATTCTCTGCGCTACTTCAACAGCTAAATGACTGCATGGATAATCACTGGAAGGTCAGATATATGACTTATATAATGGGATCAACCGAAGACCTTGTAACACTTTCAACATATGAATGGGGGCCTACAGACTTGGACTTTGAATTGATATTTAATTGGATATTTTCTTTGGTAAAGCCTAAGTATACTTGCTAGAAATTTTGCATGTATTTCATACAAATTCATGTGCATATATTAAAAGACTAGAAAAATAAACAAATAACAAAATGGGAAACTTTATTTTGAAAGTGCCTTAACACAGAACATTGGGGATCCCTTCTTTAAAGAACTTAACCAAGACTTCCTCCATTGCTACCTTTCAATGTTGCTGCTGAGTGCTTGAAAACTTAAGAACAGCTCCTCCTCCTCCTCCTCCTCCTCCTCCTCCTCCTCCTCCTCCTTGCAAAATGGAATGTTAGTAACCAAAAGGTTGTTCTGTCAGCTCACTGGGCAGCAGCATGGAGAAACCTCAATGGTTGAAGTCCTGACTAGGTCTCCTGGGTAGTTTTCCAAAAAGGTGAAGCAGCTAGAAGGGGAAATGAAAACAGGAAGAGCTCATACGTGCTTTGAAAAGGTTTTCTGAAATTCTCAGTATCCCAATGAACGAGGCAGAAATATGGTCCTCCTCTTATGTAGAGAAACAAAGAGTTGCTCCAGAGCATGGCACTACTGAAGGTACAACGCTGCAGGGACCATGTGCCCACTTTATTGCCTCTCTGCCTGTCAAGCTGCAGCAGTTATTTCTGAGTCACCTTGAGCTGGTTCCAGCACCAACTCCACCAAGCATCAGGGTTTCAACACTTGGGGGCAAAGCTGTAACTAGCCCTCCCATTGCTCCTGGTAGGTGCTCCAGGGGGTCTTGCTTGTGCCATGCACAGGCTCTGTGTTGGCTGCTCCATGGGGCAGGCTCTTCACAAATCTCTGAGTGTAGAATCCCTTGAGTCCCTGAGGATTCACAGGGAACACTGTGGCTTTGGGTGAAAAAGGTAATAGTGTTTGAGGGGAGGGCTGGTGGGCAGCAGAGAGGGGTGCTTGACCCTTTCCTCACGTAGCAATTCTTGCCATAATCCCTCCCTCAATGGGATTTTTACCCAGCCAGGCTTATTGTTTTCTGGAATCATTGGAAATAGATACTGGCAAATAGACAGCTGGGAAGTGACACAAGTGGATAACTAGCAGGTAGGTGATAAGGGTTAGACACCGCTTCCCATCCATTTCACATTCCCTTGCAATTGTTATTATCAGTAGTATTACTACTACATTTATATGCCAACATTTGTCTTCCAAACAACCCAAGGCAGCCATCATGCTCCTCCTCCTCCTCTCCATTTTATACTCTCAACAATCCTGTGAAGCAGGCTAGACTGAAGTCCTAGATCTTTCAGGCAACACCTATAGATAATTTGAAGTCCTCTGCCTGGCTTTCCCTCTGGCTTTTGTTCTTCTATCTTTATCAGACGCCTTAGGTAAACAGCAACACAAAACTACAATATTTTCTAGCAAATCAACATTAATTGGGTACCTGATTTGTCTGTAAGTATAATGTATTCAAAGCTGCCACTGACTTTGCAAATAGGTAGAAAATGAGCACAAAATTTCTTCTGAAACTTCATGCAAACAGAAAAAAAAGGGTAGTGTGGGGTTTAAGACTCGAGAAATTGTTAAAGTTCAAGAAGAACCAAACTTATGATTGGAACAAAATTGACTGATTTATCTAGCTTACTTCAATCATAACAACACAAATACATGAATACGCATCTGCATTGATTCAACTGATCCCCACTAACAGAGAGGGAGAGAAATTATATCCAGTGCTGCTTCCATCACACATCAACTTATTCTCTCCCTCTCCCTCTCCCTCTCTCTGTATCTACTTCCCCATATGAAGAGAGATTCCCAGACATGAGTGCATGAACCCGTCTTTTGTATGAGTCCATTCCTAGCTGAATCAAAGAGCTGAGATGCCCAGTTCAGAACAACATCTCTGCCGGCATTCTTTCACAGGCTCTCTGTTTCCCATGGGGTTTTCTATCGCTGTCAAAGACGAGCCAGCCAGATCTCCTTTGACTCAAACCAGAGCTGCCTTGCGGTCCGTTTCTAGTTGGTGGCCAGCATTCTGGACAAAATGTGTGTTCTGTCTTTACTTTGTTTTCATTACCGCCAGGATTATGAACGATACACATCTCAAGAGGTAATTTGTTTCCACTGTGTTAAAAATTCCATTGGAAAGTTGCCTCCATTGTAACTTATTAAATGCTTAATTGATATCATGTAACAAAAAGAGGCAAGGAGAAAACAACAGCAATCGCTCTTTGAAGGCTCGGGGTCCCAAGTGGGCTGTAGTGGAAAGTGAGACTGTTGCCATTTCCGAAGCTCGGTTGCAGCCTTCCAGTCATTCATCATTGTCTTGGTTCGTAGGGGAAAATTCTCCTTTGAGAATTGCCTGAAAGGGATCCATGTCCAGGACTTAGAGCAATGAAGCTCCACATTTCAAACTGGTCAAAATTATGGAAGAATAGGATGGAAGCTGCCACATTTCAATATTATCTATATGTCTATATTTAAAACTGGGGACAGCTTTGCATAAATTACACAGATCACAAGAGACAAATTGGGTATCCAATTAAAGCTTACAGTGCACAAGACAATATTGTATTTTTGTGTTGCTGTTTACCTGAGAAAGACAGAAGGGCAAACCCTGAAGTAAATCCAGGCAGAAGACTTTCAGTCAATGTACTATCATTATAATGAAAGAATCCCTCCCAAAGCATTGACTGAGTTGCTGAGGGTATCATTTATAATGCTTATGTTCAAGGAACAAGGTCTGTGGAAGTATTATGGGGGCTGTTAGCACTGGCTGTGTGTGTGTGTGGGGGGGGGTACATGTGAGAGGAACAGCAATGTGAATGGGATTTGTGATTAATGTTTATGCTTCTATTTTGGGTGAGTAAGATGACTGGGAATGTGTGAAACCATAAAAGAGGACAATATTTGAGAGACACAAGATCCAGCTGTGAACACACAACTTGGAGAAAAGAGCTGAAGGATGTGCAGCAAAGGGAGCCAGGAAAGAGGGCAGAGCAAGGGGTTCAACACTGTCTCCCCAACAACACCCTCTCTGCTGCTTTAAATCATATCTCATCCATTCCTTGGTCCTGACTGGAGACACAGTTCTTCCCCTTCTATATGCCATGGAGCCTAAACATGAGCCAGGAAGCTTCCACTTTGCATTCCTTTCGTGCCACAAGCCTTAGGCAAGCTGTGCTGCTCTCATCCTGACCTGCTCCCCACCCAAAATGTAGCATGGGGGTAGCAATATTGTACTGCTTTTAAATGGCTCTTAAATGCATGGGCTGGCAATACTATACCAATCACATGTAATCTTCTCTTGCTGCCTGCAATATTAATCCTGTGCCAAAACTTTCTTTGTTTCCCAGCCATTCTCTTTCAACTTGATAAAGAAGAAATTGCCTTTGAAAGAAATTCAATGGTAAACAAATTTCAGAGACATTCCCAAGGGTTGAGTTTGGGTTTTTTGTTCTTAGTTTTTTTAGGAGATATTTGAGGAGTGCAACCAAGTGTCCTGTTTTCATTAAGCAATCATTTCCCCAGCATCTTGTAGCAACCTGACTTTCCACATCTCAATTAAAGCCCAGGGGAAGACCTCATGAGAGAATTCCTCCCGTGAGGCCTTGGGCCATCTGGGAAGCTAGCAGTAAGCTCAAAAATACCACAGTTTGGTAAAAGGAGAACACCCTAAGAATGAGGCAGAAGAATGGAAGACTGATCCTGCCTAATCTTGGAAGCAAAGCAGGGTTAGGCCTGGTTGAAATCTGGACGAGTGTCTTAAATGTGATGATGATGATGATGATGATGATGATGATGATGATTTGGCTCAGTACTGGCTCTGGCTCTTTCCTGGGCCTAGACAAAAGATTATCCTCCCTACATCTGTATTATGGAACATGGAAAATGGGAGCTTGCCAATATAATTGATGTTGTTGCAGTCAAAAACCCAAACAAGAAGAAGAGAAGCTGCTGCGGGAACTGTTGAAACTTTCCCACCCCTCTCCACATAGAAATTGTTTGAAATTTCTCTGTCCACAAATAGTGTAGAGACTTTTGAGGGACCATTTATACATAGCATGAAAATGGACAAAAGCAAAACATATGATACAACATTGAGGGATGAGGAGAAATATGAAGTTAGGTGAACTTACCAGATTCACAGCAGCTGAATCAATGAGTTGACCAGAAAAGAACTGTATGCTGAAATGTACATTTCCTCGAATTCAGTGTTACAGTTTTCCACTCAATAAATTAACATATAACATAACATAACAATAAAGAAATTAAAAATAAATATGTTCCACAGAACCTGGATTGGAGGAGGCAAGCTCCGCCACAATGCAAGATACCCCGGCAGTGCCTCAGAGAAAACATGTTCTCTACAACAAAGTTACAGTTTAAATATGTCACATATTTCAGCATCTCCCCTTCCACCCCAGTCAGGCATGCAAAAGCTTTCCTTTTCTAAATCTCACCTGGAAGAAGGCGAGGATGTGAATTTGCAGGTTTTGGTAGCAAGGAATTCCACCCCTAGGGAAAGCATTATATTATTGAAATAATGATGTTAAAAAGATATTGTGCAGGACAAACTACTAGTTACTATATCACTGCATGAAATATCAGTCTAGTGCTCATTTCCAAAGACTTGGGTTGAGGGTAACGTGCATTGGGGAGGTGGTGGGGCAAAAGATACACCCCATCAATGTTCCCCTACAAACTCCCACCGTGCAAGGAAGCAGTTTGACAGGGTTGGGTGTCGACACGGTGGTGCAACAGTGTGGTGCATCCTTGCTATTGCTTGCACGGCCATGTCTCAGCAATCTTTGATGGCAGAGAAGTTATATATGGCTTTTCAGAGTTTGACTGCACTTGGGCCATTAGTTCAAAATCTGTGGGTTTTTTTCCCACTCCCAAGGTGTAAATACTGTTGGCCTTATAGCCAACTCTCATCAGACATTTCCCTGTGCTGTTTCCCCTTTACTGTTTCTTGGTTATTATGTTCGACATGTTGTTTACGTCAAAGCACATTGGGAAGTATTGGTTATGTTGCACCACATCACAGAGGAACACATGGCCGGCCAGCGTCTCTGTTAATCTGCAAGCAGCATTAAAAACATTTCAAAACCATTTGTTAAAAGGAGAACTAGTGATGAATAAGATCGGCAGTGGTAGTAGCTGCACAAAAAGCATTTAGTGGGTGGTCCATTGGGAAAGTAACAAGAGATCTGCAATGTGTCCACTACAATCAACAGAAAGACACAAGCGCATCTCCATGGGGAATTGGGAGGGAAGAACTTGTTTAAATAAAACTGCAAGATTGTCAGAATGTTAAACTAATTCTCTAATGTTCTGTGCATTGTCCGGGAAGCTTAGGCATTTCATCATTTGATGTACTAAAGCAGTGACAAAATATTTTAATAGCAGTCCTTTGGAAAGTGTTAACATCTTTTTGGTCCTTTGAAAGGCTTAACTGCATGTGGTGAAAACTAAAAATGCTATTAAAGAAAAGTGACTTGTTCCAAAACTTGCTATGGAAGTCTACACAATGTGATTCCTCCAAATTTGGGTAGAAATCTACAGCCTGTAGTTCAAGTATATGCAATAAGTATAGTACAGTATATAGTGACTTGTATTTATTTCTTTATTTACCTGTATACAATGTAAAGACATTACTATTATAATGCATTAAGTCCAACATTTGTTTTGCTGTTTAGTAAATGTGTGCACAAGGTCTCCATTAAAATAATTTTGACTTAGAGGATATTGCCTACTTTCTTTTTGTTTCTGTTCAGGATCCTGTGGTACGAAGCTGTGATAAGCTTCAGGTCTCCTCACTTAGGCAGTAGTGGGGAAAATAGGCTATCCCGCCACTGTTAAAGGCTTGGCATTTCTATGGGTGTGTAGCTGAAAAGCATGAAAGCATGACTTCATGATAGTTTGGCATTTTTATAGTCCCTAGCATTCTCTGCTGGGTTTATAAAGTCACCCAAAGAAC
The DNA here is from genome assembly GCF_004798865.1 of Varanus komodoensis. Taxonomy (NCBI): domain Eukaryota; kingdom Metazoa; phylum Chordata; class Lepidosauria; order Squamata; family Varanidae; genus Varanus; species Varanus komodoensis. The sequence goes on along the minus strand of NW_025336481.1, from coordinate 37,132,741 downwards.
AACATCTGTTGGGTTTTTTTTAACATATGATGAGCATTTTTAATATGGCTGTGTTAGTAAGCTGCATCTTACATATCACGACACTCCATGAAGGAAGGAAGGAAGGAAGGAAGGAAGGAAGGAAGGAAGGAAGGAA